>NC_083237.1:23653503-23960313 GCF_032191835.1 Heteronotia binoei
CAGGAAGGAGGAAACAGGAAGGGCTTCGGAGAACGGCCCCTCCCTTTTTTGCTTTCGTTTTCTCAGCAGGCACAGTTCTCCGGAAGAAGACCAAGTAAGTATTTGTGTGTGTGTGAGAGAGGGAGGGGGATTCCCTGGTGTGGAGGCCCTCCCTCCCTTTAGAAAGTGTGTGGGGGGGAGGGAAATGTCTACTGGGCACTCTATTATTCCCTATGGAGAATGATTCCCATAGGGAATAATAGGGAATTGATCCGTGGGTATTGGGGGCCCTGGGGGGGCTATTTTTTGAGGTAGAGGCACCAGATTTTTAGTATAGCATCTAGTGCCTCTCCCCAAAATACCCCCCAAGTTTCAAAACGATTGGACCAGAGGGTCCAATTCTATGAGCCCCAAAAGATGGTGCCCCTATCCTTAATTATTTCCTATGGAAGAAAGGCATTTGAAAAGGTGTGCTGCCCCTTTAAATGCGATGGCCAGAACTCCCTTGGAGTTCAATTATGCTTGTCACACCCTTGTTCCTGGCTCCACCCCCAAAGTCTCCTGGCTCCGCCCCCAAAGTCCCCAGATTTTTCTTTAATTGGACTTGGCAACCCTACCCCTAAAGGTTTCATTTATGTCAGATCTGGCCCTCATAACAAATGAGTTCGACACCCCTGCATTAGATTGTTCTCTTTCTGCTTCTGTTCCAGTGTCTTCCCAATTGCTAGTTACTCTGGAGATCAATTTCCAGCCCTTAGAAGACCATCTTTCGTTCCAACAGCAACCTGTCTTGGATTATAACCTACAATCATTCTAACTAAGGAATGCTTGGCCAGTAGCTGCCAAAGACTACGCTGTCCTCTACAGTGCCCTCATCAAGAAATCTCTCAGCCCTGCTTACCTGGTGAGAAGGTCACTTCCAGACGGTCCTTATAAGGAGGCAGATCCTAGAGGAATACAATTTGGTTGACAGTTATGGAGCCAGGACACTTGCATTCTCTTATATGGAAGGGTGGATTAGGATAGAATTGGGGTATGCGCACAGATAGGAGCAAGGTTCATTGATTGGGCTGGAGGGAACTAAAGGCAGAGGCTAATGGGGAGCCAGAACTCTTGGGTGCTCACCTCATAGTTCGTCTCGCTGATCTTGATGTTGTGTCCTGTCTCGCGTTCCAGATTGTCATCATGGGACACAACTACAACCCCGTCCCTTGTCAAGTGGCAGTCAATTTCCAGTAGATTTGTTCCCTGGCTGTGAGCACTAGGAAGGTGGAGAGGAGAGTCAGGGAGAGGCTGGACAGCCACAATAATACAAGGGGAGCTGGGGGAGCATCACTCACTGGCTGAAGGCTTCCAAAGTGTTCTCAATCCGCTCGCCACTGCCTGGGGAGGAAACCAGGAGGCACTGTATATCTCATTTCAGTGTAAATTCACCCACTTCCCCACCTTAGCCCTACTGAGGGCTCCAGCTTTCGATTCTAGGAATGTAGTAATACAAGTCTGAGCACAGGAGCAGAAAAAAAGATATTAAAAATCGCCTGACAGCAACAAGTCATCGGGGGGGACGAGTGGCTACTGGAATCCAGGACTGCTTTCTTCTCCTGATTACGGTCTCTGATTATGGTCTTTATTTTAATCTCTGAATTAGAGCACCCACACACACACACACACGCTTCCTTCCCAATCTCCCTAGATGCCCTTCCACCCCAGTCAAATGCTCGCTTGTCCCAGCTGAACTCACCTCCGCGGTGGGATACGTGCCGGCATCGAATGGGAAACTTGCGCGGCCTGTGCAGCAGGTAGGGTCTCTTTCGCAGGCAGTGAGAGGTCAGGGCATAGATCCCCAAGGCAGGCAGGCCGAAGAGGAGCAGGTGGGAAGTCATGGTGGAAGGCAGCCAGGACTCCAGGGGGTTAGAACAGGTTAGAGACAGCAGGAGCCAGGGTACCTTGGTTCTCTGGAGGATGAGCTGTGCTCATTGGTTATGGCAAAAAGAAGAAGACATGGCAATAGTTAGGTTTTCTGAGAGAAGATGGGTTGAATCCAGTAACCTGGAATTCTTGCATTCCTGGGTTCTTAGATGCCACTGGAGATGGCTCAGGAAAGCCGACAAGCCATTGTGTCCAAATGAGGCTGGCTAAGCAAGCTTATGTGAATTTGAGGCACAGGAGCAGGAAGAAATATGGGGTGTGGAAGGGAGTAGGACAGACACTTGCCCCACCCCCTGGCCTGGCAGGACCTTCCCGATCTTTTCCTTGCACCTGTTCATTTACCTGAGTGACTATGCGTGCACACACAGCAAGCCATGCTTCCTTCCCTTCCCTTCCCCTCCCCTCTCCTCCTGTTAATCTGCACACTTTATAGTGTTGACTCTCTGAGGGTAAAGAGCACTTATCTTGGCACCAAACAGTCCAGCTCTTGGTTGTTCTAGCCCTAAAGTACTAGATTGCATTCCTTCTCCAAGGACATTAACAGCCCGATCTCCACCTCAGGCATATTTCCAGTGCCTTGGCTCACCTTTTACAAGACAGCATTTCTCGTTCCTAAAATGTAAACAAGAGGTGGGATGAATCTCCCCCCCCCCACCCCAGTTTGTAAACGATATTAGCTGACTGGGGTTAGTTAGTGGTTAAGATAAGATCGTTTTCATCAGCAGCCGTCTGATTGGGAAAGAGTGACGGCTCATGATTCAGAGAATTAATGATTGGGATTTCTACAGCCTGTGGAAGAGGGTATCGGAAGAACTTTGCTGCGTCATACCTCAGAACCATGCAATCCAGCATCTTGTTTTGCCCAATACTGTAATTGTGCATTCCTACATTGTGGAGGAGGGAGTAGATAACCTCTTTGGTATCTTCCAACTCTGATTCTGTGAAGGCAACATTCTTCCCTTGTGAGCTCTCCGAGTTTGCTTGTTACATTGTCTTTTTTAAAAAAAATGGGAGAATTTCTGCATCTAGATTTGCGGACTGGAGGTTTGTGGGAGTTTGTCTCTGTGTGTGTGTGTGAGCGATTTTGAAAAAGATCTTTCCATTGAAGCTAACCTATCCTCTGGTTTATCAGTCTCTTTCTCTCTCGTAAATGACAGTATGGGTTCATGCAAGCATTCTTTTGACTCAGTTGTTACTGCATACCTGACATTACCTGGCGTCATCACTTAGAAGCAACCACACCTGCTGCACCACGTGTTCCAGGCTCTACTTAGTTAAGAAAAAGCGTTCCTTTTTCAGGGCTGCCCTTGGCTACAGAGCACCCTGAGCAGATCTTCAGAAGTGTTTTCCGATCCCTCCATCCACTGACATGGCCCTGCAGCTGCTGCTTCAATGTGCACCTTTCCTTGCTATACCAGTACCACTTCCTCACTCTCTTTCTGCCTCCTTCTTCAAAGATGCTTCTCCGCAGCCTGGCTTGGCTGTATTGCAGAGCCTGGGGGAGGGAGGATGAAAGCATAGCTGGCAAGGAAACCCAGAGGATGCAATCTTCAATTGCAGTTGCCTAGCAACCGTGCGGCACATGTTTGTTCTTGGCTCCTCAACCTGGGAAAAATGGTTGGCCAGGCCCAGAGTAGCAGTTGTGCTCCTGGAGAAGGGGCATCCAGAAATGGTCTGTCTGGCCTTGTTCCCATCAGAATTTGCATAAATACTGGATGGGATTGGTGCCTGAGTATATGTGTGAGATAGGTGATTCCCCCCCTCCTTTCTTACTTTGTTTAATGGCCATAATAGATATAGCTAATGAAGTGTGAAGGATAACACTTGATCCTGTGATGTTTGCATTGGTTGCTTGGCTACAGCTCCTTCATGTACAAGTGCTGGTGTAGAGAATGTTGGTGACTTTTTTCTTTTTGGAAGATTAGATCAGCCATTTCAGATATGAGAAATCAGAAAGTAGCATTTTGGGAGGTCCCCCAACAATTACTTCACTGGACTGTGCAGATCACTAGGGTGGTCCAGCAATCTGTCTCTCAACAGCAGTCAGCCTGCTGCTCCTAGAAAGCTCACAATCGGAGCTTCCAGTTGTTTGGCTTCAGCGTCAAAGAAAGGTCGACTGCCTCTGAAAGTGGATGTTCTGTTCTGTTTTTGTGATCTGTCATCCCTTAGTGAATTTGTCTAGTTCAACAACATTCTAATTCTGTGGCCACAATATCATCTTGTGGTAATAACAATGGCCCATGTTAGCCTGATCTCATCAGATCTTGGAATCCAAGAAGTATTGGACCTGGTTAGGCTGAGTTAGCATGAGCTAGCTCACAGATTTTTAGCCTCCAGCTCACACATTTTTATCTTAGCTCAGGAAGGATGACCCCAGAGCACAATAATTTATGCAATAGCTCACAACTCTCATGCCAGTAGCTCACAAAATAGAATTTTTGCTCACAAAGACTCTGCAGCTTAGAGGGAACATTGGTTAGGACTTGGGTGGGAGACAGTCAAGACAAGACAGTGTGCGTTTGCAATAAAAAGGCCAACGCCATGCTGGGAATTATTAGGAAGGGAATTGAAAACAAATCAGCCAGTATCATAATGCCCCTGTATAAATCGATGGTGCGGTCTCATTTGGAGTACTGTGTGCAGTTCTGGTCGTCGCACCTCAAAAAGGATATTATAGCATTGGAGAAAGTCCAGAAAAGGGCAACTAGAATGATTAAAGGGCTGGAGCACTTTCCCTATGAAGAAAGGTTGAAACGCTTGGGACTCTTTAGCTTGGAGAAACGTCGACTGCGGGCTGACATGATAGAGGTTTACAAGATAATGCATGGGATGGAGAAAGTAGAGAAAGAAGTCCTTTTCTCCCTTTCTCACAATACAAGAACTTGTGGGCATTCGATGAAATTGCTGAGCAGACAGGTTAAAACGGATAAAAGGAAGTACTTCTTCACCCAAAGGGTGATTAACATGTGGAATTCACTGCCACAGGAGGTGGTGGCGGCCACAAGTATAGCCACCTTCAAGAGGGGTTTAGATAAAAATATGGAGCACAGATCCATCAGTGGCTATTAGCCACAGTGTGTGTGTATATATACAATTTTTTGCCACTGTGTGACACAGAGTGTTGGACTGGATGAGCTGTTGGCCTGATCCAACATGGCTTCTCTTATGTTCTTACCACCAAGGAAGTCCACTGTTGCTACAGAGAAACGGGCGGCCACCTCTGAATGTCTCTTGCCTTGAAAATCCTTTGAGGGACTGCTGTAAGTCAGCCATGACTTGACAGTACTTTCCACCACCAGTAAGAAAAACAGAGCAAGGTGGGAGTCCAGTGGCACCTTTAGGACTAACAAAGTTTTATGTAAAGTGTGAGCTTTTGTGTGCACACATGCTTCCTCAGACATAGTGAAATGAAACTTGCCAGTCCATACATATAAGGTAGAGGCTGACCAGCAAATTAGTATACCAGCATACAATATAATGAAATGTTTTAACAAATGCAAACAAGAATAACAAGCTAAGTTTATAAAGTCGTCATTGTTTAGATCCAGTTCCAATGATACTTAGGATTTATATGACAATGTGGTTCTTATTAAAAACCTGTACAAGAAGTCAAAATTACCCTCATAACAAAGGAAGGCCACCTTGTTCCCAGAAGCAATTTCCTTTTCTTCATTTTGCCTGTTAGACTGCAGAAGCGAGGGAGAAGGTCAGGACACTCCCCACCCCCATCGTTAGCTACTGGCTCAGGGGTGGAACACTGGCTAACTCAGGGGTACCCAAACCGTGGCTCGGGAACCACATGCGACTCTTTCATATATAGTGTGTGGCTCTCAAGGCCCCATCACACCATTGGCGGGTGGCTTGGAGAATGCATTTAAAGTTGCTTTCTTTCCACCTCTCCCACCCTCTTCCCATCTATTTTCTTTCCTTCCTCCGCCTGCCTGCTCTCAAACATCTGACATTCATGTCTTGTGACTCTCAAACAGCTTACATTTATTCTATGTGGCTCTTACATTAAGCAAATTTGGCCACCCCTGGGCTAGCTGCATCACCTCCAGTACAGCATGCTCAAGAAAGGTCACCCTCACCTTGATTAGTTGTTATTTCCTTGTTAACATCTCTCCTCTTTTCAGGCAGTGTCAACTGGATCTCTCTGCTCAGCATCTTCCCTCCTGTCCTGCCTTTTAGCCTGTTAACCTGTGGGAAGGGCCCACATCTTAAATTATCCATGCACAGAGGCAGTACACTTGAGTTTTCATTGCCATCAGCCACTTCAGGAAACATCTCATACATTAAAATAGAATCAGTGTTGCAGAAGGAGGGCATGAGTGAGGGCAAATACTAGAGGCCTGCCTAAAGTGACTTCAGTGATTCATGTCAAAAGGCAAGCCTTGAACTGGGGACTTCCTGATATTCTCTGTCTCTATGTTCACTTTCGGTTCTGGCAGTGAATTCTGAAAAGGAGAGTAGGGGAGAGAAGAAAGACACATGGCGACAGCTCCCAAGATGCTCAAGGAAGGGCTGTTCTGAATTCACAGAAATGCAATTGTGTATTTGATTAGCAAACATCAAGTGCAAATAGGGGAGTGGCCATCACCAAGCTTCCTTGCGATGTCTGGTTAGACGCTGTTGGAGGCTGGGAGCTGGGCTAACTGGATCTTTTATTATAGTCCTGTATGCTAGGTGCCTCTTCTCAGGTGTGTTTGTTGTGGTTTCTTAAAGTATTGAAGATTTCTGAGCTGAGAATAGTTAAAGCTGACGCTCTTGAACCATCCTTTTCATACTCTTGGGATGCTTAAAGACTAATGAATAGTTAGGGTCCCCCTGTTCATGCTGTTCTGACGATGGCACCTGCAGTCTGCTTAGGGGAGTGAGGTGGAATTTGGAGGTGCTCCCTTTTTCCTGTTTGGCTTGAACACATCCATTTGGGAAGAGCGTAGAAAGGCATCCTTCGCACCTGTTCATTCACTGAAGTAATCTCCCCCCAATCTATAGCAAATGACAATTTACGTCAATTTACATCTTCAAAAGTGCTTCACCATTATACACTAAATTCTGTTATTTAACATAAGAACTTCAAGGAGACTCCAGTGTATATTGGAACAGGCAATGTCTGGTGTACAAAGAAGACTGCAGGGAGCAGCAAGAAGACAAGTAGACAGGAGGTCAACATCTTCTGTCCTGTTAAGTGTAATTCCTTGTCTGTCTCCAGATTGAGGACAATGTCCTCCTCCTCCTCTGAAGTTCCACACTGACTTTTTCCTCTCTCCTTAGGATACTATCTGACTCTCCTTTTCACTATCAAGTAGGTTAGTTCATAATTAAAGCTTTACCTACACTTTAATCAGGTTGTGCACCTTTGCTATGTTAATTACTCTGCCAACAATGTGAAACTTGGGGATTAGAATTCATCAGCTTGATTCTATTGCCTCAATCATAACAATGATTTCCTATCAAACTACATGTATGAAATGTTCTAGGTCTAAGGTAGTTGTATTGTCGTTTATTACTGGTGTGAATGGTCACAGTGCTTATCTTGTCTATTTCAAAGACAAGTTGCAGTCTGTATCTATGTCATTTCATTGCCTGTTGACGCCTCTGTTAACACTTTTTTGTCCTTATGCCCATGTATATATCTACCAGCTGAGGGTATACTTCATGCATCCAATGAAGTGGGATGTAATGTATGAAAATACGTTAGGCTTTAACAGAGCTTTTTTTGGTAGAAGCAGCCCAAAAGGAATTTATTTGCATATTAGGCCACACCCCCTATACCAAGCCAGCTGAAACTGCATCCCTGCTAAAAAAAAAAAGCCTTGGGTTTTAAGGTACTTCAAGGCTATCTTTTTCTTTTGCTATAACACATTAATACTGAACATTACCTTGTTGCCTATCTTGTGGAGATATTGTAAGATTTTCTGGGATACTTTTCAACGTGATAGAAAATTTTGTCAACTTACAGCAACCCATCATGGTTTTTTCAAGGCAAGATGCAAACTGAGGTGATTTGCCATTGGCTGCCTCTGCATAGGAACCCTGAGCATCCTTGGTTTTTCCCATCCAAATGCTAACCAGGGCCAACCCTGCTTAGTTTCAAGACTGAATGAGATCAGAGTAGCCTAAGCTATCCAGGTCAGGGCTATGTTTGAGTAGCACAGGCTAGACCAGTGGAGACCAGAACAGAGTTGATGTAGCATATTCAATATTATATTGGTTTTCCTTTTATGAGTATGGTTGTTCCAGACCTTTCAGTTAAGCTAGATAAAGCCTTAATGAACGTACAAAATGTTTTCTTGGTTTTAATATCACTGCTTGTTAACTTTGTTTGGCACGCTTCCTCTTGTTCCATTCGCTGGATGGCTTCATTTATATGGATAAAGAATAAGTTCATTACCGACTCTATATGTTTTGGCTGAAGTCAGATGCATTCACAACAGATGAGAGCAAACTCTGATTCATCCCACAGTTCTTCTCTCTTAAAAGCCAATCTTTAATAGCCAGAGAGATGCGACACCCGTTACCTTATTTATAACATCGTGAACAACTTGCTCAGGGATTCCTGGAACCCATAGTCTGTTGTTTGATCTTCATTGCTGTGGGACCGAGAGTGCTTTAGTGTGTGTCATTCCAGTAATACTTGCAAGACCCCTGGAAGGTGGGATTTTAAAAATTACTCTGGGACCATTAATGTAGGAGGCTGAGAGAAAAGGGACTTGCCTAAGGATACCCAGCAGGTTTATGATTGAGGTGCAGCTTGAACTACCAGCATCCAACTACTCACCATTTACTGCAATATCAACTCTCAGCTTTTCCTGGAAGAAAAGAGAGCAGTGTAGCTCTCTATTTTATTTATTTATTTATATTTTGACTCATATCCCGCCCTTCCCAGCGAAGTGGCTCAGGGCGGCTTACAACATAATAAACTTACATAAATTTAGCTTAAAAACATTTACATAAGAAGATTAAAACAATAAATTAATAAGACATTAAAAAAACATAAAAACCAGCGGTCTATTAAATGGATTTTAGTTCCATCTAAAAATTTCTCAGTGTCAGTTAGTTGTTGTAGGCCTGCCGGAAGAGGGCTGTCTTACAGGCCCTGCGGAACTGCCCTAGGTCCCGCAGGGCCCTCACCTCTTCCAGCAGCTGGTTCCACCAGTAAGGCACCGTTACCGAGAAGGCCCGATCCCTGGTGGATTTCAGACGGGCCTCCTTTGGCCCGGGGATTACTAACAGGTTTTGTGAACCCGATCATAGTACTCTCTGGGGAACGTGTGGGGAGAGACGGTCCCTAAGGTAGGCAGGTCCTAGGCCATATAGGGCTTTAAAGGTAATGACCAACACCTTGTTCCGGACTCGGAATGTTATTGGCAGCCAGTGCAGATCCCGAAGCCCCGACCGAATGTGCTCCCATCTTGGGAGCCCTAATAGCAGCTGGGCAGCAGCATTCTGCACTAACTGCAGTTTCCGGGTCCGGCACAAGGGTAGCCCCATGTAGAGGGCATTACAGTAGTCCAACCTCGAGGTGACTGTGGCATGAATCACCGTTGCTAGGTCGTCGTGTTCCAGGAAAGGGGCCAATTGCCTCGCCCGCCTAAGATGAAAGAATGCGGACTTGGCAGTGGCTGCTATCTGAGCCTCCATTGTCAATGAAGGCTCCAATAGTACCCCCAGGCTTTTGACCCTGTGCGCTGCTATCAACGGCGCACTGTCAAAAGCTGGCAGGGGGATTTCCCTTCCCGGGCCACAACGACCCAAGCAAAGGACCTCTGTCTTCGCCGGATTCAGCTTCAGCCCGCTCAGCCTAAGCCACCTAGCCACTGCCTGTAACGCCCGGTCCAGATTTTCTGGGGCGCAGGCAGGCCGTCCGTCCGTCCATAAGTAGATAGAGCTGGGTGTCATCAGCATACTGATGACAGCCCAGCCCATACCTTCGGGCAATCTGGGCAAGGGGGAGCATATAGATGTTAAATAACATCGGGGAAAGTACTGCCCCTTGAGGCACTCTGCAATCAAGCGTGTGTCTCCGGGACAGTTCGTCCCCAATCGCCACCCTTTGTCCCCGACCGTCAAGGAAAGAGGAAAGCCATTACAAGGCCAGCCCCTGAATCCCCGCGTCGGCAAGGCGGCAAGCCAGCAGCTGATGGTCGACCGTATTGAACGCTGCCGATAGGTCTAACAACATCAGCACCGCCGAGCTGCCTTGATCCAGATGCCACTGAAGGTCATCCACCTGGGCGACCAGCACTGTCTCCGTCCCATGGCCTGGGCGGAAGCCAGACTGGCAGGAGTCAAGGACAGAAGCGTCCTCCAGGAAGCTCTGTAGCTGCAACGCCACTGCCCTCTAAGTTTGCCCAAAAAGGGCAAATTTGAGACCGGCCGATAGTGTGCCAATTCGGCCGGATCTAACGTTGTTTTTTTCAAGAGGGGGCGGACCACCGCCTCTTTAAGCGCTGATGGAAAATGCCCCTCCAATAGGGATCTATTTATGATATCCCGTATAGGATATCTCAGCTCCCTCTGGCAGGTCTTAATAAGCC
This sequence comes from Heteronotia binoei, assembly GCF_032191835.1. Taxonomy (NCBI): domain Eukaryota; kingdom Metazoa; phylum Chordata; class Lepidosauria; order Squamata; family Gekkonidae; genus Heteronotia; species Heteronotia binoei. Next base: position 23,663,952 of record NC_083237.1, read on the forward strand.
AGGAGGGGCACGGGTCCAATTTACAAGTTGTTGGGCGTGCAGATAGGAGGATCCTGTCAACTTCTTCCAGACTGAGAGCGCTGAAGCCGTCCAGAACACGATCCGAAGACAGGCACGGAGCCTCAGGTTCGCTAACTGTATCTAATATGGCAGGGAAGTCGGAACGGAGCGATGCGATTTTATCCGCAAAGTAATTCGCGAAAGCCTCACAGCCAATTTCCATTTCATTAGAGTTTAGTCTGCCCTGTGGCAGTGTTGTAAGAGTCCGAATTATGTTGAACAGTTGTGCCGGGCGCGAAGTTGCAGACGCAATCTCCGCCGCAAAGTATGTTTTCTTTGCGGCCTTGACTGCCATCTCATAGGACTTCATAAACTCTCTATAAGATGTTTGAGTCGCTTCGTCTCGAGTACGCCGCCATTGCCTCTCTAGTCGTCTGAGTCCCCGTTTCAAACGCCGCAACTCCTGGTCATACCAAGGTGTCGGCTTGGAACGAGGGCGCAGAGGGCGCCTAGGTGCGATCTCATTGATGGCCCTGGAGAGCCTATCTTTCCAAGACTCCACCAGGTCATCAAGGGAATCGCCAGGGGGCCAGGGATCCCGCAGAGCCGTCAGGAACCGTTCTGGGTCCATCAAGCTCCGCGGGCGAGCTAGAATGAGCTCGCCGCCCAAACGGGCTTGGGGTGGGACGTCCACACGAGCCTTGAGGGCGTAGTGATCCGACCATGGCACTGCTATGGAAGCAAGATCGTTCACTAGAACTCCCGCCGCGAAGACCAAGTCTAACATGTGCCCCGCCTGGTGAGTGGGCGTCGTGACTACTTGGGAGAGTCCTAGTGTCGCCATGGAAGACACTAGGTCCATCGCCTGATTGGAGGTCACGTCATCGGCATGAACATTGAAGTCACCCAGGATCAGAAGCCTCGGGTGCTCCAATGCCCATCCTGCTGCGGCCTCCATCAGGGATAGTAAGGCGCTGGCTGGTGCGTTAGGCGGTCGGTAAACCAGCCAGATCGCCAACCCCTCCCCAACGTCCCACGCCAGACCGGCACATTCAATGCCCTTGATCTCCGGGGCCGGGAGGGCCCAGAAGGAGTAAGCCTCTCGTATGAACAGAGCCACCCCTCCCCCCCACCCGCTAGTCCGCGACTGGTGAAAGACCGAGTATCCCGGGGGAGCCATCTGGGAGAGAGCTACAGTCTCCCCATCATGCACCCAGGTCTCGGTCACGCATGCCAGGTCCATGTTCTGCTCGAGCAGGAATTCCCGAATTCTAAATAGCTTAGTGTAACTCTTTGCAAACTGAGAGCCAGTTTGGTGTAGTGGTTAAGTGTGTGGACTCTTCTTATCTGGGAGAACTGGGTTTGATTCCCCACTCCTCCACTTACAGCTGCTGGAATGGCCTTGGGTTAGCCATAGCTATCTCAGGAGTTGTCCTTGAAAGGGCAGCTTCTGTGAGAGTTCTTTCAGCCCCACCCACCTCACAGGGTGTCTGTTGTGGGCAGAGAAGATATAGCAGATTGTAAGCCGCTCTGAGTCTCTGGTTCAGAGAGAAGAGCGGGGTATAAATCTGCAGTCTTCTTCTTCTTCTAGATGTTTCACAAACACTAAAAAAGCAGAGATGCTCTGAATAGGCCTGATCCTTAAAAAAAAAAAAGATAAGATGTGCAATTGCTCCCGTTATGTGCTTCAGTGTAGGCTTGTATAAGTAAACTTATTTCAGAAGCAAAGCTGTGTTAGCATGTTGTAGCATTACAGACAGGTGTGTTGTGGCAACTGAAATACTGACACCCTTTCCATATAAGCTTTCATGGTTTTTATTTTGTCAGATGCAAAGGGTGGGTCTCTCTCTCTCTCTCTGGGTATACAGCCCTTTGATGCTAGCTATTTCCAGCTTTTTTTGTTCATAATTCATATACATTAAATATGTATATGTCTGCCAAATGAGGAACTATCTCATGAATCTGACAAAGTGGGCTGAGGTTTTGCAGGAATAAAAGGCTGCCTGTTTTTATGGTTAGGTTTTTTAAAAATATAGATATGTAAAACACAGGGAGTCATTTGCTGAAATTAGTCATGTCACTTCCAGCTACCATTTGAGGTGCTTTACAAGCATCATCTGTTCTCTCCTGGTATTTTCTTTACTAGAACATCAGCCCTTCAAATTTACATAATATGATGCGTTATTGGCATTTCTGGTCAGTTTTGCTCTGAAGGATGGGATGGATATGAATACAATGATGTATTCTTGAAACAAGTAACTGGAGCAGGAAGGCACCCAACAATTAACTTCAGTGACACGACACACAGTCCATGAATACATGAAGCTACTTTACACTGAATCAGACCATTGCTCCGTCAGCATCAGTGTTGTCTACTCCCACTGGCTGCGGCTCTCCAGAGTTAATAGGACACTCTAGAACAAAAAAGGTGTTTAAAAATTACTCAAGTTTTTGAGGCATTTCCAGAAGGGATATGTGTACATCGAGTGCCATCAAGTTCCTTCCAACATATGGCGACCGTAGGAATTTATAACCTACAAAAACATCCTGTTGCTAACAGCCTTGTTCAGGTCTTGCAAACTGAAGACTGCGGCTTCCTTCCTTGACTGAGTCAATCTCTCATAGCGGGTCTTCCTCTTCTCCCACTGCCTTCAACTTTTCCTCGCCTTATTGTCTTTTCCAATGACTCTTGACTTCTAGTAATGTGACCCAAAGTCCGATAGCCTCCGTTTAGTTATTTTAGATTCTAGGGAAAGTTCCGGCTTGATTTGATCTAGAACCCGCATATCTGTCTTTTTGACAGTCCACGGTATCCACAAAACTCTTCTTTGACACGCCACATTTCAAATCAGCTTTCTTCATAGCCCAACTTTCACACCCATACATAGTAACAGGCAGGGCTTTTTTGTAGCAGGAACTCCTTTGCACATTAGGCCACACACCCCTGATGCAGCCAATCCTTCTGGAGCTTACAGTAGGCCCTGTGCTAGGAGCCCTGTAAGCTTTTGGAGGATTGGCTACATCAGGAGGGTGTGGCTTAATGTGTAAAGGAGTTCCTGTATGGATTATCTTGGTTACCAGCAACACATCCTTACACTTAATCTTTCCCAGCTGCTTAATGGCTGCCCTTCCCAGTCTCAATCTCCTTCTGATTTCTTGGTTGCAGCAGGCTCCCTTTTGGTCCATGATGAAGCTAAGGAATAGAAAATTTTGAACAATTTCAATTTCTTCACCATCAACCTTAAAATTGTGTAATTCCTCAGTAGTCATTACTTTGGCCTTCTTGCTGTTCAGCTGTAATCCCGCTTTAGCATTTTCTGCTTTCCATCAGTAGTAATGCCAAGTCTTCACTCTTCGCTACCAGTAATGAGGTTTCATCTGCATATCTCAGATGGTTAGAGTTCCTTCCACCAATTTACACTCTGCCTTCATCTAAATCTAATTCAGCTTACATTATAACAAAGTAGGAGTCCAGTATCACCTTTAAGACCAACAAAATTTTATTCAGAATGTGAGCTTTCTTGTATGCATGCATACTTCATCAGACAATGAAATGGAGTACAGTGAGCAGAGCTACATATAGCTCGTGGGCAGTGGTTAAGAATGCAAAGTGGTACAAAGTTAGAATCCAATGGCGAAATAGTGAAATTAACAAATTGAAAGAGCATTTGGTCTGGATAGCATTTGCGTGGGAAACCAACAAAACAGTAACACGTCAGAATGGGAGAATGATGGTAAGAGGGTCATAAGACAATAAATGCTGTTTGTTAATTGCTCTGTTGCTTGCCAGTCTGGGTTAAACTGAGAACATCTCTACCCCAGAGGTGTTCCTGTCCGCTTGATTTACTTTTTAACATGTAACTTGATATGTTCTGCATACAGACTGAAGAGATGGAGAGATAAAATACCTCATCTGTCTCGCGTGCCAGTTGGAAACCAGTCTGTTTTTCCATATTCTTACCTAACAGTAGCCTAAAGATGATTTGTGCTCTTCTGCCTTGGTCTCCTGAAGATAACACTGGATTGCATTTACATCCCTCACTCATTCAGATGCAGAACTGCTTAGCTAGCGGGCTCTCTGTATCACATCCTATCAAGGCACAGCCCTGAGGTTGATGTAGTCTTATCAGTGCAAGTAGCTGTTCCCAGAATAATGCCTCCAATGGCACTGGCTCAAGTTATTTGAAATCTTTGGTAAAACTCATAAGAACATAAGAGAAGCCATGTTGGATCAGGCCAATGGCCCATCCAGTCCATCACTCTGTGTCACACAGTGGCAAAACATTTTATATATACTCAACTCATGTTCTAGTCTGTACTGAGAGCTCATTTATATAACCAAGAGGAAGAGAGTAAATACACTTGAAAAAACAGTCCCTGCCAAAGAGGAATTCTAAGGTATCTCAGCCGCCCATTCCTTCCTGGCTTGCAAACTCCACTCAGTTGCACAACACGAGCTTGCTCTCCCCAAATGAAGCAGATTAATGAGAACACAGAGAGAACTATAGGACACATTTGAAAGAAGGAAGGATGCCAGCTAAAAAACCAAATCCTGGGACCTTACATACAGATCAGCTCTCTCTGGTGTTCACACCATTTCCTCTGACACTTGTGCTAATACTTTGTGGTCTTTGTACAGCAATTGCTGGTCGTGTTGTTGCTGATTATGTGGCCCTTCCTTACAGGATGCCTGTGGTTTCCTGTAGGTGGTGGTTCATCTCCTCTGACTGATGCAGGGAGAGAAGGCTGTGTAGAAGCACTGTGGAATATTCCACTTCTGTGTGGGGACCTGAAGAAGTTGGCTAGAAGCAGGTAGAGCCTCCGTCTTTTTCTTAGCTCTCTACCCATTGTTGTCCAAAGTACTTGGCAGAGCAGTCTGGCAACATGCAATATTTTAGTTTCCCCATTTTATCCTCACAACAACCCTGTGAAATACATAGACCAGTCACTCTCAGTGCCAAAGGATACTCTGTGAGCTTCATGCCAGAGAAGGGACGTTAATCTGGAGCTCCCAGATCCAGGTTAGCTTGTGCCTGGACAGCCTCCTGGTGTTTGTAATAGAGATGAGAGGTGAGGGAGAGAGCGTCTCCTTTCTCCTGAATGGAAATCCCCAAGGCTGAAGGGAAGGATTACTGATTTATCTCAGGCACGTCATGTTATACACACTGGATGTTTCTGGAAGAAAAATGTAGAAGTGACTGGCTTTGCAAGTCAGGCAAGAGGCACTGATGGTGGGATGGCAGGCAGTTCCAGAACAAAAGCCACCTCTTCTATAACAAACAAAATATAGCTCCAGTTGTTAGCGCATTTGATGCTTCTATGGCAAAGGAAGGCGGCTTCCATGCACTTTTCAGTGCAAACCAAGCCACATAGGGGTGCTTTCACACTCTCTAAACCAGGGGTGTCAAACTCATTTGTTACGAGGGCCAAATCTGACATAAATTAGACTTTATCAGGCCGGACCATGTGTATCATAAAATGTAATACCAGGTAGCAGAGACAAATGTTATAAAGGCACAAACACGATTATAGTTTTTTAAAAAAAACATGCTTCAAACATAGCACTCATTGGTCTCAAAGGTGCTTTCTTTGCATTTCTCCCATGGGATCCAGGGAACTGGGCAAAGGAAGTTCTGGCTTTTTCCTTCCTTCCCCAGGGGACCAGGATGGGGAAGAGCCTCAGCCGATAGAAGGAAGAGAGGCTTGGCTCAGTAGCTCTGCTGTACGATTGAGAGTCTGGCAAAGTAAACTCTCCCTCCCCCCTTCCTTCCCAAGGGAGGAGACTCAGCCAATGGAGAAAATAGAGGTTTTGCTCTGCCACTCCTGTGTGATTGAGCAAGCCCTCCAAAGCAAGCTGTAATGCAGAAGGAAACAAGAGGGAAAAAGAAGCAGACAACAGCTTGGCCCTCGAGCTGCATGTTTGACACCCCTGCTCTAAACAATCAATTTTAATGCAATTTGCTATTAGGTTTTACTGAGTGAAATGGAAAAATCGACTTGCAAACAGTTGCCACGTGAAAGCACCCATTGTCTTGTCTGCAAGGGAAAGTTTGCTCCCACTAAATGAAACAACAGGATTTGGTGGGACCAGTTTAAATGATTTATGTAGTTGCATGGCAAGAGGCTGAGCCATGTCCATTAAAACAACGCATAATATTTTCTTCTGCAGTGGTAACCCAGGCACTATCTAAATTGTCTTTGAAATGCCTTCCTGCATAAAAAGATAACCAGCCCACAGCAGAAAACGCATTTCTGATAATTGCTCAGATCTGCCTCTAGACTTTCAAGTTATTTTCATTCTGTGTGCCTTCACAAAGGCGGCTGTTACTCAAGGCCATTTAAGGATGGAAGTAAATCTGACTGACAGCAAAATTGGCTCTCTTGCCTGGTGACGAGGGAAGTATGCAGGCCCTTCTGAAGGTGTAAAGGATGGTGTCACTACCCATAACTGGGATCGTTTCCATGACATATTTCACAAAGGCAAAGGACGATGAGGAGCAACAGTGTCCCCACATAGGCAGAATCACCTTTGGGGTAGTGAAAGGGATGGCAGGGTAGGGTGATCTCCCAGCAACTCAAGCCCCTGCTTGTCCTGACCTCTTCTGCTCCTGCTGCTGAAAACTACGACAGAGGAAAAGGCGCCATTTGTAACTACAACTACAACTGGGCTTCAGTTCAGCACCAAAATTCTGCCAGTGCCAGTACCATAGCACAGGTTGCTGGCAGTTCTTTGTTCCTATTTCCTTGTCGTTGAAACTGTAACTTCTTATAAATAAAACAATGTCCACTATGTCCCTGGAAGAGCACTACGCTCTACTGGTCGAAATCTACTGGTGATCCTCGGCCCTAAAGAGGTCCGGCTGTCCTGGAGCCTGGCATTCATAAATTTAATAAATAATAATAATAATAGTTTGACTATCAGGTAATTGATTCAAAAATGCCATAGCGGTGAATCTAGGGTAATGTTGGGAGCAGAGTTTGTTTTACTTGTACATACATGCAAAGTTTGTTTTCCTTGTGACCATAACATTCCAGTTGTGAAATACAGAGTGCTGATGGAGGTATCCGTACCTTCTTTCTGGTTTTGTGTGTCAAAAGCAGTAAGGAGAAGACTGTTGCCAACCCACGCTTGCCAAGTCATGATCCCGTGCCGGCACCCCTTTTTGTACCCTTACATCATGTTCACCTTCCTACCTCGTGACAAACCACCTCTCTTACACTTTGCAAACTTGAAATCTGCACCAAGCCCTTGTTTACTAAGCAGCTGCAGCGATGAGCATGCGAAGACTCCCAATTAATTCAGCTGTACATTTTTTGGGGTTTCACATTTACCCTGACAAACCAGTTTTGAAGCCAAGAACAACAACTGTCTTCGTAGGGAGCTAAATTTCAACCTGGAATTTTAATAGGGGCAGAAGGCTGAAGGTGTTTCATTTTTGTTAAAGCCAGCACTTATCCCTGTCAGGCAACATAACATCTCCACCTTCTTCCCACTCCTGCCCAAAACACTAAAAAAAATAAAAACCAAACACTGAAGGAATAAAGGAATGATTTATTTCAGGGTCTTTATACAGTCTGAAGCAGGAGGGGATGGGGAGGCATTAATTCCCTTTCAATCCAAGTTCCCTCAGAACGTTTCATTAACCCCTAGGCAGGAAGCCCATTGCTTATCATCATGCAATGTTACCTCAGAGAAGCTTCCTCCTCCCTTAATCACATTAAGAAAACCAGAACATCCTACATTCCAGTTTTTCTGCTTTAAAGAACTTCCTCCTTCAAGAACCCAAAAGATCCCGCCAGTTTCACTCATCCAAATTGGTACCCAAAAACGGGGCACGCAGAAATGGAAGGACGTCATCAAAAAGTTAGTCCATCGGAGTTTGTGGGGGGGGGGGGAGAGAATCGCAGCTCTGGTGGTTTCCTTTTCACTGCAGACTTCAGTCTTGCCACCTGCTCCCTTTGAGCGCTCACGGATCTGAAATACCTCCTCCAACCATGTGGTAGGTTGTTATGGGGCAACTGGGCTGTCCTCTCAGGACGCCACGGATGTGACCGTCCATCATCTTCCCAGCCTTTCCCTCCCTTAAAGTCACGTTTCTGGATCCCGTGCTTTTTGGACTTTGTTTCACGCAACCCAAGACTGGATTTAAAAAAACAAACAAACACCTGCACACCGTTTTAAAAATACAAATCAAGGAGGGGGAAAATTAAAAGGGCAGCCATGATAGAATCATAGCAGCAAGATGGCAAAAAGTGCTGTGCTGTCGTCGAGGCCGGTTGGTTTCCTGGAGTCTGCATATGCAACAGTCCCATTTCAGACGATGCAAAGTCGGAAGGTGTGGGGAAGTCAGGGGGGAAAAGGAGAGGCAAACAACCACAAAAGCTGGGCTGTTTCCAGTGAGAAGAAGCAGACAAAAAGTTGAAAGCCTTCCTTTTGATCTGCACAGCGTCTCAAACAATACAGTAAGCTGAAAAGGGGGGGGGGGGAAGGGGGAGAATTCGTGCCTTTTCAACACTGGGCACACTTTTCAGCCTGGTTAAAATCTTACCTATGCAGCTTATCAGATGCTATCTATAGCGATAGCGGAGATCAGCTGTGCATTACGAGTGTTCCAAATTGGCACTAATCAGCAGACCAAAACAAAAAAACCCAAAGCAGGCATGCCCTCCCTCTGAGCAGGGAGGAACCAGGGCTCCTGGATTCAGGAGGAGTGTTACAAGAAGGCTGGGCGCCAAATCTCCTGGATTCTGTCCCCAGTTTTGGAAAAGTACTGGGGTTCAGTGGATTATAGGGACAGAGCATCCAGGAGCCAAAATGTCATGTTCAACTCCCTTTGCTAATAATGCCCAAGGGATCAGAAAACGGCCCTGCTAAAAATCAGCATTAGTTCATTAACAAAGACAATAAAATGCCAGAATAGGAGATGACACTCCCCCCTTCTGTTTCACTGAAGGGGGGGGGAGGGGAAAGAAAACGTTTCCTTTCCCTCCTGTAGGGGAGGGGAGAAGCCCCCTCCCCTTCCCCAACCTGGGCACCAGGGTCTCACCCCAATACATCACATTAAGGGGTCCAGAGATGGGTTACTGGGGTTCACAGCCACGTAGCAAAGCGCAGTTGTACAGCAAGTCAACAGGGGCACCCCCAAATCAGTACCCCCTGAATCCTGTGCTCCCCTCCATAATCCAGCAGGGGAGCTGGGTACAGTCCCAAATCATCTCCTGGTGAAGTAGAGACCTGCAAAGGAAGAGACCTTGTGAGGATTACAGCAAAGTGCTCAGGAGTCGTGCAACATACAATGCAACAACGTATAAGCTAAGGGCGGCCAAATTGCAGATCGGGAGCCACATATGACTGTGTGGCTCTTGAAGCCCCCACCACTCCACTGGCTGGCTTGGAGAATGCATTTAAAGTTGCTTTCTTTCTATCTCTTCCTCCTTCCCCCTCCCCCATTTCCCTTCCTTCCTGCCTTCCCTCTCTCAAACACCTGATGTTCCTGTCTTGCGGCTCTCAAACATCTGACATTTATTCTATGTGGCTCTTATGTTTAACAAGTTTGGCCACCCCTGGTCTAAGCACTTGTTCATAACTTATGAACGAAGCCAGGAATTGGATGTCTGGAATGTGTTTTGTTTTCATGTAGTGGCCTATCTCCCATATGCATGCAGCCCCCCCTTCATTGCTGCTTATTTAATGCCAAAAAGTCCCAGAGCAGTGAAATCTCTATCTATTGACAAAAAAAGCACAACAAACATTAGATATATAGTTGCAATGAGCATTTGCACATGGTGCTGCTTCTCCATGGCAACGTTCATGTGAACCATTCAGGTCAAACTTTCTTCACGTGCCATCCGTGCTCATGTGGTGTAGCAAGGGTTTCACACGGGCCGTGGAACTTACAAAACTGACTCCCCACGCAGACTGGCTCCATCCACTATGTGGGATGGAGCCTCCAGGCGCAAAAGCAACCAGTTGCTGGAGGTGGGGGGAGAGGGCACACCATGAGGCAGAACCTTTAGTAACTTGAGGGGGAAGTCACTAATTTATCACCCAAAGGTAACAGGCTGTGCCAGCTGAGATCTTGCTCACAAAAAGCTGCTACCGAACAACTGGCCTTTGATGATGGAAACAACGCTGAAGTCAAGGTGTGCTTGTGCCCTGCCGCTGCCAAACAGAAGCTCCAGCCCCAGACCAGCCCCACCCATGTAGCATCTGTTGTACTTACCAGTGGTCCAAAAAGCCACTCAAGGCCCTTGGTAGCCAGGCTGGAATCGTGCCGTCTCCTCAAATATCAGTTCTTTCAGCCTCTCTTTGGGCAGGTCATCCAGCTCCATATCAAAGGTGAATGGTTCCTCAGCAACTGGCTGGATGGGGCACAAAGGAGGAGGACTTTCAGAAATCCTAGTGCCCAAACTTCGTCCTCCCCCCCCCCCCGCCATCATCAATCCTAAACCATGAGTCCTTAGTGTCTCTCTCCCATCCCTTCCGTCTACATTCCTGACGCACTGCTCACCTCATCTGAAGGATCGTAGTACTGCTCTAAGTAAGAATGGGCCAGTGACTCTTCCACTGTGATGCGCTTGTTTGGGTTAAAGGTTAACATTTTGTCCAGCAGGTCCAGTGCTAAACAGAGCAAAAGAAAAAAAAAAAGGACATAGTATCAGCAATCAGCTTGCATGTAGCAATAGGTGGGAAAACCCCCCAGTATCATAAAAGGAACAGAAGTGGGTAAGGGACTGGTGTGTATCCACAGAAGCTAGTAGAGCAATGCAGCATGATTACCTTAAGCCACCAGTCCTACTGGAAGGAACCCACAAGTAACTAGTGCACTGACTTGGCATGGATTGGACCACTGGAACCACATCATAATTCTTAACACCAAGCATGCATCTAGTCTGAATCCTGTTTCCAGCAGGGGGCAGACCATACTCTTCCCGGAGTCCACAGGGCCATGAAGACGATGACCCTCCCCTCTTTGTATACCCCCAGCATCCAAGATTCTGAGGTCTCCTGCATTCAACCCATGGGAATTTTGTTTTGTTATCAGGTATGATAACCACGGACAGACTTTTCTTCTACGTGTGTGCCTAACTCTTTTAAAAGTCATTTGTGCTAGCCATTGTCAAAACTGGTAGAAAACTCAACGATGCTTTAATGAAAAGTTGCTTATTTTTCAAAATTTCCATCATTTCCTTTTAAGATCTCGCATGTGATTGCTGCCTGGCCTCAGTGACCTTAATCTGCAGTTTACTGTCTCTCCTCAGATTTTGCCCCATTGTTTACAGACATTGTAAACAGTGGCTTAAATGCAAACTGTTCTACAAACATCTTCCACAGTGAAGACTGAAGCCAAGAATTCATTTGGTTTCCCTGCAATTTTTCCTGCCTTTCACATCAGCCTTTGCCAGCTAACCATTGTATTACTTCTTTGACTTGGTTTCGTTATATGGCTTAAATGCAGGTCATTTATATATTTTAGTGACTTACTCATAATAGTCTTTTCCTAGATACTTGTATCATTTGTTTCACCAGATTTTGTATTTTTTTTTAATTTTCAATTTTTAGAACACAACTATTTTTGTGGCTGTCTGGACACAGCTCTTGTCCTCTTGAACTCATCTGTGCTCCTTTCTAATCCATGGTATACATTTTATCTAAGCCTCTATTAGGATGGCTTAAAATAACTGCCAAGCTTCCTGAGGAGATTTGACCCTCCAGATTCTCCCATCTGACTGCCTTAAATCTCCTTGTTTGAGAAATCTCCTCTTCTGAAACTGAAATGTGATTGTGTTGGACTTTCTAGATAATTTCCCAGTTGCCTGTGTACTGACTTAAGAAGAACCCTGGATCCCCAAGAGATTGCCAAATTCCCAGACTCACTTTGTGGCAAATCAAAGAGTTTCTCACTGGCATTTGGCTCTATCAGGACTGCAGCCAGCAGTGAAAGGGAAGACTGTGTGGGGGTGCTGCAGATTCCATAAGGGGCACCGCCCCTGTGGCCCCCCCTCAACTGGCTACGGTCCTGGGCTCCATGATTAATTTTGTGAGGCACAGTAGTTTATCACATCTAGACATTTTCTGCCATTCTGAACAACTCAGTCTGGTCAATGCAAAAAACAAATCCATCCACTAGTACATTTTTTCCCCTTGTAGCTGCTCTCCAATTTCTTTCTATATTTCAAGATGACCAGCAGAACTGGTGCAGGGGAGAGGATGGGGAAGAGGGAGAGACATGCAATGCAGTGTTCCCTCTAAGCTGTGGAGTCTTGAGAGCAAAGATTCCACTTTGTGAGCTACTGGCATTAAAGTTGTGGAGCTGTTGCATAAATTAGGTTGCTCTGGGGGCCATTTTTCCTAAGCTAAGACAAAAATGTGTAAGCCAGAAGCTAATAAACGAGGAGCTAGCTCACACTAACTCAGCTTAGAGGGAACGCTGGCCCAAACCTATTTCATCTTTTTGGTCTAGTATTTCTATTCTCAATGATTCTGTGGACACATTTTCCCCATTGAAGTTTTCAATTTCTTTTTACCCCATGTCTTCTAACATAGCAAAAGAACTAACACTGCCCCATTTGAAGTCTCTATATCCAAGGATGGCCGTATCCTAAAAAAGTAATTGCATCCTACTACAGGGGTCCCCAATCTTTTTTTGAGCCTGTGGGCACCTTTGGAGTTCTGGCAGGAGGAGCAGCCAGCTACAAAACAGCTGCTGCAGCTTACCTTCAGTCACACAGTGAAGATCCTGGTGCTGTGATGGCAGCTGCTGCAGAGGCAATCAGATCTCCAATAGCCAGTTAACATTTGCTGGGCAAAAGCCCCACCTAACCATGGCCATTTTCTAAAAACCCTTTGGTGGGCATCAGGAGAAGCATCAGAGCGCGCCATGGTCCCCAAAGCCACTACGTGGAGGACCCCATCCTAATACCCACAGATGTTATATTTCTGTTTAGATTTTTTCTTCTTCATGGCCTGGCACAGCAGTGTACTCTTTTATGTCCTTGATCACCCGCCCCACCAGGTTTTTTAGATTCTCACTATGCTTGTGCTCTCTAAAACCCTGGTACAGACTTACCAGGGAGTAAGCCCCACTGAACTCAACTGGAACTTACTCCCAAGGATCATGTTCTAATTTGCCTATCTTTGCATTAACCTACATACATCTATAGGATGTAGGAAGTCATTTTTGTATGTTGTCTTTTGGCAGCCTGTTGTCTTTGCAAAAACACTACCAAGTTCTATTTTCATTTAGAAGGCGTAGAGTGCTAAGGAATGAGTTGTCTGTAACACAGGATTCTTGGCTCCTGTCCTGTTTCCCCTACAAGTCACTATACAAGCCGTCCTTTTACACCTTCCAGATTTTAAGCATCAACCATCTGCTAACATTGTAGTTCAAGGGAAGCCTGACTCTTTCTCCCAAAGAATCTCCTCAATGTTGAATAAGCCTACCATTGCTGGTGGCTTTTTCAAGGTGTGAATTGGGAACCTGCAAATGCCAAAAGGCAGCATGGAAATAAAATTATTTTAAGAAAAAGGGAAAGGGAGACAGGAAAAAAAAAGACCACATGCATGAGGGCTCCTCCACTTATTTGTTTACTTAATTTATACCTCACCTTCCTCCTCAATGAACACCAGAGCTGGCTGACATTGTTCTCGCCTCCATTTTATCCTTACAACAACCCTGTGAAATAGGTTAGGCTGAGTGTGTGACTGGCCCAAAGGCACCCAGTGAGCTTCCATGGCAGAGTGGGGATTTGAACCTGGGCCTCCCAGTGCCTAGTCTGACACTACCCCACACTGGCTCTGCTGTCTTAAATACAAAGAGCATGAGAAGTTGTCCCAGTCAACATGCATAGGGGGTTGCAGTCTCCCTTGCACACAAACCGTTAGACATAAAAGTTCCAGCTGCCTTTACATCTAGGTCAACCAGCAAAAGAAAGCTTGAAAACCCAGAGCTTTAATGCTGCAGATTAACATCTGGCTACGTTTGTACCACACAAGGTTATGCTTAAAGATGCCGCCTCTCAAATTTCTATTAATTTCATGCATGAAGACTTTCTTTAGTCATCAGCAAAGCAGGGCCCAGGTTTTTAATAGAACAACCAACTGTTTTTTAAAAATGTGAGAAAAGTGCATGGGTGGATGTCCAGAAAAGTGAATGGAAACTTTCTGCAAAATATGGGTCCTTGAGCAACAATCAGGAGAAACCTGCAAGACATGCATACTTTGACTGCATCAACTTGCACCACACTTTTGAGATGTCTCTTTGTGTGAACTGCTATGGACTTCCACTGCGTAACCTGCTTTGAGCCTCAGTGAGAGACGATAACTTCAGTAAATAAATAAATACATCCTATTCAGGACTTATTGGTGTGTGTAGAAGTAGATAAAGAAACAAGAGAAGACATGTAGTTATAGAGACAGAATTCAGTTACATGCTGTAGTATGGAATAAAAGATGGGCCCTCGGTTAGAAACAGTTAAGAGACTTCTGGCATAGATAGCATGGATGAGCATTAACCAATCAGGAACATGACAGGACATCCTGGGATGCGGAAAAAGGGGTCATCAACAATAAGCTATGCATGTTAGGACCTGACTGCTTCCTGTATTGTCTGTCCTCTCTCTCCCTCTTACCTTTGGGATCAGCCTTGGGGAAGAGTCTAGACCAAGGAACCTTGGGCTTTTGGGGCAGAGACTGGAGATAATTTCGAGCCTTCATGTTGATGATGCAGTTCAGATCGTCTTGAGATGGAGAGCCCAGAATACCTGTAGAAATGGGAAGTTAAGAGAGCCCCTGGGCACCAAGTAAGAGACTTAGAAGAAAAACAGGCTTCTAGACTTCAAAGAGGGGTTCTCTGGAGTTAAAAAAAAGCCAAAGACCAGGAGATGGGAGAGTTTAGAAAAGCTCTCCTTCCTTCCCCCTTACCCAGAATGTGGTTGAGCTGGTCCAGGTAGTGCTTGCCAGGAAAGATGGGTCGGTTTGACAGCATCTCGGCCAGGATGCAGCCCACAGACCATATATCAATGGACTTGGTGTAGCCCTGGGAAGGGGGAAGAGACAGAAAGAGAATCTAGGATTTGGGGGGTCCTTGCTTCTTCTCATCCTCACCTTCTAGTTCCTATTCCTCACAGAATCTTGAAACTGTAGTGCCCCAGCAAAAGAACAGTACTCAGTAAGCCCTGTTTCCTCCCAGTCTAGACTAGAAGGGCACCGCACATATGCAGAAGAGTGACACTTTCTGCCACAGCCCTTGGAAGGGTGAGGAGGATGTAAAAGGATAAGTAAAAGAGGGTGCAGGAAGGAATATGGTCCCAAGGCCTTGAGGAGAAGGCAGAAATTGAAAGCTGGAGAGGGTCAGGTAGAGTGAATCTGGAAAGCAGAACTTAAGCAACCAAGAGGCTGCAACAAGAAAGGACACTGTACGTCATTGAGGGCTGGTTTGGAACTGGGTGATGCATCAGCGAAAGGATAAAGATTCACCTACTAGATACTGGCTGAGTGCTCATTTCTTAGAATAACAGTCCGCACGCTGTCCTCTACTGTACTAGCTAAACCTCTCTTTTCTTTCCAGAGAAGTCAGGAATCCTGACTCCCTGCTAAGACAATAGACATGATCTCGCCCTCTTTCCTGATTTAGTAGTTCTGGTTCCCAGATCCTCCTCACCTCGATCGTCTTACCTTTGAATTAAGCATGATTTCAGGAGCGCGGTACCAGCGAGTGGCAACATACTCTGTCAAGAAACCCGTGTGGTCATGGTCTGGATCAGCAATCCGGGCCAGGCCAAAATCACAGATCTGTCGAGAGAAGAGGATAGGGAAGGTAAAAACAGTTACAACAGGAGAGAAGCTGGGATGAGGGGGATTGGACAGAAGAATTAGCAGAGGGTCTGATAAAAGGCTGGTGAAGGGCACCTTTAGGTCACACGTGGTGTTAATGAGAAGGTTGCTGGGCTTCAAGTCCCGGTGAAGCACATTGGCAGAGTGAATGTATTTCAGCCCTCGGAGAATCTGATACAGGAAATAGCAGATATGATCATTGCTGAGCTGCTGAGTTTTCAGCAGTTTGTAGAGATCGGTCTCCATCAAATCCTGAACTATATATCTGCAAACAGAAACAGTGATCCCTCAAGCAGAGGGATAGCAAAGAGATGAGTCAAGGAAAATAAGTTTGCATTGTTTGTGTGCATGTGTATACATAGTCAGTGGAACCTTGGCCACTAGAGACCAATCCATGCAAACAGCTTACAACCCTTGAATCTCCAGCAGAAAAGAGCTTTATTGTCACACAGCAGCTAAGTTCAGTTATATGGACTTTCCCAGTGATGTTACATGGCAAGCATTCTCAGCTGGTATACTTGGACACAAGCAAAATATAAGAGGCAAAGACAGTTTTTTAAGCCAAAACCATTGACAGCAGAGTGCCCTGGAACTGTATGAAAACAAGAAGAAGCCAGTGCAGTGCTAGCTTGGTGTAATGGTTCAAGTGGCAAATTAAGATCTGGAAGACCCAAGATCAAATCCCTGCTCTGCCATGAAGCCAGATGGGTGACCTTGGGCCCATCATATTCTCTCAACCTAGGCTACTTCACAAAGTTGTTGTGAATATAAACAGGAGACTAGGAGACAGATGTATGCCACCCTCAACTCCTTAGAGGAAGAGCAGGATAAAAATGCAAATAAATAAAGTGTTGGTGCACAGGTACAATCTGTTCCCAGCAACCCCACTGTTTTGTGGCAGGTGAAGTGCTGGAGCTCCACATCTGGCTCAAAGGCACGTGAAGGCACTAAATCCAGGACACAATGTGGCCTATCCACATATGTCCACATCCACTCTTGCAGCTTATCCCTCCAGCACTGGAACAGAGGACCGTCATTCAGAAAAAAGATACACATCACGCATCTGATCGATGGTAGGTGCACGCAGAATGTCATTGATGCCAATGACATTCTCATGCTTGAAGCGCAAGAGGATCTTGATCTCACGCAGCGTGCGCTGGCAGTACGTCTGGTGCTCAAAGGGACTAATTTTTTTGATGGCAGCCCGGATCTTGTTGACGTGATCGTAGGCAGAGCTGCAAGCAGAGGGATGACAAAGATTAAATACCCATCAGAACTGCCAGTTACACTCTCTCTTTTCCTCCTTAATGTTACCAACATTTTAAAAATCAAAACTGCCAAATACCCCCCCTCTGCCCACATTTGAAAACAGTTTTGTAATTCATAGCAGCAAATTAGAGGAAGAACCCCTTCCCAAGAAAACCACACTGACAGGTCCAAGACAATGCCCAGATTTTAGAATTCTGTCGATAGGCTGAATGGCAGGCTGAATGACAGCGACTTAAAGAAAGGCAGGCAAATGGCAGGCACAACATATGAACAATATGGTGGAGTCAGTTGTGTCCAAGACCCAGCTGTTGGGCACAGCATATCGTGAGACAAGCAAGGGCCTTGCCTGGTGTCCAAGTTAAAGAGGTCCAAACAGACAGAGCCAAAAGCCCTTGAGATATGTAGTAGCAATACAAAACTCTAGAGAAACCTGGCCCTAATGAATACTTTGGAACATGAAGACTGGGAGTATGAATGTCACAAGTATCAAAGCTTTTAACTGAATGGTTCCATTTTTAAAAAATTTAGGAACGTTTTGAAGGCTTGTTCCTGTTTTTAAGGCCCTAAATGAGCAAGATACCTAAGGACTGCCTCTTCACCCTTTCTCTACCACCTGCCAATTAAGATCCCCTTTCCAAGTCCTTTTCCTGGTGCCCTGCCTGCAGAGGCAAGGCAGATGACAATCAGAGACAGCCTGTTTTCAGTGATGGCAACGCCTCCCCTTTGGAATGCTCCCCCCCTTCAGACTCACACGGTGCCTAACTTACTGTCCTTGAGGTGACAGGCCAAAAAAGATTTCTATTCAATTAGGCCTTAAGGATTCTGCTTTTTCAAGCTTTTCAATGGCTGGTTTCCAGTATGAAAGATGTTTACTATGATCATTGTGGGCTGCTGAATGTCATTTTGTAATCTGCCATGAGTCTGAGGGAGAAAGACAGACTATAAATAATATAAATTAATGTCTGTCAGCTTCTTCCCTTCTTTCAATTTTTTTATTATAGTTCTTCTTATGATTATGTAATTTGCCTTGAATAAGCCTCTGAAGAGGTGGCGTACACATTTCTCAAACAAATAAAGATGCTGAGTTTATACTAGGCCCTACTTATTGCCTCATAGTACAAAGGTTGGTTTGGTAAGAACATAAGAGAAGCCATGTTGGATCAGGCCAGTGGTTCAGCCAGTCCAACACTCTGTGCCACAAAGTGGTCAAAAAAACCCAGGTGCCATCAAGAGGTCCATCAATGGGGCCAGGACACTAGAAGCCCTCCCACTGTTGCTTCCCCCCAGCACCAAGAATACAGAGCATCACTGCCCCAGACAGAGTTCCATCAATACATTATGGCTAACAGCCACTGATGGAGTACAGTGAAGAGCATCTCAGCTCTAGACACAAATGCATAACAGCCCAGAAGGCTCTAGGGACAGCACAGCCTAGCATCAATCTACAGTTTTAGATTAATCTGACTACAAATTCTGCATGCATTATGAACAATAAAAGATCACTGAGCCTAAGCAGGGCACCAAGTTAATGACAGTAAAAGTATCTGGCTCACAGATGTCAGATCAAAGACAGCAGTCTAAAGTAGTCACAGTGCTGAATGAGGTTCACAGCCGGACAGCATTTAGGAGCAGCACAGGAGGTCCAGAGGCTAGCCAGTGCCTGACTCAGCAAGACACCTGTGCTGTTAACAGCCTCGGGGCAAGAAATAAGAACATAAGAGAAGCCATGTTAGATCAGGCCAATGGCCCATCCAGTCCAACACTCTGTGTCGCACAGTGGCAAAAAATTTGTGTGTATATACACACACACTGTGGCTAAGAAATGCATCAAGCGTCCCTTCTCTATTAACAGAGCTGCAGCGACCAAAAGAAGAGAGCTCCATCTATTAAGCTTCTTGACTTCGGAAACGCTGAAGGCACAAAAAGCACTTTTCAGGGCTAGCCTCTGGCAATTTTAGGCTGGCGCAATACCAGCCAGATGCTGGGCAGTCCGGGTGCAAACAAAGAGAATAGGTAAATACTGGCACGGAGGAAGAGTGACCTGCGAGAGCCAATCCCTGGGAGGGGCCGGCAGCACCACGAGGACTGGGCAGGGCCAGGGTGTGTTTTTGTGGACTGCAATGCCATTCGGGAAAAAAGCATCCGTCGGATGAATGTGCAGCAAAGGAAATCTAGGGGTGCAAAGGGTGGGAATCTCACTTTCCGGGGGGCGGCAGAGCAGCTAGGAACCAATGTGGAGCGTATCTGAGTGGTGGGTCCAATATTAGTGGAAGACAAGCACGAGGGAGGGGGGCTCGGTAACTAAGAAACAATATGGCGGAAGTCTGCTCGAGACCATACGGCGAATGCAAGAGCCCGACTTGCGGGGCACGTCAGCCAGCCAGGCTCGGCTTTGGGGCTGGGTACGGCACCAGGGCAGGGTCACTCCGGGCCGTTGGCGCTCACTCACCAGACCATGCCGTAGGCCCCCTCGCCGATGTACTGTAGATCCGTGTAACGCGGCCCCACATCAAACACTTGACCTTTCACCGTCTCCACTCCTAGCCTGGGAGCTCCTGGCACGGGCACAGGGCCTGCCCCACCCGGGGCCGCTGTCGCCGCCGCTGCCGCCATGGCCGATGCGATCAAGGATCTCTCCTGCAACCGCTCCTATCACTGCTTTACCCGGAACCGACACCGCCCGAGCGCACTGCGCGTGCGCCCACTTGGGGGGGGGGGAACGAGCGGCTGCCACTGCCCATGCGCTTCGGGCGAGCTGCGGCTTGGAAAGTTGTCCAGGGCGCATGCGCTCAGTTCGCCCGCTAGCGTTGAGCAGGCCGCAGCGCGCCTGGCTCGGAATGGGACGTCACACACACTCAACCCGGAAGCGCCGCGCCCAAAACATTCCACTCGAGCGGCGCCCCGCCCCGTGGTAGGCTCTCGCGCGCTTCTCTGGCGTTAGGCCACGCCTCTTGGCTCAGCGCGCCTCCAATCAACTCGCAGCGGCTCGTTTCATCTCCTAGGGGCCCGCCCCTAAACTCTCCCTTGTTGCTTAGTCGCGAGTTCGAATGGCGGTCGTGGGGAGGGGGCGGGTTTGCGGAGCGGAGGAGCGGCAGTTGTGGGCGGAGGTGTCCTGGGCCAAGGCAGGTGTGCTTGTGTCACTGCTGACGCCAGGCGGCCGCGGCCTTGTAGTTCTGAGCCTGACAGCGCCGGCGAGGCTCTTCTCAGGGCGGAATCGGACGGGGTGGCCTTGCGCGAGGCGTGGCGCTCGCTGCAGACTCCATGACACTCATTCCACTGGAAGAGAAGGAAGGCAGATAGATGGGGGAGTGAGAGGTGGAAAGAAAGCAACTTTAAATGCATTTTCTAACAGACGGAGTGTCTGCTTTCACCACCGGCAAAGCGGCCTGACAGCTCTCACTGGACTCTCGTGAACCAGCATTAACCACAGGGTTTGCGAGTCCATTCCCAGAGATAGATTAGTTATACAGTTTTGGGAGCTGTCATTCCACACCTATAGCAGGGAATTTAAGCAGATCTGCTCAGAGGTAAGCCCGTTTTATTTAGTGAGGCTTACTCCTAGGAAAGGGAACACAGTTTGAGTCCAGTAAACACAGCTACCCACCTTAATCTATCCTAGGAAAATAGGAAGAGTCCAGTAGCACCTTTAAGACTTAACACATTTTATTGTAGCATAACCTTTCGAGAAACACAACTCTTTTTGTCAGATGCATTCTCTGTCCTAGGAAAGGGGTTTTAGGAACACAGCAGGCATCATTCTGCATGCAGAAACCAAATTCACACCTTTGCTTCTCTTGATTCCTTCTTCATTTTATTTTATTTGCTTCTTTCCCATGGGCTTCAGGGGAAAAGAAGGGGAGCCCAGTTAAATCAATTAAACATCAGTAGTTTCCATTATATCCAGTGGGCCTCCAGGAAACTTCCATCGTTCGTATACATCCCATATAAAGAATTGTAAATGTATATGCAACCTTTTATAAATGTATTGTTATTTTTTATTGCATTTGATTAATTGCCCTATCCCAGCTAGTGTCAAGCTCTGGGTGATGTACAACATTTAAAAAATACATAAAAACATACATTAAAAAGATTAAAAACCCTGATGGCATCTTTAAAGTGCTCTTATTCAGTCATTACATCATTTCTAACCTATTCCATCTATGGAAATTAGCAAAGCTATGCCTATTGGATTTCTGCCTGTTGCACAGTTGTGAGTCACAGGAGCTCTGCTAGCAGCTTCCAAAGATTTCTTTCTGCAAGCCTCTGTGGCCGTCTTTCTGGATAAAAAGAAACATTAATTAGGAAGGCCTCATGGCTACAGTGACAAATGTTGGGAGGGGCAGAGAGAGAATTGTGGAACTGCTATGAAGGATGGCCTAATGGAGAGGTAGCATTCCACTCTCATAAAATTAGGGCAAAAGAGGAAACAGAGGCTGGCTGGAGATGGAGACTTCTGGGCCCTTGAGGGAGGTTAGTAATATTTGTGCTTTCAGACACACTGGTGAGAAAGGGGAACATGACTTTGTTATTTTAAAACACTTTGAGAACTCTGCCCTGAAAATGAAACACTGATGCAAAACTCACAGTAGTTTTGCAGGCAAAAAAAAAAAAAAAATGCTGCTTGTTTTCTCCCTTGGGACCTTACAGCATCGTTTTTGCACCACTAAATTAGCCCCTTCCTATATTTGTGATGAGAAAATACTACCTCCTTGATAGTTTATTTTCATTCATGCAACAAATCCACCTGTTTAATACCAAGTTTGTTCAGAGGGAAAAGTAAAACAAAAGCTGCATTTGCACATTGTTGGATATTGCATTATTATTGTGCTATACCAGGGGTGGCCAAACTTAATGTAAGAGCCACACAGAATAAATGTCAGATGTTTCAGACCCAGGAAGGCAGGTGGGCAAATAGATGGGGAGGAGGAAGAGGTGGAAAGAAAGCAACTTTAAATGAATTCTCCAAGCTGCTGACTGGCTTGGCTTGGAGGAGGAATTTAAAGAGAGAAATGCCTTCTCCAAGCCAGCCCACAGGGCAGTGGAGGCTTCAAAAGCCACACAATATGTGTGAAACAGCCACATGTGGCTCCTGAGCCACAGTTTGGCCATCCCCGTGCTATTTTTTAGCAAGCTTTTGCAACTGGACTGTCATGTGCACCAGGAAAATTGAGTTGCCAATGATTGCTTCTCATTAGATCTTGGAAGCTAAGCAGGGTCAGCCCTGGTTACTACGTCCAGGGTTGCTACACTGAGGCTGGCAATGGCAGACCACCTCCGAACATCTCATCTTGAAAACCCTACCAAGTTGGCATAAGACAACTGTGACTTGATTGCAAAAACAAACAAAAGTGATAGCACAATATTCAGTGACTTGTGGATGCAATTGCAAAAGGCCGTGTTGGGACAACTTAGACTCTAAAGGTTGAATCTAAATGGTCTCTTGTGATTGATGGACCTTTCCAGCAGTGGAACACCCCTCTTCCATTGGAGGAAGCCTCCACTCCCCACCCCGGCCCAGGAAGGGTCCATGATAGTGGAGCATTGCTTGAACTCAGCCCAGTTATGTTTATTGAGGCATTAGCTTTTGTGTACTGGAGCTTTCTTTATCAGAGGCATGAAGAACTACTGTCACTGGCAAATATATACATATGTGGGTAAAAAGCAAGAGCTGTGCACAGTGAGCACATCTGTGATGTGTGAGAGATTTGGCTAGTGGCATTTCTATGTAAAGCTCAACAATTCACAGGATAAACCCAGTGATCATTGACAGCTGCAGTCACTAGTGCTTCCATGATTTCTGAACTCATTTAATATTGTAGTGGGTGGGAAAGCCTTGACCTTGATTGAGCTTAAAACAAGAGAGGTTCTCCCTCTTTCATTTTTGTGGCATCGCTTGCTGCATAAGTGGAGACCATTTGCTTTTGAAGGATTCTTTTATTTTGTTCATCCTACATTCTTGCAGCCTTCCCTTCACACATTGTCATTCATGTTACCACCTTGCAAACAAACAAAAGAGTCCTATGACAGTTCTTGAGGATTTATTTCCCTCTTTAGGCATACATCTGGAGAAGAGAGCTTTTGCCTACAACCCCCCCCCCCCAATGCCACAATGAATCTGACTCAGAGTGTAAAGAGCTACAACCTTTTAAGCACAATGTCTTCAGTACAGTTCCTTCAATAGAGACTTCAATAGAGTCTTTAGGGTACCACAGGAGTCTGTTGGTTTTGTGGCAACAGCCAAGGATAGCTACCTTTTATTTTATTTTTATTTATTTAATTTTATGATTGTTGCTTTTATGGTTTTATTATATTGTGTGAACTGCCCCAAGCAGGTCTCTGGTGGCATATACATTCCCCCCTCACCCCCAAATAACTAAATTAATAAATGCACTTTTGTTCATGGAAAAGCTGTATGTCTCTAGAGTCTGCTTAACTTATTCTGCAGGTTTCATTCATTGGCATCATGTAATCTACTTTTTAAGGGGAGAGGCAGGATCGCAAATTAGAGTCCACAACCCACTGGAAATATTATCCAGAAATTCTTCTGGTTTCCAAGTACTAAGCCTGCACTAAGTGCTACTCCCTTTCAGTCAGATTAGTAGTGGTAGTAGCCAATACTCCCTCTAAGTTGTGGAGCCTTGTGAGCAAAAATTCAACTTTGTGAGCTACTGGCATTAAAGTTGTGAGCTACTGCATAAATGAGTTTGCTCTGGGGCCATTTTTCCTGAGCTAAGGTAAAAAATGTGTTAGCCGGAGGCTAAAAAGTTGTGAGTTAGCTCACACTAACTCAGCGTAGAGGGAACACTGGTGGTAGCTGTCCCTCCATGCTTCTGATGTATTACAGAGCATACTGTCTGTGCATCTGGTGTGTTACACAGAGCATCCACTATAAGTAGAACAAAGTAGGAGTCAAACAAAGTAGGAGTCAAGTATCACCTTTCAGACCTACAAAGTTTTATTCAGAATGTAAGCTTTCATGTGTGCATGCACACTTCTTCAGATGAGGAATCAGGTACAGTGAGCGGAGCTACATACAGCTGGTAAGCAATGGTTTAGAATGCAAAATGGTACAAATTTAAAAGCCAATGACAGAATAGTAAAATTAACAAAATGAGCAAACTAGAAGTGTCTTTGTCCTGCGGAACTTAGAGTTAAAGTGGCACACATGCCACTACAGCTGCTTTTCAGCTTCTTTCTTGCTAAACGAGTCCACTTCTACAGAGCAGAAGTCCCCCCTAGACAGGACCTTTGGCAATGCCTCCAGGCTGTTTTCATTCCCCACTTCAGCTACCTGCACCTAAAAGCCTGTCTTTCTCTCTGCTCACTCCAAGCCTTGACAGGTGCATTCCCCACAGGGGACCATCCACAGCCATTAAAACAACCTTTAGCATTTCTTTTGTCAAAGCTCAGATGTTAATCTCTCCCTTACTACTTGAGGGCAAAGCCATGCAATAGACTCATTCACAGATCTCAGACAGCAAACTCACACTAAGAATCTGCAGTGCCATAAGGACCAGACATTGGGTGATGACTTAAACCTGTGATTCCATGGGATTCCACTGTCCCCAGGACTAAAATCTGAGGGCTTTTTCGAGCTCTTTAGGAATTCAGGCAAACAAGTTTCTCAGAGGTGAATGGATGAGGAAAGGAGATAAAGGTTTAGACGTGTACACAGCTAGTTTTAGGAACATAAAACAGTATCTAAAGTGCTCCAGATTATATCAGTTCTTGCAAACAATGCTAATGGCGAGCTAGAAATGCTCCACAGAAGACTTCTAGCAGAAAAGCTCTACATAATTGGGAAACCTGCAACCCTGCAGACTTTTTTTGGTTCAGCAAAATAATCTGTTTCAATCCATTTCAAACCAGAAAGCTTTTGAATTGTGCAGAAACCCATCTCTGGGCAGGAGCCAAAGAAATCTGTGCAACTTGGAAACTTGCTCCTCTGACAAATACAAGTGGCTCAAGAAGCCAGGCAATTATAATGATGGGACAACTATATATAACTATAATGGTGTGAAAT
The DNA here is from genome assembly GCF_032191835.1 of Heteronotia binoei. Classification (NCBI taxonomy): domain Eukaryota; kingdom Metazoa; phylum Chordata; class Lepidosauria; order Squamata; family Gekkonidae; genus Heteronotia; species Heteronotia binoei. The sequence continues at coordinate 23,689,079 of NC_083237.1, forward strand.
AGATGAAAATTAGAGAAACGGGGTTTTTTGGGGGGTGGGGGGAGGCTGGCAGATGGAAGCACCAAGGAGAAAGATACAAGCAGAGATGCCACTTGCTGCACGCTGGCCCTTTAAGAGACCAACCCTCCCAGCTCTGACAGTTCCAGGGCGATGGCTCTGTTAAAAAGCTCTGAGCCGCTTGGTCTCCAATTCATTGTGTGGCACATCCGTTACAAAGGCTGCAGGTGAGAGCGCTGGGTGGGAGGATGGGGGGAGGAAGGACTTTGGGTTGGGAGGGAGGGGAAGCAGTGGAAAGTATGTGTGTGTGGGGGAGACCCTTGCTTGTGCAGCAAAGCGGGGTGGGGGGGGGCTCCAGGAATCATTTGATCATGCCTGTAGCACTTTCTAATGTGGAAAGCAATGCACAGTCCTGCTCTTCTTCGTCCTCTGCAGAACCCTGTGAGGTGGATCACACTATCAGTCCCATTGTAAAGACTGGGAAACTGAGGCACGAGGCAGACTTCCCTCAAGAAGGCTCACATGATGTCGTTTGGCTGATGCTTCAGATTTCATTGATTTGTTGTACTTGGAATCAAATTATAGCATGGCAAATCAGTGAAATCTGCAGCAAGTCAGTGAAATCCTGCAATTTAGTCTACCTCAGAGGATTGTTGCAAGGATAAAACAGGATCATCTTTTGTTCACCTCCCCCATCCTCTTTGGAAGGAAGTGAGGGATAAAATGTCTTGAATACTGCAATTTTACCTGTTCTGTGTGTGACCTGGAGTGGAATTTGTGCAATGTGTGGCTTGGCTGTTTTGCTTGAGCTATCCAAACAGTGACAGTCTGCAACCCTGGATGCGTTTACCAGACAGTAAAGTCTCACTGAACCCTGCAGGATTTACTTCTGAGTAAACACACTTGGGATCGGACTGGGTGGTGAACAAGGTTGCCTGCTCTCTGCTTGTGGAACTCTCTGCCAGTTGGCTATAAAACTAGTGGTGGACTAATTGGCCAGTTGGAGCCGCTGTGGGGGTGCAAATATGTATTCATTCACAGACAGATCTCCCATGCCAAGATCCTTGGTTCTTCTGAGGTAGTGTCACAATGAAAAGCAATGAACAAATTTGGGGGGGGGCATGCAACCAGACCTCCTGTATAGTCTAGGGCACAGTGGGCTGACCGAAGTTTCAAGCACATCAGCAGGTCTGAGGGGGTGAGCTGGGGCTGAGCTTTGGGCTTTTAATTTGGGATCGGTGCCCCCTACTAACAGCTGTTCTTTGGCAACTCTCGAGCAGGAACCATGAGCCGCAAAGTCGTGAGGTCCAGTAAATTCCGCCATGTTTATGGCCAGCCGGTCAAGGCCGACCAGTGTTATGACGACATCCGTGTTTCCCAGATGACCTGGGATGGGAATTTTTGCTCGGTCAACCCCAAATTCCTGGCCATCGTTGTTGAATCCAGTGGGGGAGGAGCCTTCTTGGTCTTGCCCTTGTCCAAGGTACGTAGAATCCCCCAAATGACCTCCTCGAAACTCTGAGTTGCTTCAGTCTTGACTCCTTGGTCCCCTCCCCCCCACCTGTAATTTATAGCACCATGTATAAATCTAACTTCAGTGCAATGTCTCCCCACCCTACTTCACATTTCCGGGGAGCGTAGCAATGGTGGTGGGTGGGAGGGACTGTGGAGTTGTGAAACTGCCGAAGCAACATATCTGTGACACTTTTTTTGCCTTAAATGGCCTGAAGTTTGAACCTGCTGCGGAAACAGGGCCCAGAGAAAGGGAAGTGGGTTTGGGGCAGGCTGAGGGGGAAGGAAATGTGGAGAGCGGTTGGTACACTTCCCAGCTCTCGCCCTGCTTTGCATCTGCCTGTCTCAAGTTCTCTTCTTACCCCTCTGCTGAGAAACCCAGGAGTCCTGGCTCTCTCTCTCAGACAGACCCTTTCTAGCCACATACAAACGAGTGCCAGCAAGTTGTTTTTTTGTGTAGGCTTTGCCCCCTTTCCACTTTCCCCCACAGAAGCCTACCAGGCTCTATTCCTGTCACAGAGGATCCAGAAGATGGCCTCCCAGACACCCCCTCAGCATCTCATAAGTAGACCCTGTTGCCCTTGCAACTGTCTGAGACATCTCAATTCCCTCCCCGCCCCTGCTGGTTCTTCAAACAGGGGCGTCATGCTCCCCAGAGGTTCAAAGAAGATCCCGTGTGGGTGAGGGTTGGGACAGGCGGCTAAGTTTAGGCTCTGGTGGAAGTATCTGGGTTTGCCCCCAGGATACCAGCATCTCATGACTCCAGCGTGATAGATCCAGGAGCGAGGGGAGGATTCACACTCCTCAGAGTGAGCTAAAGGCGAGGGGGAGGGAGGAAGAAGAGGCAGCAGCCCGTTGCAGTTGGCTGAAGTTTGTTTATTTCCTCCCACCGGGGTCCAAATCAGCTTACATTGTTCTCTTCTCCGTTTTTCTCCTCACAACAACCCTGTGAGGTAGGCTGCCAGTCAGAATAGATTGACAGAGGAAGGTCTGACTCAATCCAAGACAAGCATATTTGCATGTCTTAGGCCAGACTAGACACCTATCTTTAAAAAAAATTCTATGCTTTCTCCAAAGGATTAATGCTCCTCTTCCTCTGTTTTATCTTCACAACTCAGAGAGTGAGTGACTGGCTCAAGGGAGCTTCACAGATGAGGGGAGGATTTGAACCCACGTCCTCCCACTCATAATCTGATTCAGTGTGAGGGATTCAGGTGGGCAGCCGTGTTGGTCTGAAGCAGCAGAACAAAGTTTGAGTCCACAAAGTTTTACCCACAAAGTTTTATTCAAAATATGAGCTTTCCTGTGCACAAACAAAAGCAGCTCTTCCCCTATGTTGTTTATCCAGCTGGAAGTGGCTTTAAACTCATGTATTGGGGGAGGGGGGGATAAACACCCATACTGCACCTGTCCCCCCCCTTAAAGTAGCAGCACTGGAGTCCAGTCTGAGGCCCCAGTACTGTGGGTGTGTTAACTCTTCCCCTTTGTTATTTCCCAGAGCAGTAATGTCCCCTCCCCCTCAGCTACTTCAAACTCTGGAGGGAAAAATAAGAAAGTTCCCCCTAATTTGCCTGTCTCTTCTCCCTGCGTGGATTTAAAGCGGCTTATGGGTCCTATTTCTGACTGGAGAAAAGAAGAGAGCAGGGTGGAAGGAGCACTAACCACTATTCCCCATCGTAATGGCCCCAATCCAGATCCAGCTCACCTGCAGGCACATTTTAGGCCTGAATTATTTTGTTTATTTAGTAGGTTTATATTTCATCCTTTCCTGTAAACGAGCTCAAGGCGGATCACAACATATAATAGTAACAATAAAAACCTACAGATCAAAGTTAAAAACAGCACATTAAAATTAAACAGTAAAACAATAAATAAAATGCACCACTGGTGGAAAGGGCACAGCATATCAAGTAACTGGTTATAGGCCCACATTAAATGATGGTAATAGCAATAAGATAGCACTGCAGTAGGGCACAATGTCACCACAAGAGAGGCCAAATGATGCAATAATAGGACGTCCACTGCCTCAACCATAAGCCCAGCAGAACACCTCTGTCTTGCAGGCCCTACGAAATGGCAGTAGTTCAGCGAGCTGATTCCACCAGGCAGGGGCCAATCCAGCCAAGACAGAGATCCTGGGGCTCCAACCGTAGCATTCAAGTGTCATCTGCCTGTCTCCACATATCAGAATATATTGGTTGGGGTCTCCACCCTGGCTCCTGCATAACAGTCAAATGTGATCTAGTTCCTGTATACACAGGATGCCCAATTCAAATTGCAACTGTAGCACACACGGAGATGGGGCTTCAGTCCCCTCACCCTACCCCATTGTCCTGACTTGAAATGGTCCCAGGGGGCACTGTTTGGCCGGTCAGGAAACCCAGTGCTTCCCCAACATGGCTGGCAGAGCAGAAAGGGTGGCAGCATCCTCAGTCACATTGGGCTGCCAATATCACACTGTTGGGTGCACTCTTGTGTCTCTAACCAGAGCTTGGTGTGCAGAAATCCACAAGGAAAGCCTGCAGCTTAAAACGACTGCCTCCTCGTGTGATTCAGCTCAGGAAGAAACAATCTATACATTGAACAGCTAAAAATAAATATTCGCACTAACAATATCAGCCAATCGAGGAGCTGCTACAAGCAGAGGAGCTGGAAATCTGGCCACCCTACAGTTAACTCAGACTGTAAGAGCTGTGGTGTGGTTTCAAGACAGGGTGATGGTAGGAACCCTGGGAGAGGAGAAATGGTGGCTATGTGTGATTTCGCACAAAGGAACGGGAGTGCGCCACTGAGAAGGAAGATAATCAGGGGCTTTGCTGGTACTTCCTGTGAGGAGCACAAGAATTCTGACTGGCACCCAGCTTTGCCACAAGGAGTTCTTCTCCTTGGCTCTTTAACAAATGCTGTGGGTTTCTGCACATTATAGGGGGGGGAAAACAGTGCTCCCATCTGTGAAGTTTCAAGATGTGTGTCTGTGTGCTGCAAATGCAGTCTGCTTTGAATGGAGTGGAGATTCCAGCTCTAAAAAAAGAAACACCAATCTAGAAGAACATAGAGGGCCCAACCAAGATAAGAGTGCAGTGGAGCTGGGTCCTTTCCTGGCATGTGCCATGTTTTAGTCTGGCCTTGCACATCATCCGCCAACACTGGACACTTCAGGAGACAGTTTCTGTTGGTTGTGCAGCTGGTGGAGGCACTGGAGGCTTGTCAGAGAGTGATGATGGGTATTCTGCCTGTGAGACACCCAGGCTATTGTAGGAGACCTGAGATCCAGAATTCTTCCTTCCAGCTTCAGAGGGGAACTGTGTTGGTCTGCAGTAAAATAGTTAGTTTTGAGCCTGGTAGCACCTTTGAGATCAAGAGGGTTTTTAGGGTATGAGCTTTTGAGAGTCAACACTCAAGATGTCTAAGAGAAGCTTGACTCTTCCTGAAAATCTTGTTGGTCTATAAGGTGCTACTGGACTTGAATCTAACTGTTCTTTCAAGCTGCTTGTGTGTGCAAATGACAGAGAGAGAGATCGGGGAGAAGAGAGTGGATGTTTCTGTACCTTTAAGCTTGGACAGCACCTTACATTACGGCACTGCTTGTGCTTCTCTAATGTGGCCAGGAGGGGTCACCTCAGCTAACCTGCAAAAGTTCCCCAGCTTTTCAGGGTCCACCATTGAATGTAGGGACAGGTTTCTTCTTTTTTTTTTTAAGAAGTTGGGTACACCTGAAAAGCTGGGTAGCTGGCTGCAGGTTGACTCAGCCTTCCATCCTTCCGAGGTCGGTAAAATGAGTGCCCAGACTGCTGGGGGGGGGGGGAAGTGTAGATGACTGGGGAAGGCAATGGCAAACCACCCCGTAAAAAGTCTACCACGAAAACATCGTGAAAGTAACCTCACCCCAGAGTTGGAAACGACTGGTGCTTGCACAGGAGACTACCTTTACCTTTTTTACACCTGGAGAATGTCCTGGATAGCCCAGGCTACCTTGTCAGATCTTGAAAGCTAATCAAGGTCAGCCCTGGCCAATACTCCCTCTAAGCTGCGGAGTCTTGTGAGCAAAAATTCTTTGTGAGCTAGGGCATAAATTAGTTTGCTCTGGGGCCATTTTTCCTGAGCTAAGATATCTGTCTAAGAGAACTCCACAACACAACATAGTAGGATGGCGGCTCTCAGTGCTATCCTACTAAAACTGAGCTAGCTTGCACTAATTCAGCTTAGAGGGAACACCGGCCCTAGCTAATATTTGGATGGGAGACTACCAAGGAAGTTCAGGGTTGCAATGCAGAGGCAGGCAATGGCAACCACCTCTGAACATCTCTTGCCCTGAAACACCCCACCCCTCTGATTATGGGGTTGGCATACTGTGACTTGACGGCATTTTCCACCACCAAATGAAATGCACCTTCAGGCTGTGGGGGTAAGTTCTGTGTTGTGCAAAAACTTCCATGCTTCTGGAAAGATATACTTTTCTCTCCATCTTCATGTCCTTGCAGACGGGCCGCCTGGAAAAGTCCTATCCTGTGGTCTCGGGGCACACGGCCCCAGTGTTGGACGTGGAGTGGTGCCCCCACAACGACCATGTCATTGCCAGTGGATCCGAGGACTGCAGCATTATGGTGAGTGAGTCAATGGAGAGGAGAGGAGAGGAGCAGAGTGACATAGGCTGTGGGGGAGGGGAGAAGAAGCGTGGCTTGAGATGAAGTGGGCGTGGCTTCTGTGAGAAAGAGCTGGCCTTGGAAAAGTAGGCGGAGCTTGGAGATAGATGATCAGAGGAATGGGGTGGGGAAAACCACAACACAGTAGGATGGTGGTGGGAAAAGTATGGGGACTTGAAGGGACAGTAGATTCCAAATGGGGGGATCTTACTGGTACTGAAAGGGAGAGTTCACTCACAGTCTGAGAAGGGCGGCTCTCAGGCAGTTTTCTGTCCCAAGGCCCTGCCCATTACAGACTGAGGCACACACTGCAATTCCTCACAATGTCACTGAGGATGGGTGGGAGCGATCCAAGCGTTGCATCCCAGAATCCTCTGCAACATCCAGGGGATGCTGTCTATTTATCCACCTACTATCAGCTGCAGGAGTTGCTTGTGGAGCTGGGCCGGGAGTAAGTAAATAAGGTGAGGCAAAGTCCTTGAACTGTTCTGCCACAGCTGCCCTCCACATTGCCTTCTCTTGTTCTCAGGTCTGGGCAGTGCCCGAAGCTGGCCTTGTACGATCCTTAAATGAACCTTTGGTGACCCTTGAAGGCCATTCCAAGCGGGTAGGGATTGTCACATGGCACCCAACAGTACAGAATCTTCTGCTTAGTGCAGGTAAGGGGCAACAGGTATGGCTAGCTGCAGAAGGCCAAATACTGAACCTGACCAAAGCTCCCCTCTCAGATCTATGAAACATAAGAACATAAGAGAAGCCATGTTGGATCAGGCCAATGGCCCATCTAGTCCAACACTCTGTGTCACACAGTGGCCAAAAAAACCCCCAAGTGCCATCAGGATGTTTACAAGTGGGGCTAGAAGCCCTTCCACTTTGTCCTTCCGTAAGCACCAAGAATACAGAGCATCAGTGCCCCAGATAGTTCCAACAATATGCTGTGGCTAATAGGCACTGATGGACCTGTGCTCCATATTTTATTCAATCCCCTCTTGAAGCTGGCTATGCTTGTAGCTGCCACCACCTCCTGTGGCAGTGAATTCCACATGTTAATCATCCTTTGGGTGAAGAAATACTTCCTTTTATCCATTCTAATCTGTGGATTTTCGAGCTGTCCTCGTTCATCTCGGGGGCCTTGCTTTCTCTACAGGCTGTGACAATGTAGTGACTGTCTGGGATGTTGGAGTCGGGCAGGCGTCAATCTCGTTGGAAGACCTGCACCCGGATGCCATCTACAGCACGGTTTGGAACCGGGACGGATCTCTGCTCTGCACGGCCTGCCGGGACAAGCATGTCCGGCTGTTTGACCCACGGGCAGGGGGCAAAGTTGCCAATGTAAGTGTAACTTGCAAGCTTCATCTGGCAGTGCCACAGAGTGCAGATCTGGACCAGTGGGGGAGAGTGGAGGAGAATATACCACTAGTTGCCTGGCTGAATCAGCCTGCACATCTATCTGAGCCAGCATTTGAACTTCAACATGGGCCACGATGAGACATTTTAACTTCACTTATACCCCACTTTGCTTTTGAATGAAAGCCCAAAGTGGTTTACATCCTTCTCCTCTCTGTTTTATTCTCACAACAACCCTGTGGGGTAGGTTAGGCTGAAGGTGTGTGGCCAGCCCAAGGTCACCCAGTGAGCTTCTATGGCAGAGCTGGGGTTTACAGCGGGATCTCCATTTGGCTCTTCATTTCACATCAGGGTGTGATGAAACTCATAATCCCTCCTTGCTTAGCACAAGCATCTGAGTATCAGAGGAAGACAGGCTCCGCAATGGAAAGTTTCAATCTGAGCAGTCATGGTTTGAAGCCATTTGTAACCAACTCATCCATGAATCTGTCACATTATTTTTTAAAAAACACAAACACCTGGTCGTGACAACATCATTTGATGTTGTTCCACCATTTGTCCTGTACTATCTGGTACAGCTGGATAGCTTCCAAGCCCTTAATGTTTCAGAGAAAGAGGGAGAGATGGAAATCCAGAGAATGATCCGGTATGGGGAAGAGAAATGGGCTGATCACTCCCCCCACCACAGTGCGTAGGGGTTTACAGCAGCACACCCAGCTGGAGTGGATGCAATTTATATTCACACCACTTCTGTCTCATCAACAGGAGCTGCCACGTGCCCACGAGGGTTCCCGTCCTGTCCGGGCAGTTGCGGTGAATGATGGAAAACTGCTGACCACCGGCTTCAGCCGTATGAGTGAGCGACAGGTGGCTCTGTGGGACCCGGTGAGGGGAAAAAATGAGAATGATATTTAAGCTATGTAGAGATGAGCCTTAACAGGAGTGACTTCTGTCCTGGCAGCTGGAGTGAGGCAATGCCTTTTGAAAAGATGGGATTCTGAGAGAGGAAGAGACAGAAAAGAAGGCAGCATAAGCACGTGGCTGGAACATACATTTGCTCACGCTGCTGCATAAAAAGGAAACCACTTTTAAATAAAAGAGATACAGGCATTATGGGGCAACCGGCAACCTGACATCAGCAGTCACATCATGGACACTGAACCTGCTGGTCTCTGTGATAGACACAAGCAGGATCTTTGACAAGAATGTAGTAACAACAGCAGAGTGTGTATGTGTAGGAGGGAGGATCTGGTTTTAATAGCACTTAATAGTTATAGAGTACTTTAGAGCATTCCGTGTACTATACAGTCATAATTTTAGCTATTCCTACAATAATTCTGAGGAGCCCCACAGCGCAGAGTGGTAAAGCTGCAGTACTGCAGTTCTATGCTCTGCTCACAACCTGAATTCAATCCCGGTGGAAGCTGGATTCAGGTAGCTGGCTCAAGGTTGACTCAGCCTTCCATCCTTCGAAGGTTGGTAAAATGAGTACCCAGCTTGCTGGGGGGAAAGTGTAGATGACTGGGGAAGGCAATGGCAAACCACCCCATAAAAGTCTGCTGTGAAAACGTGAAAGCAGTGTCACCCCAGAGTCGGAAACGACTGGTGCTTGTACAGGGGACTACCTTTTTTTTTTTTAATACAATAATTCTGCATTGGGAAGGGGGAGACAATCCTTGTCTTGCTGTGGGGCGGTAGACAGGCTGTTCCTGAGACCAACTTGCCTGTGGCCACCGAATGAGTTCATGGCATTTGTATCCAGGGGCTTCTGCATCAAAGCTTGTGGCTCTGGCCCAGCAAACTGTCCTTTGAGCAACATCAGAATCACTGGATCCAGCAACTGCAAAGGAGGACATTTGAATGTCCTGCAAAAACAGAACCATCTCTTCAGTCTCAAATTAGACTTTTGGACCCCCAGCTCCTCTGCTTGGAGCCTTTGCCCCAATCCACTTTTGCATTTAACTCCCCTTCTCTTTGCCCCACAGAGGAATCCTGAGGAGCCGTTGACCCTCCAGGAGCTGGACACAAGCAGTGGGGTTCTGCTGCCTTACTATGATCCAGACACCAATGTGGTTTACCTGACTGGCAAGGTAAAGGGGGCCGTGGTTTAGCAGCAGAGGTTAGCTTGGCATATGGGAGGTCCCAGGTTCAGTCCCTGCCATCTCCACTTAAAAGGGTCTGGGAGTAAGTCAGGGATTTGCAACCTATTTGAGCCTGCAGAAGCATTTGTAATTTTGACACAGCATGGTGGGTGTGGCCCTGATGGCCCAGGTGAGTCTGATCTTGTTTCCAAAAGCAAAGCAGAGTTGGTCCTGGCTAGTATTTGGATGAGAGACCTCCAAGGAATACCAGTGTCGTGATGCCGAGGCAGACAAACCACCTCTGAATGTCTCTTGCTTTGAAAACCCTTCAGGGTCACTGTAAGTCAGCTGTGACTTGATGCCAAACCCCCCACCCCACCCCCCCAAAAAAACCCTGGTGGGCTGCCATAGAATGGCTGCTGTAGGCAATGCTCCCTCTAAGCAGTGGAGCCTTGTGAGCAAAAATTTTGCTTTGTGAGCTACTGGCATCAAAGTTGTGAGCTACTGCATAGTTTGCTCTGGGGCCATTTTTCCTGAGCTAAGGCAAAAATGTGTGAGCTGAACGCTAAAAAACTGTGAGCTAGCTCACACTAACTCAGCTTAGAGGGAACATTGCCTTCAGGAGACAAAACCAGTCACAAAATGATTGCTACAACTTAATTTCAGTGACACAGTGTAAATCCTTGTGCTGTGGTAGCAGCTGTTGCCAAAGCCAAAAAAACCTCTGCATAGTCAATTAAATCTCCAGTACCCAATCAGAAGCCTTGCTGGGCAAAAGCCCTACCTGGTCCCACCCACTCCCTAAAAACAGAAGGTGCCAGTAAAGGGCACAACACTGGGGACCCCTGTCTTAGGTGATATGAAACGTCTACCTGACATTCTGCAGAGCTGCTGCCATCTGAGTAGACTACACCGATACTGATGGACCAGTGGTCTGATTCAATGAAAGGCAGCTTCATGTGTTCAAGAGATCTGGACCAGTGGTGGGATTTGGTCTGGGAAAAGATTGTTGGAACAGCTGGTAAAGATTTCACTCAAATGTGCAGCAGCAGGTTGGGGTTATACTAAACAGGGGAGGCAGCAGGCAGGGATCCTGAAACTGACATCTCAGTAAGGGATGGGGGACCAGAAAAAGACACTGGATATAAATAAACCCAACTGCAATGCTTTGGTGGAGAAAGAAAAAGCCCAGCATCCTCTGGTGAATCTTTTCTAAGCCTATCTCAGACTACAGGGATAAGAAGAAGACGACTGCAGATTTATACCCCGCCCTTCTCTCTGAATCAGAGTGGCTTACAATCTTCTTTATCTTCTTCCCCAACAACAGAAAACCCTGAGGTGGGCAGGGCTTGGAGAGCTCTCACAGAATCTGCCCTTTCAAGGACAGCTCTGCGAGAGCTATGGCTGACTCAAGGCCATTCCAGCAGCTGCAAGTGGAGGAGTGGGGAATCAAACCCAGTTCTCCCAGATAAGAGTCTGCGCACTTAACCACTACACCAAACTGGCTCCCAAAAGGGCTTTTCAAACAGCAAAGCCTTAGACCAGGGAAGAAGAATCAACCCTCCGAATGTCCTTCCCTCCTCTGCAGGGTGACAGCAGCATCCGCTATTTTGAGGTCACAGGAGAGGCTCCCTTTGTGCACTATCTGTCCATGTTCAGCTCCAAGGACTCACAACGAGGCGGGGGGTGGATGCCCAAGCGTGGGCTGGATGTCAGCAAGTGTGAGATCGCTAGGTATGATCTGGGGCAGGGAGAAACACCTGTACCTCTGGGCTTCCAAGAAACTTCCTCCTCCCCCTCCCCGGAAACGACCCTTCCTCAAATGATATTCTCATCCCTTACAGGTTTTACAAGCTCCATGAGAGGAAATGTGAGCCCATTGCTATGACTGTGCCTCGGAAAGTAAGTCAAGATTCTTGCATTCTTTCTAGACAGATGGGAGGGAGAAGCAGGCAGGCAATACAGCAAACTATGCTAGTGTAGTATAACAAAAAAGCCCACAATTCAAGGCACTCATAAGTTCAAAATAACTACCTGGAGAGGAGTCTCTATCTGTTTCATTTCTGCATAACTGAATGCTCTGGGCCCGCCTCCTTCCTGGCGCCTCCCTTCCCCATTGGGAACCCATTATGTCATTCCCCTTGCAATAACTCTGCAAAGTAGGTTTAGGCTGTGTATGTGACTGGCTCAAGGTCACCAAGCAAGTTTCCATGGCAGAATGGAGAATTCAAACCTGACTTTCCTGGATTGGTTTTTTTTGGTACTGACATACTCAAATAAGGGATATTGGCTGTTTATCTTATTACATATACTAACCCATCTTCCACTATATTTTAATGTTTTCTTTTTTTCTAATGGCAAATGAGAATGATATTTAAACCTCTTGAGAAACTAATGCCCTCTATATAAACCCAGAACTAACAACAAACTCTTATTTATGGCACTTCACACCTATGACATCAATCTGCTTTTTTATCACCCTCCATTGTTGTTTCAGCCCAGTTAACAACACTAACAAACACAGACCCCAATTTGTGATTCTTTTAATCTGCTAAAAACTTTTCCATGACTCTACATACTCACTGCCCACTTTCTCTATATTTAGGACTGCTTGCCATTCCAATTTTGTCGGATGAAGTCTGCTTAGAGCACATGAAAGCTTACATTCTGAATAAAACTTAATTGGTCTTAATGGTGCAACTTTACTGCTTGTTCTATTGCTTCAGACCAACACAGCTGCCCATTTTGATCTATTATACCACACTGTCCCTCTAGCTGCCTTGGGAAAGGATGCCGCCAGAAAAATAGCTCATGTAGAAATATAGTGTGGACTGCTCTGAGGTAGCAGGTCTTGCTCCTAATTATTTTGAAAGTAAGCCTTGGCTGTTAGCTGCACCTCTAGGTTTAATTTTTTTTTTTTTTTTAAAGTGTAATCCCACTCTCAGCAGGCTGAGAAAACAGTGACTTGGGAGGGTTGTGGAACAGGGGTGAGATGGGGAAAGAAGATTACAGGGATCCAGGATTCCTGGTTGGTTGGGACCAGTGCATTTTAGAAGTACCAAGAACATTAAAAGGTACTAGGAAATTAAACAGAATTCTTTAGCAAGAAAGTGGAGCATAGCTGGAACACCTAGCACCTGCAGGGAGACAGCAGGTTATGGAGATAGATGGGTAGCCATGTTAGTCTAAAAGAGCAAGAATCTAGTAGCACCTTAAAAGCAGGGCAGGAGCTTTCGTGAGTCTCTGCTCACTTCTTCGGATACAGCAGGTGAAGCAAAGAGCTGGGTGGAGAGGAGCAGATTCTCCTGCACTGGTGGAACTGTTCCTTTTGCACAAGTGTCAGACAGAGGGAAGATGCACTTTGGACTTGCATTTGAATCTCATTTACTACTGGCTAACTTTAAACAGGGGGACCCGCCTCTTGTGTATCTGGGAAGGCCATTCAGATATGGCTTCCTTTGTGATACAGTGCCCATCTGTAAGGGACATTTTGTGAATTACTTTGAAGGTCCCTTTCAAATAGAGAAGAATATTTAACATGGAACAGTCATCTCACTTTTCTGGGGGGAGCCATGGCTGCTGAAATCCCAACTTTCACATAACAGAGCAAAAAAACACTCACTTTATCCCTGATACTACTCTGTGCTGAAGCTTTTTCCTTCCCCGTTCTCAATCCAGAGAGACTATTCAGAAAGTTCTGGGAGTAGAGACGCCCAGCAGGACTACACTTTTAAAGTTTTGGAGCAGGGGAAATACCTTGGAGCAGGGGAAGGACCGTGGCTCAGTGGTAGAGCATCTGCTTGGGAAGCAGAAGGTCCCAGGTTCAATCCCTGGCATCTCCAACTAAAAACGGTCCAGGCAAATAGGCATGAAAAACCTCAGCTTGAGACCCTGGAGAGCCACTGCCAGTCTGAGTAGACAATACTGACTTTGATGGACCAAGGGTCTGATTCAGTAGAAGGCATCTTCATATGTTCCATTTCCTTTCACTCTATGGAAAGGAGCTCTTTTTTGTCTTTTTGACCCATCTCTATTTCGCCTGCAGTCAGACCTGTTCCAAGAGGATCTGTACCCTGACACGGCTGGCCCGGACTCTGCCCTCACAGCAGAAGAATGGCTTTCAGGGAAGAACGCCGACCCCATCCTCATATCACTCAAGGATGGCTACACTCCTCAGAAGACCAGAGAGTTCAAGGTCAACAAGAACCTCCTGGAAGGACCAAAGAGAAGCCAAGTGTCCCAGGAAAGGGAACAAAAAGGGGTAAGGAAGGAGAGACCCAGAGGTATTAAGGGTCACCTGCACCGTGTGGAGCACTGAGATGAGAATATAGATTGGGGAGGAAGAGGTATCGTGCGTCACAATTGAAGTTTATCCTATGACCTCTCGTAGGGTTCCGCTTTAGAGCAGCTCTCCGAGGATCTGAAGCGGCTGCAAGCCACCGTCTCCGAACAGGAACGGCGCATCTTGGAACTGGAGCATCTTGTGAAGAAATAGGAAATCCTGGGCTGTCTGGATCCCCAATCAATCTGTTTCCCCATCTGTCACACCGGACTTGATTTCAGCAGTCTTTTTGAAGCCCTCCAGTCTTTCATGGGTGGATCCTCAGGGCATTATTAAGCTCCACCCACCCCTTCCAAAACTCAGGGCAGAAAGGGATCTGCCAGGGCTGTTCCCTACCACAGCTTGCCCGTCACAGGCTTGACATGTGCTGTGTAAATGCCTAACTTTCCACAAGGAGGCAGTAAGTGGACCTGCTGGCTACACTTCTGGGAAGTTAAAGGCAGCCTTCTCAAATTCTGTAGCCCTTCCCCTTCAGAGGCTATTGACTCTCCCAGAGGGTAGGAAGGATGCCTGCTTTCTCCCTTGCCATTTTCCCCCAGCAAAGGACTCCCTTCTCCAGAAGCTAAGCAGGAACAATCAGAGGATCATCCTCTTCATTTGGACTTCGGAGCGCAGGGATTGCATTCTGGCAATTAAACCGATGGCTCAGTTTAAAAAACCCGCCCAAAACTCTGGTAAGCTAAAACTATGCCCTTAACTATGTAGCTGATTTTGGATTTTTTTTTAAAAAAGCAAATAAATACTTTTATTTTAAAAGCCCTGCAGCTGGCAAAGCCCTTTTTAAAAAGCAACATTCTGTGCCCCCGGTGTGAGAGGAGGAATGCCTCTTCCATGATGCCTACTGCAATAAAATATGTGCATCATCTCAAAATAAAACAACTTTTTCCTTGTAGAGCTATGTGGGTTTTTTTTAATAATTTGCACATTTATGCAGATGGATTAAAAATCTGACTACAGTTTCTTTAAGTGACAGCCCTCAGTTTGGCTCTTATCACAGTGACAGCTGGGTGTTTACATTTGCAGCCTTCTGCAGAGGACTTTGAAGCAGGACAGATGACAGACCACCACTGTCAGCAGGGTTTTTTCCATACCCAAAGGCCAATCCAGGGGTGCCTGGTCCGTAGGCACCACCAGAGGGCAATAAATATATATCTGTTCCAATATTCCCCTGTGTGACACACCAAGTCATTCCAGATTGCTACTTTCTGGAAAGACCAGAAGGCAGCGCTCCGCTCTCATTTCCAACAGTTTGCCAGGCCTGGAAAAAGCCCAGTTCAACACATTCTATTTACCAGTTTCTGAATATATCAGACTTTGCTGGATACCAGAAGGACATTCTTTCTCCGTATATGGTCAGGCTGCCGATCACCCTCTCTCTTCGGGGGAGCTTTAATAAAGCCTGTAAATAGCTGCCAGCAGCATTTCTTTGGGCCCAGAGTGGGGAGGCAGTAGGACAGCTCAATGTTCATCCTCCTAAAAGGACATTTTAAAACATGCAATCATGCTGGAAGAGAAGGGATCACACCCACATCCTTATTTCCATGCTCTTCAACCTTTCCAGACCTTTCCATTAGAAATTTATTCTTTTGAGTTTTTAACATTTAGGTATAAAAGAAAACCTCACTGACCAGACAGAGCCAAGAGAGACACCTCATATACTCAGGAAACCATTTTTATTTGCTGCTGCATGCTCTCTTTCAAGTCCTTCTAACACTCCCACCCCAGGGGGGTGGGCTAAGTGCTCTGGACGGGTCCCTCATCTGCATCAGACATTTCTCCCACTGCTGTCTTTCCCTCCTCTTAAGGAGATATTCTGGTCTTCCTGTCCAAGGAGGGTGCAGCTCTCACTTGGCTTCTTGCTCTTTGGCCCACTGTTCTGGCGTCAGAGTTCGCTGTTCAAAGGCATGAATGTGTTTCAGCTCTTCTGCTAAGACTTCATTGACCAGCCTGGGCAGAGGAGTGGGAAGAACAGAGAGTGAAAAGAGTAGAAATGGGGAGAAGATTAGGAACATGTTTCTGTGGTCTCCTGCTTCTAGAATTTCTCAAGCTCCACCTAGGCTGCTGGCAGCAACATCAACCAAAAATGATGAGTCAGACTGGCATTACAGAGGCCGTGTGGATCAGGGCTGGGTGGGTTTTACCCAATCAAATTTGAACATGTATATGAAGAGGCACATGAAAGGCAACATTTGCCAACTGGAGACAGTACAGGGTAGTATATTAGGAGCAGAAAAGCCACCATTGTGACACCTTTTCTAAAATATATGGTTCCAGCTGCTCCATGAAAACGTTAGTCATGATCTGGAAAAAGTGCACAAAAGGCCAACTAAAATGACCATGAAGTTGGAGATGCTTTTGTTTTTTTAAAAAAAAAAAGCAAAGCTGGTGCATTTGTCTTCCTTGCCTCCCTCACACCAAGGGAAGCTGAGACTTAATGGAAAAGGAGATGACAGAGAATCATAAAGTTCTGAATTAGATGGAGAGGATGAACTGCAGGGGTTCCGCCCCCCTGCCCCCCATCCTCTTCTAATATTGTACGTTTTGGGAAGATCATATCAAAACTGACTGGACAGGACAGACGAAAGTACTTCTCGCCAGAACACATAATCAGCCTTTGACTGAGAGTGCAGATGTTTAACCATCTCAGCCTCTCCTGCTCACAGCAATCTATTATCTGACTAACATCCTGCAGGAGATACTATGAACAACCTTGAAGTTGTTCTTAGCTGCAATCTTGTTTCTGTTTGTTTTAATTTGGATTTTAGATCATATGCTTATTGCGGTTTGGTTTTATATGTTGTGAGCCATCCTAAAACCATTTGTGTGATAGGATGGGATACAAGTTTAAATAAATAAATTCTCTGCCATAGGAGAACATGATGACCACTGCCTTAGATAGTCTTAAAGGGGTAAGTTATCAAAAACAGTTAATAGTTCCCTCTGAAACAATTAAATTTCTATGCAGTCCCACTTACCGGTGCCGCTGGAGCAGTGGTTTCCCCTGGAACTGTGGGGAAACTACCAAAACTTTGAAGCTTGTGGCACAGCGTCCGGGGGTTGTGTCTTCCACCTCCTTCCATGGCAGGGGGAAAAGAAATTTAACATTGTTTGGAAAAGGATCTGTCACCCTCTTCACTGCAAATAATCTTAAATTGAGACACTGGCATATTATGAACTAATTTGTCTGCATACTTCAAGAGCATATTTGAGTGAAACATGCACATAGAGAACCAGGGAGAAAACAAAAGGTTTTGAAATACAGTTAGTGAGGAAACTGGTCTGTATCCAAATATGCAGTTGTGAAGATCTGTTTTCAATTAATATATAGGTCTATCTTTCTCTTAGACAACTGTGAATGAAGGCAGGCAACAGTAAACAACTATCAAAACACAGCACCAGCAACACAAACACATTCAACAGACCCACAAAGTACTAGCTGACTTCTTAAGAATTTAAGAGATCTAATTTGTCTTAAGCAGTGATTTCTACTGATATTCCGTCCACTGCAGATTCCACTTTGCCCCCTATGCCCTCCCCAGTGTCCACTAATCCTCAGGCGGAAAAATTCAATGGGCAACAAAAATAGGGACACAGAAAAGTTATGTGCCTGAAGACACCTAATGTTGGATCCAGGCCATACAAAGCCAGGATGCAACTGAGGATCTGCAGGAAGATATTCTAAAAGAAGTCAGGTCAGAGAAAGCACCAAAAGTCTAGGAAAAATGTTGGGCAAGTAGTAAGAAACAAGGGATATGTAAGAAGGAGCCTAATGGCTTTTCTAAGCAGGAAATATTATTTAAAAAAAAGAATACAGCTAAATGGAACTCAGGTCCAAAACTAGACAGCTGCCACATCTGCCAGAAAGCTGAGCAAGGCCCACCAGTCCGGGGGCATGCTCTCCTTACCCCTTCAGTACACTGTAAGTGGTTTCCACGTATTGGCTGAACAAGCCAGGAGACCTTAGAACATGCAACACGATTCGAGCTCCACCTAGGTTCACGCTGCTGCATCATTTGTTGGGTGCATCAGTCTACCATTTCTTCACTCGCCCTTCGTAACTGGAATCATGCAGTTTTTAATTACATATTACTACCCCCTTTATGCCGCATTACCTGACAAAATAAGGAAGGTATTTATAAGGATTTCCGGAAAATAGCACAGCCTTGAAAAAAAACTCACTCCCCACTCCTATTCCACATCTAAATCTACGACCCGACTCCCTTACCTAGTAGTAAATCACATTAAACACAGCGGGACTTACTCCCGAGCAAAACAAAGGATTATAAAGAACAGGAGGGGAAGAGGAAGAAGGGGAGCAGCGAGTTCCTCTTACCACATGCTCGGCTTCCAGGCCCTGCAACAGCCGTTCCCGCAAAGACTCCGCGCTGAGAACTACGGACGCCTCCATCCTATTTACAAAGACGCCGCGAATGAAAGAGAACCACCAGTCACCCCATTTCCGCCTATGGTGTACGTCACATCCCTCTCTACTAAGGGTTCCGCCTTGTTTAACCAATCAGGCCCGAGTATAATCTAGCATTCCGTTTCTGCCCGTACTTTACATCGCTTCCGCCAACTCCAGCATTTTCTTTGATGGGGCGGGATAGTTCCGCTCACTAGCCAATAGGAGGAAAGGAGGGAAACGGCAAAAAAAATTCAAAGAGTAGCTTGAAAGCTCACACCCTGAATAACACTTAGTTGGTCTTAAAGTGCCATTGGACTCTAACTTAATCTAAAATTAGGGGGAGAGGGATAGCGTTGCCAAGGCAACCACCGACCGGCAATCCTCAAGTCACTCCCGGTAGTGGAAGGGCGCAGTGCATGATGGTAAGTGGCAATGCGTTCAACCTGTTTGAAAGGCGCAGGGGGTGATGGGAAGTGTCAAAGTTGTGAAGCCAGGCTGTGTTGGAAAGCAGGCTTGTAAGGTAAGGGATACACGAGCGTTCATCAGTTTTCTCATGGGTACGGGGTTTTGTGCTGTGAGACAGGCAGCAGTTCAAACATGTGAGGTTTCCCCCACCTTAGAGATGCTGAATTTCTACCTGTTGTGATGCGGCTGTTAAAATCTAGGAGCTGTGTTAGAGGAACCGGGACAATCCCCAGCAGGTAGGATTGCAAATTCCTGTTTGGGAAATTGTAGAAGAGGAAATTGGGGAGGAGGAAGCTGGGATTGAAGGAGGGATCTCAGCAAGGTATAATGCCGAAGTCCACCTTCCAAAGTGCCATTTTCTCCATGGGAACTGATCTCTGTCATATGGAAATAAGATGCAATTTCAGATCTCCAGACCCTGCCAGGAGGTGGGCAATCCTACCAGCAGGACACAAAGGCGGGTGGGAAACTCAAGAGGTGTTAGAATGAGGGGAGACCACTCTTCTAACACATATTCTTTCTACATCCAGGTCTCTCAGCCCTAGCCTACGAATCCCTCTGAGGCAGCTATGGTGGTGGAGGTGTGCAGCTTCTTTGGAGTCTACCTTCTGTATTGCACCAACCCACGTTACCATGGCCGAGTTTATGTCGGCTTCACTGTTAATCCTGAACGACGAATAGGTCAGCATAATGCTGGGAAGCGTCGTGGAGGGGCTTGGAAGACAAGTGGCCGTGGGCCTTGGTAATTCCTGCACATTCCACCTTGTGTGTCTCACTTTGGAGGCCAGCTGTTTGGCAGCATTCTAGTGCATGCTGGGAAATTGATCTGCCCTTTTTCTCTCCTTGTAGGGACATGGTGCTGATAATTCATGGCTTCCCCTCTGATGTGGCTGCCTTGCGGGTAAGGTGTTCCTGTTTCAGCTCACAGAGGTTGAGCTACCTTAACAATGGGATACTCCCCCCTCTGCTAATTTTAATGCAAACCTAAGTGTCAAACTGATTTCCCATCTTGTCACTCTGCCGCAGTTTGAATGGGCTTGGCAGCACCCGCATGCCTCTCGCCGTCTCACCCACGTCACCCGTCGCACTTCAAAGGAGCGCCAGTTTGACTTCCACCTCCGTGTCTTAGCCCACATGCTCCAAACTGCCCCCTGGTGCCGCCTACCACTCACCATACGATGGCTCAAGCAAGAATATCACAGAGACTTTCCTCCGGGCCTGCAACCTCCCTTACACATGCCAGTAGCCTTTGGTCAAGTCCGTGCTGTCAGGAGAACCCAGGGAGCGAAACCAGAGTCCTCTGAAGAACTACCAGTGACTCCAGAATGCTGCAGCATCTGTCTAAAAAGGTTCCAGGTAATGTCAATTCTGCAAGGTCAGCAAGATAATGGAGTGGAGAAGGACGGGGTGGGGGTGGGGCTAAGAAGCGAGGTATGTTCCTTGACTTAGGAGCAAAGTTTGCTTTTTATTTTTCCTATTTTTATACTGCTTCTGCTTGGCTCAAGTGAACAAATGACTTGCTTCAAAGGACTTGGTGGGAGAAGTGGGGGAGAAGGGCTGTAGCTCAGTGGTGGAGCTTGTTTTGCATGCAGAAGCTCCTAAATTCAATCCTTGCAGTTAAAAGGACCAGGTGTAACAGGTGGTGTGGATGACCTCAGCCTGAGACCCTGGAGAGCTGCTGCCAGTCTGAGTAGACAGTACTGACATTGATGGACTGATGATTCAATGTAAGCTTTCAGTACATATGAGAGTTTGGCTATAAGCAAGGGAATGGAAACTATTTCTTTATGCAGCTGACCAAATGGGCTCAAGCAGCTGAAGGATTTTTGTTTGGCATACTTGTCAAGTCTTTAAAAATTCTACCAGGCAATACATCCTCTAAGCTGTGCAGTCCTGTGAGCAAAAATTCTACTTCATGAGCTACTGGCATTAAAGTTTTGAGCTGCTGCATAAATTAGTTTGCTCTGGGGCCATATTCCTGAGCTAAGAAAAACTGTGTGAGCCAGAGACTAAAAAACTGTGAGCTAGCTCACACTAACTCAACTTAAAGGGAATGCTGCTATCAGGCTCTTCTTTTGTTCTTGCAACAAACTAGCACCCCTCTGTAACCAGAATCTTTTTCTTTGTAGGAGGAGGAGGAGAACGATATCTCCTTGCGTTGTTTCCATGCTGGCTGCTCCATGGCAGCCCATATTATTTGCCTGGCCCAAACCTTCCTACAGAAAGAACCAGATCAGTTGCTGCCTATAGAAGGGGAATGCCCATGGTAAGCAACCCCTCCTATGCCCTGGCAAAGCAAAAGAGGCGACTATCTTTGACTGCCGACACATTTCCCATCCCAACTACGACATCCATTTATCCCTATTTTTTCCTTCCTAGCTGCAAGAATCTTGTGCTCTGGGGAGACCTGATTCGCCACCATAAAGGGTGCTATGGAGACCTAGAGGCTGACCCCGCCACCTCCTCCCAGGTAAATTTCTTTACCCCGGAACTCCTAGGCCTGATTCTGTTAGAAGCCTCACTCCATATATTGCAAGTACCCCCCTTCCTTCTCTAAACCTTTTCTCTTTATACCCCTCTGAACATGCTTTCTTGGCTCCTGTTCAGCAACAGTAAGAAATCTTGTACAAGTAAGAAGGTAACCTGTTCCTGCTTTGTGGACTCCCATCATTCCCTACCCTAATCCTTATCAGTTCCACTTGGATATCTTTATTGCATCCCATGTAACTGTCTCCCCTTTCCTTCATGTCTGCAGGAACACTGGGCTGATGAGCTGAACTGTGATGGGGTTAGTAGAAACGCATCTGAGGATGACTCCTCTTCTTCAGTGGAAGATGACCTTGGAAGCCTAGCAGTTAGACTGGGCCTTTCTTAAGCTTCCTGGATGGCAGGGAGTCTCCTTACCTCTCTCCAGCTGGATCCGGGCTTTTTAAACTCACCCCTTCCCCCACAATTATGTTTCAAGTGAGAAGACAAACTTAACTTTAAGTGGACCATGTACATAAATAAAGAGACTGAGATTGAGGCAAGATGTCTGTGAAAGGACGAAGGGAGCAGGGGACTAGTTTAACTCTTCTAGGAAGTAAGCATCAGAATAACTCAACTGAATCATAGAGCTGGAAGGGGCTATATGGCCCATCTCGTCCAACCCCTGCTCAATGCAGGATCAGCCAAGAGAGCCAGTTTGGTGTAGTGGTTAAGTGCGAGGACTCTTATCTGGGAGACCCGGATCTGATTCCTAATTCCTCCACTTGCACCTGCTAGCATGGCCTTGGGTCAGCCATAGCTCTGGCAGAGGTTGTCCTCCAGCCCCCCCCCCACCTCACAGGGTGTCTGTTGTGGGAGGAGAAGATATAGGAGATTGTAAGCCACTCTGAGTCTGATTCAGAGATAAGGGTGGAGTATAAATCTGCAATTCTTCTTCTTCTTCTCATCCCCGACAAGTGTTCACTCAGCTGCTGCTTAAAGACTGCCAGCGAGGGGGAGCTCACTACTTCCCCAGGTAGCTGCTTCCACTGTTGAACTACTCTTACTGTAAAAAAAGTTTTTCCTAATATCCAGCTGTTACCTTCAATACCTTTAATTTAAACCCATTATTACAAGTTCTCTCCTCTGCTGCTAACAGGAACAGCTCCTTGCCCTCCTCTGTGACAGCCCTTCAAATACTTCAAAAGCCATCATCCCCCACCCCGCCTCACCCTCCTCTTCTCCAGACTGAACATTCCCAAGTCTGTCAGCCTTTCCTCATAGGGCTTGGTCTCTGGGCCCCTGATCATCCTTGCCAGTGAAAGTCTATCTTCACACAGGACCCTGGAAGCTCTCTTCCATTGACTGTTGTCTGAGTGGTGCCACTAAAATTCCAAATAGCACAGCCAGAATAAGACAGAAATGTAGGCCATGAACCCTAGCATGCAACAGTAAAACTGACCATCACAGTAATAAATATTTACAGAGTGGACTGGGCACCCTAAGTTGGGCAGTGTACAAATGTTTTAAATAAAAGTAATACATAATGCAGAAGATGTATGGTTCTTGGCCACAGGATGGAAAAAGTTGTGACTCTGAAGTGGAGATGACCACACTTCATGTATGCTGCTTTATTTGAGCAGCCACAGTCCTTATGTATGTTGTTTAGGAATCTTAATAGTTCAGAGCAGTAGGCCAGTATTATTCTCATAACTGCACATAGAGAAGGGAAGACGAAGAGAGTAGGGCTTTGCCTGTGGCAACCAAGGAAATTTATGAAGTGGGAGATGAGCCAGTCTGCCACTAATCAGATGGACAACTATAGTTTGAAGGTGGGCTCACTCTAGAGAATCACAGAGTTGAAAGGGACCTTATTTATAAAGCATTTTAAAAACTAGTTGGTTCAGATCATATGAACATATGAAGCTGCCTTCTACTGAATCAGGCCCTCGGTCCAGCAAAGCCAGTATTGTCTACTCAGACTGGCAGCGGCTCTCCAGGTACTCAAGTGGAGGTTTTTCACGTCTATTTGCCTGGACCCTTTTTAGTTGGAGATGGCGGGGACTGAACCTGGGACCTTCTGCTTACCAAGCAGATACTCTTATCACTGAGTCACTGTCCCTCCCCTAATCAGAAGGCAATCTTGTCCCACGCTCTGTCCCAAGTTTCTTAAAGCAGCCATGGGGATTTTATTTACATCCTGTCCATCATGGAATTCAAGGTGGTGTGCACAGGGGTCCCAAGGAGTCTCTCTTCCAGGCACTGACTGGACTTGCTTCACTTCAGTAGAACTGCTGTTATTAGGGGTACTGCAACACTGAGACTGATACAAACAGCTGACCGTGCCAACACATCCTCTTGCTGTGGCCATTCCAACACATTTTTTAAAAAGTCTGGACTCTGTTGTGATGAAAGCTCCATATACTATAGATGCTGTGTTGCTTTTGCAGATGATCAGCTTTGGCTAGAAGTGGTCCACTGGATGCTCGAAGCAATCCCCCTGGCCAGGGGAGTGTTGGGGGATTCCTACCAGATTTTTATTAGGGCAGATGTCTTAGTATGTGAATGACTGGCACTGTATATATTCAAACCTTGTAACGTGTTTCTGGAAAGGTGAGAAATAACTTAAGCAGATCTAGAACCGACTGTTTTTTTTAAGTAACCCTTTTAACACAGAAACACCTCAACAGCCAAGTGGACTTTCTGTCTTAAAGCGCTTTAGCTTTGTAATGATGTGATTGCTGCTGGCACAGCTGAGGGCAATACAGTCTTAACTTAGCAACAGCAAGGGCATGCTCCCAGCCAGCGAAACCAATGCCAGGGATCCTTGGCATATGTTCACAGAACAGCACACCAGCTGTAATTAAAAGAGTGAGACTAACATGGTTCTGGTTTCCCTACCCCATTCCTCTGACTCAGATCACCAGTTTTTCAACCAGTCCCATCAGCTGCACCATCCCTTACTGCCTCCTAGACACAAGACCAGCAGGTGATAACATTACTCTCCATGCCACAATATTGAAAGCACCACGTCTGTTTCTGCACATGAAGCTGCGCAAACAGGCCAGCAAACCTTACTGCAAAGACTGCCCTGGAGTGATTTCAAGCTGAAATGGGCGGCACCTGGTTTGTCCTGGTCCTGGTGCAGTGTTACAAACCGTCCCCAGAGGCAGCTAGGGTCAGATTTGCTCCTACTTCTTTGTTCCTGTAGCATATTTCACTCTCAAAAACCTCACACAGCATGAATAGCTAATTTCAGTCACCGATACTGCAAGGTAGCAAAAGCATTACTTCTGCCAGTGCAGTACAAGGTCAAAGTGCTATTAAGATTTCAGCAAACAACCACAGTTATTGTGGCGACCTGTTGCATCTCCTGCCCCATTTAGGCAACCAGGCATACACATCAAAGAGATGACCTTGCTCAGCAAGGGTCATCTGGCATTAAAATAAGCAGCCTATTCAAAAGGTCTTAGTCCCCCGTCCTTCCAGCAACATTAGTTAGGCTGTGCTTATTACTTCAGCAACGCATTAAAAGATGGCATTTCACCTACACTGGCACATGCTGCTTGGATCACATTTGTCCCCCCCTCAGCCTCTTGCCAGAAGCAGATAAGAATTCTTTTCCCCACCCTGATTGAAGCAGAGACCCTTCAAAGGGATGGTTTGTCCTTGGCTCATGAGATGCTTGTGAAGAGGAGAACATCCCAAAGTCACTCAAACAGGTTAGCCGATATTCCCAACACCACACGCAGCTGTTCCCATCTTCTGAGCTGCAGGTTAAAAATGCTTCCACATACTCCCTTCTGTCATATGGACTAGTCTCGCAGGATGCTTCATCAAGACCTTCCTTGGCTGCAACCAAAGCAGAGGGTACATTATTAGAACAAGGAGTCAAGAGAGGGTACATTATTACAACAAGGAGTCAAGAGTTGCTCTCAGTCAATTTTGGGTATCGTTGAAGACCAACACTGAACATAAAACCCCCACCTAACAAGGCCCAAGGCTAAGAATAGATTGATTTGTGCCACAGCTTTTTTTTCATGTAGAAAATTGTTGTGCAAACATTTCAGGGAAACTTGCAGGTTTGGGGAAAACTTCGTCGGGTTCCTCTTCAAGAAGATATTGGCAAACAAGCTTCCCCCAAAGAAAACTTCCCAGCAGTTCCTGATCTTTCCTTGCAACACAAAGAAACTGGGGCAGGTAAGATGTGTTGTTACATAGGGTGAGAGTGAGGCCCAAAATGTGCAAGCCAAGAATGCCCCACCCCCAGGAACACCGGACTGCAGCTGGCATGTCAGAACCCAAAATTGGGTTGCAGGACTTTGACATGCTAGCTTTCTAGAGGAAGTGAATTTTTGACATGAGACATTTCATTTTCAATCCTTGAATCCCCTTCTGAGCATGCTCAGTAGAAGAAGAAGAAACTGGATTTATAACCCGACCTACACGCCGAATCTCAGAGCAGCTCACAATCATAGGGCCTGTAAAACGGAGCTGTTCCACCAGGTCCTTGGATGAGGCAGCGGGCATCCATCTATTAGATCGGTTGGCCTCTCCCTACGCTCTTAAGACCCACTGCATCACTGTATTGTGGAGCTATACCATCTTGCTTCATACCACCTTGCTGAATTTAACTTACTGCACTTACTGAATGTTAAATTTGTTTTTATTATGATTTTATTGTGATTTTAATTTAAATTGTTGTACTCCGCTCTGAGCCCCCCAAAAGGGGGAAGGGGCAGAATAGAAATAAACTAATAATAATAATCTCCTTTACCTTCCTCCCTCACAATAAACACCCTGTGAGGTAGGTGGGGCTGAGAGAGCTCTTATGGCAGCTGCTCTTTCAAGGACAACTCTGCAAGAGCTATGGCTGACCCAAGGCCATTCCAGTAGCTGCAAGTGGAAGAGTGGGGAATCAAATGCAGTTCTCCCAGGTAAGAGTCTGCACACTTACCCACTATACCAAACTGGCTCTCTTGGGAGCCTGCAATTCTTTAGCAGGGACCCCACATGCCTCAGAACTGGGCGAGAAGAGGGCTGCTGCACCAGGTTCCTTCTCCTCCTGGTCGGCACCTCTCAGCAGCTTCTTCCTCCCTGGTCCATCAGCTCCCTTTTAGAGCCCACCCCTCCTCAGATGTAAGTAAAGATCAGCTCAGAGGGCAATCCAAACTTACTAACTCTGACACCCAATGTGAAACTTAACCTGGGTCACCAAATACCAGTCTCCAATGTCCATAGGAAGACCATACATGACTTCTTTTTAAAAGATTTGACAGACTCACTTCAAATGTGACTCTAGTGATGCAGTTGCCATGGATACAACAACCCAATGCCTATTAGGTATGATTAAATGCGCCAAGGTAGTCCTTCCCCAGAAAGCAGGAGAGGACAGGGGTCTCAGGCAGGGCTACAATCGCTGGAATCCTATGGATACCGATTCACAAACAACTCTTAACTGCACAGAATTGTACTTGTTCAGCCTTTTCCCCCAACACAAAATGGCACCAAGAAGCAGCCATTTTCTATTTTGGGGGGAAATACAGGAACTATAAGGGCAAAATATCAGTTCCACAGGGCTGCTTCAAGAAAAAAAGGCAAGGGGGAGAGGCATTAGCCCCCGCCCCATTCATGCTGGGGAGCCACATTGGCTCCTAAGCACCTGATTTTTAAAAGCAGGGGGGGGGGGGTAGAAGCTCTGTTCATGGAAGTCCCAATGTCTTGTTTAGTTCTACCCTCAAACACACACATAACACCCATGTGCTGTTAGTTGAGGCCCTAAAGGGGAGCAAAGGAAGGCTGTGGACTTTTACCATGAGTGGCGTCTCTGGTGGTTCACCACATGTGAACGCCGTGTGAACCTCTTCCCACAGTAAGCGCACTGGTGGGGTTTCTCTCCCGAATGAATGAGGAGGTGTTTTGTGAGGGTTGCATTCCGGTTGAAGCTATTCCCACATTCTGGGCACTGGTAGGGCTTCTCGCCTGTGTGGATCCTTTCATGTCTAATGAGGTCCCACTTCTTGCGGAACCTTTTCCCACACTCCTTACACAAGTGCCGTTTGAGTTCCGGGTCAGCAAGGACCCCATCGAGGTCTTTGTCCTTCAGCACTCCGACTGAGAGACAGCTCTTCTGCGGTCTTCCCAGGCTCAGCTCACTCACGTACGTTCTTTTAGGGTCAGCCCTCTGGAAGGCACCCTCTCGAAATCCTCCTTGAGGTCTCCTTCCTGGATCATCTGCCTCGGACTCTCCCTGGTGTACCTCCTTGGCCCCGATTCTGCTTGCAAAGCTGCTACCTGCTGGGAAGAAAACATCTGGCAAGTCACATTAACAAGCTGGTATCACTGCAGATTTGCAGAGAGAGGCCTGTGTTCATTCTACCATGAAGTCACCTTTGGCCAATTACTTCCTCCTCCCTTTCCCCTCTTCCCTTCTGTAGTTTTCCCTAATAAAAATGTGGAATATGACTACATTGCATTTGAAGGGATGAATTCTGACTCACAAAAGCTCATGCTGGTACTAGGATTGCCAGCTCCAGGTTGAGAAATACTTGGAGATTTTGGGGGTAGAGACTGAAATGGGCGAGGTTTGCAGAAGGGACACACTTCAGGGGGTATAATGCCATAAAGCCCATCTTCCAAAGTGGTCATTTTCTCCAGGGGAACTGACCTCTGTCACCTGGAGATCAGTGGTAATCCCAAGAGGTCTTCAGTCACCACCTGGAAGCTGGCAGCCCTAGCTGGAATCAATGACGTTCGTCTTCAAGGTGCCACTGGACCAGGGGAAGAACCTCAGACACCACCCTGAGGTCCATGTTGGGATTCAATGGAAAAGGGTAGACCAGCAGGTGTTTTGTTTTGCTTTTCCAGCTACCAAGGAGTATAAAATGTCTCCAGTGCAACATTCAGCAAAGCTAAGATTTTAACTTAAAGCAAGTCTCTAGCCCTTAAGATCATTTTGAACATGTGCAGGTCCTTTGCCATACAGTAGCCACCACTGGTGATTCAGGCCTAAGAACCTGATGCCACTAATAGGGCCAAGGACCTTCTAGTGGCATCAGCTTCTTAGGTGTGAAGATTTGGGGTGGCATATGTTGGGTGCTACGCACTATACTGAGGATCGCTTCAAGCCTAATGTTTGATCCCCTCTCCCAAGTTCCAGATCGAGGGGGAAGGGAGGAGGCCTAAGAACCTGATGCCACTAATGGGGCCAAGGACCTTCTAGTGGCATCAGCTTCTTAGGTGTGAAGATTTGGGGTGGCATATGTTGGGTGCTACGCACTATACTGAGGATCGCTTCAAGCCTAATGTTTGATCCCCTCTCCCAAGTTCCAGATCGAGGGGGAAGGGAGGAGGCCTAAGAACCTGATGTCACTAATGGGGCCAAGGACCTTCTAGTGGCATCAGCTTCTTAGGTGTGAAGATTTGGGGTAGCATATGTTGGGTGCTACGCACTATACTGAGGATCACTTCAAGCCTAATGTTTGATCCCCTCTCCCAAGTTCCAGATCGAGGGGGAAGGGAGGAGGAAGTAACTGGCCAAAGGTGACTTCATGGTAGAATCCCCACCCCTGCTTCACATTCCTTTAGACAGTCTTTTTTTTCACTCCCCC
Organism: Heteronotia binoei; assembly: GCF_032191835.1. Lineage (NCBI taxonomy): Eukaryota > Metazoa > Chordata > Lepidosauria > Squamata > Gekkonidae > Heteronotia > Heteronotia binoei. The sequence goes on from NC_083237.1 coordinate 23,717,947, forward strand.
CTCTTTTTGCTCAGCATCATGAAGATGCTGGTTTTTCCATGGCAAGGACGTTTGCCGCCCAGAACTTACAAGTACTCTCAGAGCCGTCATCCTTATTGTCAGCTTGGCTGGTCTCCTTGGGAGGATGTCTCTGCGTTGTATCAGACAGAGCCTGATCTATGATAGGGGAGTTTATGATCACCATCTCAACAGGCACGGTTATCTGGGGAAAAACAAAACCACAGAGGATTGGGATAGCTGAAAAGGATAGGGTGAAAAGGAGCAGTGTAACTATACTCCCAAGATGCAGCACCTGCTTTGCTACTATAAGCGAGGGATAGCCGGTTTGCACAGAAAATAAAATGGGGTGTGTAGAATTTGGCATCCAGAAGGGCTTAGATTTTGTGTGGAACAAAACTCTGGTTCCTAGCCCATCTGATTGGACAAAGGAACTTGAAATAGTATGGGCACTCCCTGAGGACATTTTGGGTGCATATAGACTACATTAAATAATGTTTTGCAGCTGGATTTTTGCTATTCTTAACACAGTAAAAATCTAGTTGCAAAATGCATCAGTGTAGTATGAACACACCCTTTGAAAAGCCAAGCCATGAGATTTCCCTTGATTAGGGAAAGAGGTTTCCCCTATGAATGTTGAAAGTGACCACCTGAATATTTACCATAAGAAGTACAGTGTGTGGATGCATGAGACAGCCAGGGAATCCACAGAGTATATGGGTCGGATCCAACAGGCTTTTCTGATTAAAAAAAAAGGGAGTCCCTATTTGGCTATGCTGGAGAACATGGGACCTTCATATATAAAAGCCATATGGGACAGGGGCTGGAATAAGGAGTAAAATTGTTACAGATTGAAAAAAATTGGCTGGATCAATGTGTGCCATGGGAGAGAAGGCAGGGTGGGGAAAACGGCAAAGTCCCTGTGGTTCTACTTGCACCCAGGAGTGACACAACTGCACCGCCCACTGCGGACAAAGTTAGTCAACATGCTCCTTCTGCCATTGCCATATTGGAAACCAAGGGCTGCCCACTTCAGGCTGAAGTCATCACTTCCCTCATCTATGGCAAAGGTGCCACACAACTGTACTCACAATTCAAGCTGATACAGATGCATCAGAATGCATTTCTGCTTGGTCAGCAAGCTCTGGCTCCACTGAACACACAAAGCTGCCTTATTCTGGATCAAACTATTGGTCCAGCAAGGTCAGTACTGTCTACTCAGACCACCTACTTTCCCAGCTCTTGTTACTGGAGATGCCAGAGACTGAACCTAGGGCCATCTGCTTACCAAGCAGATGCTCTATCACTGGGCCAGGACCCCACAGATGACATTCTGAGTGGGACTATAACAAAAAAAATTATAACAGCCTGCACACTCAAGCAAATTCATGCTGCTTTCAGAGAAGGCAGGGCAGATTACCTCAATAGCTTGAATCCCATTATTTCTGTGGATGGAAGGGATTTTCCATCCATAGAGCCTGACTTTCTCACCTCCCCTGCTTGCTGCAGCCCCAAACGCCTCCTTAAATGTTGCTCCAGGGGGACAGCCCCTCCCCAAGAACAACATGAAGAAGGAACTGACTCCCCCCTTCTGTTGTAGCCAAGTCAAGCTCTGTTTAACCTTTTCTTAAATTTCTAAACGCAAAGGTGACTTTCAAGTCTGCCCTAACAAAATCAAATGATATGCAATCCTTCTGGGCATGCAGTTTACTTTTTTTTTGCCTGATTCATAACTGTCTATGAAGGCAGGAAAACCCATAAGGCACAAAGGACTGTCTCCTCCCAGATGTTCCTTCCCAGGAAAAGATCACAGGATGAAGCCCTCCTGATTGTCCTATTAAAAAAAATCTCATTTGGCAGGTACATGAGAGAGGATCTTTTCAGTGGCAGCCTCACAATTATGAAACAAATTCCACAGGGAGGTGTGTCTGGCCTCCTCACTTTCAATCTTTAGGAACCAGCTGAAGATAGTTCACATATGATTAATTTACTGGCAGTCCTAAATAATGAACTTAAATTTTGGTTTGTTTTTTTAAATGTCTTTTGTGGATTCTGTGTAACATTTTATTTATTTTGTAAGCTGCCTTGAGTTCCCTAAGGAAGACAGATTGCTACTAAATGCTTTCAATAAATACACAAATGAAATATGCAGTTTTCTCCTTGAAAATCAAAGTCTGCTCTCTTTGCCCCCAAAGAAAACCAGCATTTAGAAGTTCCTTACCTGTTGTTCCCATCTCTCAGTCACCTGCTGCTCCTGCAAAAACTCCTCAGCCAGGGCCACCGCTCGGTCACAAGTCTCCGGCCCACGTTCTCTAATCCAGCTTTGCATTTCTTGTGGCAGAATGACAAGGAACTGCTCTAAGACCAACAGATCCAAGATCTGCTCCTTGGTCTGACCTTCAGGCCTCAACCAACGATGGCAAAGCTCCTGGAGTTTCTGGCACGTCCCTCGTGGGCCCTCAGCATCCTGGTAACAGAAATGCCTGAAACCTTGGCGGTGCGTCTCTGTGGCCATGTAGTTGTCCAGCCTCAAAATGGCTACCTTTACCTTCCCATAGTCACCCTTGTCTTTTGGATCCAGGCTAAAATACGCTTGTTGGGCTTGCCCACTGAGAACAGGCATGAGCCGAGCCACCCACTCTTCCCTAGGCCACTGGGAAGCATCTGCCACCCGCTCAAAAGTGGTCAGATAGGCCTCAGTGCTGCCTGCTTGAGGGAGAGGGGGCAACTGTAAATTGTCCCATACTGGGGCAATCACAGGAGTCTGCACCACCTCCAGCACCCGCTGCCACTGGCAATCCCAGCTGGGAAACAGTCCCTCAGCCTGCTCCTGCTTCACCCTTGGCACAGGTGCCCCTCTTGATACCCCCTCAGTGCCTGCAGACTGGATCATGCAAGGGGCTTTCCCATCTCCCCTTGCTCTGTTGTCTGCTTGGCACTGGGCCTCCAATTTCACACAAATTGGCAATGGCAGTCCTGCTCCTGTCGTTTCTTCTGGAGAAGCAGCCATTTTATGTGGTTGTGAGGTGATTTGGTTTCTCAAGAGACTACAGTTGGGGTTATCTCAGCAAGAGTCTCCTCTTCGTTTCTTCCACTGGAGAGTAAGTGTCAGGCTTTTGACCTTGGTCTACCTTTAGAGAAATCTGTGGCCAGGCAGGGCAGGCATGATCCTGTCAGGGGAAAAAAGACTTTTAGTTTCATTTGATCAATGTACTTCAAAAGCACAGCTGCTCCTCTTGGGGTTTTCACCGTTATTTCTGACCCCTTCCTTCAGTGTTCCTCTCTATTCCAACTGTACAAAAGAAAGACAGATCAGCTCCTCCCAGCATGGCAAGAAAAGGAGGCTTCCAACTTCACCAACTTAATTTCTACTATTACACAAAACTGTCCATGTATACAGTCTTCAGGCACTAAGGTGATATCAAGAGGGGCACCAGTGCCAAGGGTGAAGCAGAAGGACATGGAAAAATTATTAAGTCCTTCCTCTTCAAAGAACTTCTAGTCTAACACAGTCAGTGGGCAAAACAATATCAAGATAGGGTGAGGAATGCGAGCAAACACAACAGAATGCATTTACTAATCACACATTCCTGTTAGCCCTTCACTGCATTTTGAGCACTTCACCAGGACAATAGGCCATGTCTGTGAGGCAGAATTTGCCATTTTAGTATCTACTGTTACTTTGTAATTTTAGATTTTATATATTTTAAATTGGTTTTTTACTGTTGATTGTTTTATGATGTAACCCGCCCTGAGCCTGTTCTACGGGAAGGGTGGGCTAAAAATAGAATAAAATAAAAAATAAAATAAAATATTACTTTAATTTCTAGATTGAGTCTGTAAGGTACAACAGTATTATTACCACATGCAAATATATTTACATATTTATATTCTGCTTTTCTCTCCAGTTGAGACCAAATAAGGCTTAGAACACAGTTCTCCCCTCCTTCCATCCCCCCACAACATTTGTCTATGAGGCAGGCAAAGCCCAAGGTCACCCTTGCAAACTTCCATGACAAAATTGAGGATTCAAATCAGGGTCTCCCAGGATCCAAGTCCTACACCCTGCATCTACTACACCACACAGGCTCTCACCCCATATTGTGATGGGGCAACTGAGAATCAGCAGCCTGCTTAACGAAGTGAGTTTGTTCTGAGGCCAGATCTGAACGGCTGCAAAGCTCTTAGCCAATACACTATGCTAGAGCAGACGTTTCTGTCCGTCTGAACGTCGCTAAGGACGCAAAAGCCTTGCGTGTGAAAAGCCGCAGGTACTGTCACCTCTGATGGTTACAGCTTCACACACACGGACCAGGACGCACCAGGAGGGCGTGGTTTTCAGAAGACCCGCGGCTCTGCTAAGGTGTTCTGCTTTTGACCCCAGGGCTGTTAGGAGCTGCCAACCCGTGTGCGGCCGTCTTGAGAACGCCGCGCCAAAGCGAGAAAGGCGTCGCTCACGTGTTTTAGTGCAAGCAGCCCCAAGACCGATTTCGAATTGGCTCCCCAGCCCCCCCCCCCCCAATGAACTCCCAGCTAAGGAGACCAAGCGAGAACCCCTTGGCTAAAACTTCCAAGGGTCCCACGGCTCTGGAAGGAAGGGAAGCAGAAACCTCGAGGTCCCCCAGCTTTCAGCCCTAAGAATCTTTGCAGTTTTTGTCCATTCCTCTTTAAACTCCCCCACCCCCCGCCATTGCATCGAACTCACCCCCCTTCTACAGCGCAGCCTCTTTCCCCCTTTGCAGCTGCTATCAAAAATTTTTTTTCAAAAAGCCCAATACACTTCCTTTCACAGTTTGGGCGGAAAGGGAAAGCGAGGCGACATTTGCACCCCTCCCCGGGAATAGCTCCGAGCCTCTCTAGGAGCCCGGCTGCGGTTTGGATTTTGTTAACCCTTTCGGGGTTGCAAGGCGTTGGAAACCGCAACCCCTATGCACGTGTATTCTAGAGGAAAGGCCCATCGGAAGACAAGCTCAGAGGCTCAAGCAGCCGCTTGCTGATTGGGAAAGGAGTGGTGATTTCCTCGCTGTAGAATTGCCACTTATCGCAGAAATAGCTAGCAGGGCTCGTATATGAAGCAGCTGCAAAGCAAACAGGATTCCCAGGTGGGCGCAGCCTCAGTGTCTGCAGGAGACTACAAAAAAAGGGTCACTCACCGGTTGTTGGCATGCAAATACGGAGGGCACATAGTTGTACCCCGCTTTTTCCTCAGAGCGGGCCATTCTCCCCTCATTCGTTTTTGTAGTATGTTTATTGTGTATGTGTATATATGTAATGGAACAGTCTGCTTCCTCCCCCCTAGGATTTAGTTTGGTCCTACTGAGTGGAGCTGTTGATTCAGTTTCCAGTTTTGTATGTTAGCTGAAGATGGTGGTTGGAGTTATGTCCTTGCAAATTAATGGCTGATATTTTGAGCCACCTTCTCTCCAGCACCCTTCAGCATCCGACCTTCGATTCTCTGGTATATAAAAAGGCAGAGAATATAGGCTGATTTCACAGCCGGAATATAATCATTCCCAGGGCTATTTTTGTAGAAAAAGCCCAGCAGGAATTCATTAGCATATTAGACCACACACCCTGACACCAAGCCAACCGGAACTGCGTTCCTGTGCATTTCTGCTCAAACCCCCCCCCCCCCCCCCCCGGATCATTCCACATGGGAAACTGTGTTAGTCTAAATAAAACAGGCATTCAGTTGTGGTGCCACTGGATTCTTGTTTTATTTAGCTCAAATTGAGCAAGAAGGACCCACAAATTTATCACAAGGAAAACATTAAAAGGGCATATGTTAGGACTGCCTTGAATCCTGTGTCCATACAGGATTGACTGGAGCAGTAGTTTTCAAATTGTGATCTGCAGATGTTTATCAGTGGTTTCGCAATCCACATGTCAGTAATTACAGAGAAACTAATAGGGAAAACTATTCTCCCAACAGTACTTACCCAACTTCCTGTGGAGTGTTTGGGGCCCAAGAGTGCTGGATGTGGTGTGCCTGCTGCTAAGGTTGCCTGATCCCCCCCTCCCCCCCCCCAGGCCACCAGCATGGGTAGAGTTGCCAGATCCAGGCTGGAAACATCTGAAGATTTGAGGGTTGAGACTGGGGGCCACAGGAACCTCAGTGGGATACAATCTCATACAGTCCACCCTCCGATGTATCTGTTTTCTGCATGGGAAATGATCTCTGTAGCCTGGGTATGTCCCCAGGTCCCACCTGGAGGCTGGTATCCTTGCAGGATACTCTTGTTAGGGCTGCCAACTCCAGGCTGAGAAATTCTTGGAGATTTGGGGGTGGAATCTGGGGAGGACAGGGTTGTTTCAGGTTGAGAAAACAGGATGAGGAAGATGGGGAGAAAGCTGTTAACTAGCTTCCAAGGATTGCAACCTTTGCCTCTCTGCTCACTAGCAGCATTTAGACTTTAATGCCCTTAGGACAAGTACCAGTCAAATGATTGGGGTTTTTTTCCTTTTCTTTGAGGATGACAGCTAGGCCAAATGGTACAACTACATGTATTTTAGCCCACTGTACCCTATCCCCTTGTCTGAAGAAGTATGCATGCATACAAAAGCTTACATTCTGAATAAAACTTTGTTGGTCTTAAAAGTGCAACTAGAGCCCATTGTAGGTATCAGTGCCTCCTGTCCCTGGCTACGTTCCTCATTTAAGCCAATTGACATGAAGCAATATTCTATAAGAACAGCGAGAAGGGTTCTCACATAAGTTGGAACCCTGGAAGTGCTGTTAGAACCCTGAAGCTTTCTGAGAAATTTGGGGAACTTTTCAAACTCTTGATGATGGTTAGTAAACTTTTATGTTAGTACTCTGTACTGGGCCATATCTATTCATGTGTACTATACAGACTGCCTCACTCCTTCATTCTTGCCCTTTATATCTACTGTGAAACCCGAAAACAGCCATTGTGATGTATTTTATCTCTGTCTCTCTAGTAAGGTATGTTATCTATCTCCCTATCTGTTTTGGTTTTATCCTACCTTCTTCCAAGGAAACCAAAGCAGTATACATGTTTCTGTCATCCATTCACATTGTATTATTGTCATATCTATGGGCAATATTAATAAGAGATACAATGAAGACAATAACAACAGTCTGTTGGTTTAATATATTGATGCATCCAGGGCTTTTTTTTTGTAGAAAAAACCCAGCAGGAACTCATTAGCATATTAGACCCCTTGATGCCAAGCCAGCCGAAAAAGGCCCTGGATGCATGCAACATCTTATTTCCCATTTCCATCTAAGGTCTATGGCTTCAAAGCTTATTTCACAGACCCCAGCTCCAATGGCTTGTATTTCAGAATAACAAATGTTGTATTTCTAAATAACAAAAAGTCAGGCAAAATTGCCAGTGAGAGCGAGTTATGATCCTCCACTCCAATATTATCCTGCCTGCTTCCAGCTAATTCCCCCATTACTATATTTAGCTTCTATTATGTGCCCTGGCTTTGAAAAAAAAAAGTTTGTTTCTGTTCACTTGGAGGTAATGCTTATTCACTCCTAATAACCATACCCTGACCCAGTAAATCCATTCATTTTAGCTACTGGTCAATCCCGCCCTGACTCAGATGGACCAGGCTAGCCTGATCTTGTAAGGTTAGCCCTGGCTATTTGGATGGGAGACCACCAAAGAAGTCCAGGGTCATGACGCAGAGCCAGGCAATGCCAAACCACCGCTGAACATCTCTTGCCTTGAAAACCCGACAGGGTTGCCATAAGTTGACAGCCCCTTCCACCAACTCATTAGTTCACCCTAATTTTGATTTTGTAGCTTTTAGTCCACCCTAATCTCATTATAAGAGCCCCGTGGCACAGAGTGGTAAAGCTGCAGTACTGCAGTCGGAGCCCTCTGCTCATGACCTGAGTTTGATCCCAGCAGAAGCTGGTTCAGGTAGCTGGCTCCAGGTTGAATCAGCCTTCCATCCTAACAAGGTCGGTGAAATTGAATACCCAGCTTGCTGTGGGGGGCGGGAAGTGTAGATGACTGGGGAAGGCAATGGCAAACCACCCTGTAAAAAGTCTGCCATGAAAACGTTGTGAAAGCAACGTCACCCCAGAGTTGAAAATGACTGGTGCTTGCACAGGGTTACCTTTTTAATCTCATTATCCTTGCAGCACCCCCTTCCCCAAAACTGGCCTCTGTCCCCACCTGCATAATTCTTTGCAGTTTATTTTAGCAAACATCTCACCTTTTTGTAGAGGCTCTGCACTAAGTTTTTAAAAAATAACAGAAATAGTATATGAAATGAAAATACTCCCCTCAGTTGGCTTGACCCCAAAGACCAAATCTTTGTGAGAAGACAACTTTCTCTGCTTCTTCTGTGGGCATAGGCTAGAACTGGAGTGAGCCCCTGTGGTGAGAAAGGGGAGCTCCACACAGAAGCAGCAGCTACTGAACTCTGATGCTCAAATGGCTCATAGATGCTGCCAGCAATCTGGCCAACCTAGGGCTCTAGCAGGAACGCACAAGAATGCAGTTCCAACTGGCTTGGTGTCAGGGGGCATGGCCTAATGTGCAAATGAATTCCTGCTGGGCGTTTTCTATAAAAAACGCTCTGTATGAAACAATGGTGACATCAGGGGGTGTGGCTTAACATGCAAATAGGTTCCTGCTGGGCTTTTTCTACAAAAAACGCTCTGTGTGAAACAATGGTGACATCAGGGGGTGTGGCTTAATATGCAAATAGGTTCCTGCTGGGCTTTTTCTACAAAAAAAGGCCCTGGGCCAACCCATATTGAAACTGGGATGGAGGTTAATCAAGCAGATGCTGGTTTGTCTCAGCAGCTCCTTTGTTTCCAACTGCTAAATTCCAGGAGCTTTCCAGAACTCCTCACCCTCTGGAGAGACACTGGGAGGACACTAAATTCAGCACGTGCTCTACAAAGCTGCATAGGTTTATACTATAAGCATTTTTGGCAGGCTCACACGGAAGCACACTGGCCCACACTCACACACAAACACACATTCATGCAAACTCATTCTATGGTGTGTTCACAAAATCAGATCAGATAAATATGAGGAGGATGAGCTGTTGTACAGTTATTTAATCAGAAGAGCAAATTCTGGGCACAGAATACCAGTGATGACGGTAGGTGGGAACAGACAAGAATGATGACAACCTTGAAAACTAGCCCATGCAAGTTACTAGTCCACAAAGGGTTATCTAGCCTGCTGGCCACATCATTTTATAAAAATCAGAATGTACAAAGTGCTGTCCAGGGTCCATCTAGTTCAGTGTTGTCTGTTCTGACTGGCAGAACGCCATGTGGAGGAACATCTCGTGCAGTGCCCCATGTCCCTTTTTAATGGAGATGACAAGCAATGGAACCTGACATCTTCTGCATGTGCTGCCCCACTGCACCAAGTCCCCTCCCCCAGTTTTGCTGTTTGGTCACTTAGAGATGACTCTTTCTTTGACTGGCCATCAACACAGCTGTATATAATTTCTCAGCACGACCTCACAGACTTCTGGACAAACCATTTCATCTGCATTCATTATGAAAAGCTTAAAGCATCAGCAAGGCATTCTGAGAGTTCTGGGAAGACTTGCAGCTTTCATTCATCACATAAGCACTCCTGGCAATCAAATGGCTGGGATACAGAGAGATCGAGGAATCTCACTTGGTTTGTGAGTTGCCTTGTGGCTATTGTCTGAAGAGAGGGTGCTGATGGGAGTGGATCATTTTTTCTGAACCAACATGCATTTCTTCACTTCCTATGTGACAGGGCTGGCCCTGCCTTGAAGCAGTTTCCTTGGATGCTACCCAAGCAGAGCAAATTGTCCGTTATTTATCCTATCATCTATTATCATTGTTTCTATTGTTATCATCCACTTAATGAAATTGTAACATAACTTGAGTAAAAGAACGCTTCCCAAAGGGAAAAAATAAGAGCATGTTGGGTTTTTAGAGGGTATCTGTGCTGCAGAAGGTCCTGTCTTATTAAAAGAGGTGTGCCTTCCTTTTTGAAAGAAAAGGGCTGTTTGCAGTTTTTAATCTGCTTATGTTTTGAAAGATGACTTTTCTTTAAAAAACGGGTCTCCTGATTCATCAGAAGCTCTTTCTTAGTTGATCAGGCGGCGTTTTTTGATTGATTAATCAGCTGCTTTGTGTAATTTTGCAAGTCTTTGGAATTTGGCTGCATGATCTTTTGCATGCCAAGAGAGGACTTGGGGGGTGACCCTCTGGCACCTGGGTGGACCCGGGTGTGCTTGACCAGGTGTGAAAGCTGGCTGAACCTCTGCTCGCAGACCTGACATGCGTAAGGTCTCTCACCTGTGTGCGTGCGCTCGTGTTGCACCAAGGTAGATCTGTCTCCAAAGCGCTTGGGGCAGACGGAGCAGGTGTAGGGGCGCTCTCCAGTGTGTACGCGCTGGTGGATGGTGAGGATAGAGCGGTGGCGGAAGGACTTGCCGCAAACACAGCAGCAATACGGCTTGCTCCCGCTGTGGATCCGGCGGTGTGTCTGAAGGTTGCAGCTCTGGGTGAAGGCCTTCCCACACTCTGGGCACTTGTAAGGCCGCTCGCCGCTGTGCGTCCGAAGGTGAATGTGTAGGTTGCTTGGGTGGCCAAAACGCTTGTCGCACTGCTTGCAGGCGTATGGCTTCTCCTTGGTGTGGACGTACCGATGGCGGCGCACGTCGGCCCTCTGCTTGAAGGCCCGCCCGCAATCTGGACACGCGAGGTCTGAAACCACCGAGGCACTGGACGGTGGGTGCCACGTGATGATTGGGATGGTGGTGTCAGGGAATTTCACCTCTACAAACGGCAGCCGCTGTTTCTCCTCCTTAGGCTGGCTCTTCTCTTGAGGAGGTGTGTCATCTTGCAACAGGCTTTCCTTCTTCAGCTCAAGGAGCTGATTGCTTGCCTCAAGGTTATTTTTTAGTTTGGAAGGTTTGCCTAGCAACGATGGCTGCTGCTTCAGCTTTGGGGGTCTGTCCTGTGTCCCTGGTCTCTTCTTGTGCTTATGGGGTTTGGTGGTTGCAGTCATGGTGTTCTCTTCCTGCTCTCCAGATGTTTCTCCTTGCAGGGGTGACCGAGACATCTGTGGCCTGGAAGCAAGCTCGCTTATCAGCGGTGTTTCCTGTATTTTTCTTTTGAGATTTTTACCTTTGGGAGCTGGCGCTTGCCTTTTTGTGGGGCGATTTTTGCTCGGGGACATCCTTTTATGTGCCTGTTTGGGGGCTTTAGAAGACCGCTGCTTCTCAGGAGTGGAAAATTCATTGTTAGCCATACCCACTGGGCCTGAAGAGTCCTGCCTTGCTTTCTTTGCCATGGACTCTCCCATGCCCACTCTTTGGGCTCTCTTTGCTGCAGTCTTCTTCTCCAGTACCAGTTTCTTAAAGGCTAGAAGCAGTGCATTTCCTGCAAGAGAAAGAATGAAAAGCTGATGCAAGTTTGTCTCTGAAAGCCTCCCCCTCCCCTCCCAATAGCTCCCCTAGTTTGAATTTCTACTTGATACGAAAAAATGCATGTAAGATGTGGGGAGGAAAGACCATCATATGTTTTTGGTGCATAATAGGAATATGTATAAGAAGTTCCACAACCACCTTCTGCTCCACATCCCATACATTCTGTGGCCATCCTGGTTTATCTGTTAGAAAGCTAACTGAATGAGGACGCATGGTCTGTGCTGAAGGACCCCAGAGATGATAAGAGCCAGGAATCAGCATTTATTGTTGCTGCTATTGAATTCTATAGGGGGAAAAGCTATTTTAGACACAAGGACAGGGTTCTGTATCTCAAAAGAGAGAGCCAGCATAGTGTAGTGGTTAGAATGTCAGACCAAGATAGGGGAGATCTGGGTTTGATTCGCTACTCTGCCATGGAAACTTGCTGGGTGACCTTGGGCCGGTCACGTTTTCGCAGCCTAGCCTGCCTCAAGGGAGTGTTGTGAGGATTAAATTGTACAGAGGAGAAGGAATAAGCTGCTTTCTCTCAGTCATGGAGAAAAGAGTAATAAGTAAATAAATAAAGTTAGGAATTTATTTCCTTCAATAAGTTGTTTTAATTGTTAATTGTTTTAATTGTTTAATTGTCCTTAACCATTTTAATTGTTTAACTTGTTGTATTGTTTAACTGTTCTTATTTTGCAGGTTGTGGGCTGCCCTGAGCCTGCTTCGGCAGGGAGAGCGGGATATAAATCCAGTAAAACTTAAACTTTCAGTTATGCCCTGCCTTTCTCACCAGTGGAGACCCAAAGCCACCTACATCATTCTTCTCACTTCTATTTTTAACCACACAACCCTGTGAGGTAGGCTAGGCTGAAAATATGTGACTGCCCTTAAGTCACCCAGCAGACTTTCCTGGCAGAGCGGGGATCTGAAGTTGCACCATACTAGCCATCATGCTAGAATTCCACCTTTTGCTCCTTTCCCCCCATGGCAACTCTTGTTCCTTTGCCTACATTTCTGCTAAGGCAGAAATTTATTTTCCTAGCACAGCGATGCAGTAATGAGGATGTTTGGCTGCTTACATGGTTGTCAAAGGTACAGGAACTCTGTTGTAAAAATGGGCTCCTGAGAAGATACTTGCGATAAAAGCTAGATAAATATTTGTCCAGCCCTACCTAGGAGCAGAAGCTGGGAACTGAGGTTTACTTTCCCATTTCTCCTGAACCAGAACTTCTGCAGCTTCCAGATTAAGTATTTTTTCCTGATCACCCATTCTGTTTAGAGTTGCCAACTCCAGTTTGGGAAATTCCTGGAGATCTGAGGGGGAGAGACTGGGGAGAGCAGAGACTGGGGAAGGAGCTCAGGGCAGATGGGATGCCACAGAGTCTGCCCTCCAGAGCTGCCATTTCCTTCTGGCAAACTCAAATCTGTAGTCAGTCTGGGAAACAGCTGTAACCATAATTCCAGGCCCCACTTGGAGACTGGCAACCTTGTGTGATTTCCAGGTGAGCTGTCCGCTTTGTTTTCATTTCCAGGGCCTTGCACTGGATCTCTTTTAAAAGCATTTTTGTGTATTTCGGAAAACACTTTTAAAAATTGCTGTGAGAAGGATGACTGTCAGTTCTGCGAAGAGGATTGTATACATGCCTAAAATGTGATGGCTGAACTCCCACAGTTAGTTTATTATTGAAATTATGCACTGAAACAAGAATCTCTAAACTTTCTGAGCCTCTGAGCACCTTTGAAATTCTGACATGGGATGGTGGGTGCAACCCCCAAAATGGTCACCACGGGAGGCAGACAGCCACAAATTGGCTGCCACAGAAGGTGGATCCATACACATAGACGACTTCCAAGTGCAGGGGAGAAGAGGGGTAATTTAGCTGCTACTGAAACAGCATTATTTGAATTTGCTTAGCCAATCAGATCAGTCAGAAGCCCCAATGGGTAAAGAAAGTGTTTGGGGCTAAAACATTGACTGGGTGCCATAAAAGGTTCCAATGGGTATCATGGTCCCCAAGGATGGCAGGTTGGATACCTCAGTTCTGAAGTGCTCAAGCCATAAAATCTGTCCCTGTCTCCCCATGTCACTGAGGTCTCCCTCCATTTAGTTTCCTATTTTTCCCCCCTCTGCCACAGTCTTTGCTCCAGGTCTTTGCTTGTCTGCAGTCTCAAACCTAAGTCAAGTCAAAGGACACTGATGGCCAGGGCTTTTTTCCCCCTCTGGAAAAAGAGGTGCTGGAACTCTCAAGAGGGAAATGAAGAAGAAACACACGGGTGACCCTTATGAACTTTGAAACATTTTTTGAGAATTTTGTTTCCACAAAGAAGTTCTGGAACTCCATTCCACCAAAAAAGCCCTGCTGATGGCTATCACAACCTCACTCTGCACTCCCTTCCTGAATCCAGAACATTGATGGGTTTTTAAACTTCACCAGAGCAATTTTAACCTTTACATTGATAGCCACCAAATCTCAGACAAGCTTCTGATTTTGATTCAAATATTTGCACGCAGACTCATACAGTTCTAGAGAATCTGTTTGTATGGCCACCATCAAGGTTTGGAAACAGGTTTGCTTATATGGTGGTTGGCTCAGAAACCCAAGATTTCTCTCTCTCTTTTTTAATTAGCAACTTTCAGACTCTTATGGCAGAAAACAAACCTGAAAACATAAAAAGAAGTTTCTTTTGAAAATGATTAAAGATTCTAGGATCAGCTTCAACAGGAGGTCATTTTTACTCAGCAGTGGACCTTCCATCCCAGTCTACAATTCCTGGGCCTGATAGTTCTGCCTGAATGCAATTCATGTCCTCTACTTCTATATTTTCCTGTCCTGGATAGCCCAGGCTAGCCCAACATTGTCAGATCTCAGGCGCTAAGCAGGGTCAGCCTTGGCTGGATGGGAAAACACAAAGGAAGATCAGGGACGCTATGCAGAGGCAGGCAATGGCAAACCACTTCTAAATGTCTCTTGCCTTGAAAATATTACCGGGTTGCTATAAGTCAGCTGTGACTTTTTTTCTCTCTCTTTTTAAATTTTATTTAATTTTAAAAGGAAACATAAAGAGGAGAAAGAACCCCAAGGATACATATACAAGCACAAGCATGCCCCTCCCCAAAAAATAAAGGTGAAAAAAGGAATTATACACACGTATGTGCACATGCACACATATATATTCATACATACATACACTTATAAAAGGAAGAATCAAGCTGTGACTTGATGGCAAAAATGACAACAAACTTCCGCATCTCAGACCTGTATTTTACTCACTTGTCCCCAACGCACTCTAGGTCAAATCAAGCTTGAACTCCCCCTGGAAACTAAAATGACCAACCTGAGGCCGTTGAACTTTGAGCACATCATTAGAAGACTCACTGGAAAAAGCAATAATGCTAGGAAAGGCTGAAGGCAACAAAGGAATGCTGATCCTGCGGTGGGGAGTGACTCAGTAAAGGAAGCCATGACCCTCAGTTTGCAAGAACTGTACAAGGCTGTTAATGATAGGACGTTTTGGAAGTCATTAATTCATGGGGTTGCCATATTGGAAGTGATGGCACTTGACACACACACACATCACCTGCTTGGCAAAATGGGTAAACAAACTGAATTGGCTGGTTGACAAGGTTATCCCTTCCCACTGAGAGAGGCCCTGTGCCTTTCCCAGCAACATCAAAGGTTGAGTTCCCATTCAAATTAAGTGAATCACAGCTAAACTCTCCATCGCATCCCCTCCCTTAAACTGACCTTTTGAAGAATAATCCGTTATGGTATCTGAGCTTTCATCTTGGAAATGTGGTTCTCCCGTTTCCTCTATCTGGGTGATCAACTGAGGTTTCGGCACAGAAACTCCTACGAAAGAGAAAAAGAACTCTGTCAGGGCATGAGCAGGATCTGCTTAAAGTGAAAACCAAGAAAGGCTGTTATAGAGTCAGCATGTCTCTATAACACATTTCAGACCTGCTTTAATTGTTAGGGATCATGACCAAGGGACTTCAGGAAAAGAAGTTCTCAGAATGCCTAAGAAAAATGTACAGCAATGCCTTCCGGACTTGAAATAGCCCCAAGCTGCTGCTCTTTTTTGACACATTGAGGGCTGCATGTGTACTGACTGAATGCATGTGTACTGCTGCTGTCATGAGTAGGTTTGCCAGTCTCCAGGTCCCCGCGGGGGATCCCCCAGTTTTGCAGGTCCCTTCCTGTGCCCAGCCAGCTGCCGGTAGGGGGAAGGCCCACCCCAACCACCACCATGTACCTTTCCACCTACAAAGGCTTAGAAGATGCTTGGGAACAGTTTGCTTTTTGAAAAGTGTGTGTGCCTTTAAATCTCCAGAGCCAGGCTGAATGGGGGTGGGGCAAGCCTGCAGAACAACGTAGTTGTGAGAAAGGAAATGAAAGCATCTCAGTCCCTCTGTTTGTTTTGCAGTCCCTTCAGAAGTTGTTTGCAAAGTAAAATAGAGAGTAAAGAGTAAACTAGAACCTCTGGTTTCCATGTGTTAGTCTGAAGAACTTGGTTGAGTATATAGCATTCAACAACTCCCATGGTGAGTAAATTGCCTCAGTGGGACCACAAAGTGTGTGCTTCCAAACTGTTTATTTTGGTTGCTTTGTGTGTGTGTGTAAGAGAGAGAGAGTGATTGAGTGGAAGTACAGTCAGCTGCTGGGGAATGAGGAAATGAAGACTGTATTCAGGGGGACTGCACTGCTGTATTTCTATTCATTTTAGGAAATGGGAGAGTCTCCTGACTCCACCCCCAAAGTCTCCCATCTCCACCTCGAAAGTCCCCAGGTATTTTCTGAGTTAGACTTGGCAACCCTAGTCATCAGTGGGGATAATTGTATCATAGTAGTTAGGCCCCCAGGGTTGATGAGGGAAGAGTCAACCCTGGTGCTTGTTGTCAGGGAAACAAGAGAGAAACCTAGTGAACAGGCCAATTCTTCTCACCCAGTGTGGACACATTCCGGAAGTTCTCCAACATGACCTCGCAATACAGTATTTTCTGCTCCTCTGACAGTGAGGCCCATTCGGCATCAGTGAACTTCACACAGACCTCTCTGAATGGCACCTCTGGCTTTAAAGGGAGGAAAGAAGCATCTGTTTAGAAACAGAATTAGGGAAACACAAACCAGACTTCACTAGACCCAAAATACACTGAGGGAAAGGCCCTTTTCCCATTCTAATACAGCTGTAAGAACAATTCAGCATCTAGCCCAAACTCAGCTATAAAACCTGAACAGTGTCCCCAGACATACAAGGTTGGATCCAGGCAGCTTTTGCACTTAATCTCACCCAATTTTCCTCCTTAACTCAGCTCCTGTCCCCCATAGCTTTTGTCCATGCAGGTCCTATGATCTGCAGTATAGCTTTTTGAGGTGCTAAAAGGGAATATCTCCTCTGTTTTTTTTTTTTACCAGTGGAGAAGCTGGTTGGATCCAACCCAAAGGCCACCATCTTTCCTCCCAACCCCACCCCCCTCCTTGCAAAGCATTCAAGCTACTTTAACTGCGGCACCTCTGGGGGTTGCTACTGCCTTCATACCCTCCTTGCGGGCTTCCCAAAGGCATCAGATTGGCCACTGTAGGAAAGAGAGATCATAGAGTTGGAAGGAACTTCCAGAGTCATCTAGTCCAACCCCCTGTACAGTGCAGGAACTTCACATTCCTCTTCTCTCCCTCCACATCTCCAGTGACTCCTGCTCCATGCCCAGAAGATGGCAAAAACCTCCAGGATCCCTTGCCAAAATGGCCTGGAGAAAAATTGCTGACTGACCCCAGTCTAGCTGGGCCTTTGGTCTCACCCAGCTAGGATTGGCATCCTTCAGGAGGGACCTGGAGATCTCCCAGAATTACCAAGTTGCCAGCTTCAGGTTGGGAAATTCCTGGAGTATGGGGTGGGGCAGAGCCTGGGGAAGAACAGGGTTTGGGAGAAGTATCTCAGTGGGGTATAGAGTCCACAGAGTCCACTCTCCCATGATGCTGCCATCTGTCATCTGGAGATCAGTTGTACTTCTGGGAAATCTCCAGTCTACACAGATCAGTTGCTGTGGATGGCTTGGAGGGGGGACTCTATGGCATCATATCTCACTGAGGTCCCTCTCCTACCTAAACCCTGCTCTCCCTAGGCACCACCCCCAAATTGTCAGGAATTTCTCAGCCTGGAGTTGGCAAGCCCAGAACCAGCTGGGTACTTCTTGTGTTCTTAATCCCTCAAGGTTAACAAAGAAATAAATGCATAGGGAGCACTCCTCTCCATCTCTCCCACTGTCTCTGCTCAGTTACCTGTTTTCCCAGCAGGAAGCTTTCAGCAAGATCCACTGCCTGGGCGCAGGTGTCAGGGCTACGTTCTCTGACCCAACTTTGCATTTCCTCTGGCAGGATCATCAGGAACTGCTCTAAGATCAACAGCGCCAAGATCTGCTCCTTGGTATGTTTCTCTGGCTTCAGCCAGCGGTGTCCAAGTGCCTGGAGCTTCTTACATGCCTCTCGGGGCCCCTCAGCCTCCTGGTATTGGAACTGCCTGAAGCGTTGCCGTTGTTTCTCTGGAGTGATACTGTACCTGTTCAGAATTCTCTCCTTCACTAGGTCGTAGTTTTTAGAGAGGCACTCAGAGACACTGCAGGCCTGAAGAGCTTGGCCACTCAGATATGGTTTCAGTCGGACAACCCACTTATTTCTGGGCCACTGGCAGGCGCGGGCCACCCCTTCAAAGGCCTCCAGATAGGCTTCAATATCATCCTCCGGGTGGAATTTAAGTGCCCATATGTTGTTCAATGAGAGTGACAACATTGGTGCTGTCTCAGAAGAGGCATCTAGACCTGTACGATGTAGATCCCTAGGTGCCCTCGCTGGTTCCAAGCACATTAGAGAATGGTGGGCTTCTCTAGATTGCAGCTTTTCACTCTTGGAGACACATGGCAAGGACTGGGTTCCCATGGCTTGTAACACTTGCTGCCAAGAGTCCTCCCAGCACTGTTGTGTACCAGTTTTTACCTGCTCTGGAGCCACACGATGGAGCAGCTCTTCAATTGTGCCACACTGCACCATGCTGGGCAGACAGGCCAGCTTTCCTAAGGCATCAGCCTCTTGGGGGACTGGCTCTGTCAGAACCTGAGCAGCAAGCGTGGATCCAGCTTCTACCTTGACAGTCATTTTTCCAAGTCTTTCCAGCTCAGTGCCTTGGAGCTCCTCCGATGTTCTTGCTAGTTCCAAGCATTTTGGAGAATAGTGCACTTCTCTAGATTGCAGCTTTTCACTCTTGGAGATACATGGCAAGGACTGGGTTCCCATGGCTTGTAATACCTGTTGCCAAGTTTCCTCCCAGCACTGTTGTGCACCAGTTTTCACTTGCTCTGGAGCTACACAATGGAGCAGCTCTTCAATTGTGCCACACTGCACCATGCTGGGCAGACTGGCCAGCCTTCCTAAAGCTTTGGCCTCTTGTGGGGCCGAGTCTGTCAGAACCTGAGCAGCAAGTGTAGATCCAGTCTTTACCTTGGCAGCCATTTTTCTAAGTCTTTCCAACTCAGTGCCTTGGACCTGTGAAGTCTTTTTCTTGGAAGTTGCTGGGCTGCCCCCAGATGCCAGCTTTATGTGTTACGTTCAGAGCTGAGGTGATCAGTATGGGCACTTCAACAAAGTTACCACAGAAAGCTCTCAGCCGCAGCAGAGGCGACAGTCTTGTTTGAAGAGTCAGAGGCTTCAAAATGCACTCCTGGGCAAAGAGAGTGAAAAGGAGCAAAATGTTGAATCGGCAGACCAGCTGATTAAGCGTAAACGTGAGGGAGCAATCTGTTTACTCCAACAGCAGTTGGAAGGACTAATGGTGCTTGAAGGACTAATGGATCGCCCTTTTAGAGGTTCAAAGGGGAGAGGCACCTATAAGGGGTACTCGTGTATCCAAGGCTTTTGAACTGACTCATCCATTGGTCTCTCAACTCCATGAGCAATCTTGCAAATGAGGTAAAAGAAAAAGCCATTTAATTTTATATGACTAATTGGAGACAGTTGCGTGGTTTGGAGAACAGAAGAAATCTGTTTTAACATCCATTTTCAACACTGGATCTGACACAGGGTTGCCAGCCTCCAGACAACATTGGTCAGCTCCCCTGGAGGAAATGGCTGCTTTGGAAGCTTTTTTTTTGTAGCAGGAATTCCTTTGCATATTAGGCTACACCCTCCTTGATGTAGCCAATCCTCCAAGAGTTTACAGGGCTCTTCTTACAGGGCCTATTGTAAGCTCTTGGAGGACTGACTATATCAGGGGGATGTGGCCTAACTTGCATAGGAGTTCCTGCCACAAAAAAGCCCCAGATGGTGGACTCTATATAGGTCACTGAGGTCACTCCTCTCACCAAACCCCACCCTCCACACAGTCTCTATCTCCAAATATCCAGGAATTTCCCAATCTGGAATTGGCAACCCTGAAATTCCATCTGAGGAAGAAGTATTGGGAAGGAGAAGCGTTTAGAGGGAGAAAGCAATAAAACAAGATGGGGGATTAAGGAGGGTTGACTGAGATTTGGAAACCACCCTGAACCAAAGGGAAAGGTGGGGTATAAATATTTTAATAAATACATTTAACACTACCCTCGTGCATTGCAACCATTCCTTCCAGCTTTCCAGTGCAGCCATTCTGAAATATAGTTTGTCTGTAGTCCTAAATATGCTTTCCTGAGAGTAAGGCTTGAATAACATTGGGCTTCTGAGTGCATCTCCAGGGCCTCTTTTTTTTTTTTTAGCAGGAACCTACAGGAATGTAGTTCTGGCTGCCTTGGCATCAGGGGGTGTGGCCTAAGATGCAAATGAGTTCCCTCTCAGCTTTTTCTACCAAAAGAAAGCCCTGAATTGCTCCCTGAGGCATCTAGTTCCAACATGGAACCTAGTCTTATGAACTCCCTGAGAAGGTGGGTGCCTACAGAGCCCCCTAAGCCCAGAAGGGAACCCTGTGTGCAACAGCATGAAATCCTTTAGATCAGCCAGGCCTGGGATAGGACTCCAGACTTCTGCCCTTGCCTGGTCAACAGTGCAGTTAGTACCATCTGCCTCCTGCCTTTAAGGCTGTAGCTCCCCCATCTGATGCAAGGCACCTTGGGAACACAATGTGTCCAGGCCTAGCCTTGCTCCCAGCCTAGTTCTTGAAGGTCTCAGTATCTTTTGAAGATTTATCTCATGTCATATTTTATTGTGTAAAACATGAGGCAGAACAAAATAGGTTTTTGCGTACCATTTTATCTCACCTTCTTGGAAGGTCAGAAATTAGTATTCCTATTGTCAGATAGAGATAAATATATTAGTTTTCAAGTGGCAAAGTTTGTGGCTGCTGTTATAGATTTTAAAAATGAGAAATGAGATATATTAACTACTCTCCTTTTTACTTCTGTGGACTGTTTTCTTTACTACTGTGGACTGTTTTCATTAGATACATTTTACTGATAATTTAGCCTAAATTTTATCATGATTAATATAATTCTATTGTTGTATTGAATGTTTTTTTTATCGTTGTGCCTGGTTGTCAGTTGTTATGGCATTTTGTTGCTAAAGCAATAAAGATTGATTGAATATCTTTTGACGACATTTTTTGTAAGGGCATGTGAGACTGGAATTCTGAGGCGTCTCTTACACTCAAAACTGCTACAGGAATGCCTAGGACTTTAAAGCGACTTCTTTCTGTTAAGCATAGGCAGAGAGAGAGAGAGAGAGAACTTCTGAATACCATGAAAAACCTTTGTAGCTGAACAAGGATTTGAATTGGTAACTCCCACATCCAGAGCCAACACTCCTCTTGTTTTATTATATTTGTTAATTTATTTGCCTCATTTATACTCAGCCTTTCTACCTAAGCTTACCAGAGCAGCTTACATTCTTCTTCATGCCTCCATTCTATCCTCCCAACAACCCTATGAAGAGTGTTTAAATGCTCAGCCTGGAGAAGAGGAGTTTGAGAGGGCAGATTATTGCTTTTTAAAAAGTATTTGAAGGGCTGTCACTTAGAGGAAGGCAGGGAGCTCTTCCTGTGGGCAGCAGAGGAGAGGACTTGCAATAATGGGTTTAAATTATGGACAGAAAGATACCGGCTGGATACTGGGGGGAAGATTTATAGTAACAGCAGTTTAGCAATGGAACTGGCTGCCTAGGGAGGTGGTGAGCTAACCCCCCTCCCCCCACAAAGCAGGCTTCAAGCAGTAACTGAATGAACATGTGTCAGTGATGCTTTAGGTTGATCCTGCATTGAGCAGGTGGGTTGGCCTGGATGGCCGCTTCCAAATCAGTGATTCTATGACTGGCCCAAGGTCACCCACCAAGAGTGGGGAATCAAACTTGGGCAGTCCAGATTTTAGTTTAGTACACCATGCTTGCTGTCAGATGGACAGATTGGATGGATAAAACCGGATGGATAATCTGTTAATTGAGTGGATTTAGAATGTTAACAGGTTCACCAACTGCTCAGCTGGTTTGTTCTTTGTCAACTCCCTCTGCTTGTGGACTGTTTCCCTTCTTCCATTACCAACAACTTTTGTGTGGAGAAATGATCAGATTAAGCAAAGGGAGGCAGAACAAGGATCACCAGTCTGAATTCTAAGGTGAACTGAGGTATCCAGAGGAGCACTTTCTCAATTCTTACTTTAACAGGACTCCTCGGTGACATACACAAAATGAAACAAGGATCACGGTGCCACGTTCAAAGCAACCTTTATGAACAGTATTCGAATCCCCTGCTTTTGTAAATCAAAGCCAAGAGAGCCGCATTGGTCAGAATGCACGTTTGATTTAAAAGCAACTTTCTCTGTTGATCCCAACTGCTGTCCTGGAATATTTGCCCTGAAGCGAATAGAGGAAGAGAATAGAGGAAGAAGGGACACCCCACATGCTGTTTTTAGGGACTCTTTCAGGCTTGCTGCACCTCCGGATGCTTCCATATAAAGAAACATATTTACCACATGTGTATCCTGCCCTTCTACCACGAAGTACATAGTTGCCTTGTGTTTTCATGATGACTGCAAGGTAGGATAGTCTAAGGGAGGAAGAAGGAGGGACTCCTTCCTCCCCCCCCCCCCAATCTTGGACTATCCTACCTCTGAGCAGGGCCATAGCCAGGATTTTAAAAATCAGGGGGCCTTTTAAAAATCCAGGGGGCACCCTTTCTCATTCACTGTGGAGTTTGCCACTTCTCAAAGTGGTCAAGTTGAGGCAGCCAACCCTAAAACTCTGGAGTTAAGAAGGGACTGCACCCTGCATGCAAGCTGGGAGGTTCCTTCCAACTCCCTCTTCCCCAGAGAGCTTCCTCTGCCTTTCACCTCCCCACCTTCTGCTTTTGCTGCTTCAGTGCACTGTGCCCTACTCAGCTTTCCCGGCTCCAGCCGCTGCTCATGACAAAAAATAAAATAAAATTAGCTGCACCCTGGAGGGCTCCCTGGAAGTCAGGGGGCAGTGCCTCCGAGGCAGGCTGTTGGCACTCCCCTTTCCCAAGAGGGAAACACCTTCCTGCGTTCCCTTCCCTCTCAAGACGGATTTCAAGCTTTCCCCAGTTCTTCTGACCCTTAAGCCCCTGTCGACCTCTGTCCCCACCCCCTGCCCCCGATGCCAATTCTCCCGGGATGCAAACCTGAGAGGCATGCCCAGGTGTCGACACGTCATCTGCTTCCTTGATGTTCCTGTGCGGCCAAGCTCCACCCAATTCCCAATCCCAAGCAACTCCCCCCTTTCCCGACACTGCCCTTTCTAGCAACCTCCGCAGCCACCCCCACCCCCTCCCTTTCCGAACTCAGAGCCCCCCCTCGGGAATCTGCCCCTTCCAGCAACTACCACCGACAGGCAGCAGCGAACTCTCAGGGCGCAACGGCCGACCCCCCCCCCCCCCCAAATGCTTTCTGCAAGCGAAGCCCGCCTTCCGCACTGCCTGAATCGGTGCCGGCCCAAATAAAGAGGCACCTTCCTTCTTTCTCCGCGGAGGGGCTCGCTCAACAGCGATCTGACAGCCATTCACTCGCCTATTCCCTTTCCTGTCCCGGATCTCTTTGCGCTTCCCTTCCCGCATCGCCCACGAGCATTGCCCTACTTCCCCCTGGCAGGAGGGCACAAAGTTGCCACCTCTTTTGCAACATTTGTGAATTTCTGCTTTCCAGCCCTGCGACTCCGCGGGTGCATCCCCTCGAATTCCCGCAGCCTGCCCCTCCCCACTCCGCTTTCCCTCCATCCTCCTACCCTCGGTTTTTCTTGCACCTTCCCCTCTCTTTGGGCTCTCTTCCACGCTCTCTTCTCTTTTCCCACTGTCCTGTTTGCCCAGGCGAGCGGCGAAGTCCATTTATGGCACTGTCCAATTGCAGACGTCCAGAGGAGGTTATTTCAAGACTTCGGGTCGGCTTGGGAATAGGCTAAGGAGCCTGTCACTCAGGAGGACGCAAGGCAAAGCGTCCCCACCCTCTTTTTTCCCCCTTGCTTCCCTTTACCTCGTTTGTTGTTGTTGTTCAGTCGCACAGTCGAGTCCGACTCTTTGCGACCCCATGGACAAAGTCACGCCAGGCCCTCCTGTCTTCCATTATCCTCCGAAGTCTGCTCAGATTCGTGTTTGTTACGTCAGTAACGCTGTCCAGCCATCTCATCTCTTGCCGTCCCCTTCTTCTTTTGCCTTCTGTCTTTCCTAGCATCAGGATCTTCTCCAGGGAGTGCTCCCTTCTCATTTGGTGACCAACGTATTTGAGCTTCAGCTTCTGCATCTGACCTTCCAGAGAACAGTCTGGATTGATTTCCCTTAGGACTGACTGATTTGATCTTGCAGTCCAAGGGACTCTCAAGAGTCTTCTCCAGCACCACATCTCAAAAGCATCTGTTCTTCTGCACTCAGCCTTCCTTATGGTCCAGCTCTCACAGCCATACATTACTACTGGGAATACCATGCTTTGACTACATGGACTTTTGTTGGCAGGGTGATGTCTCTACTTTTTATTATACTGCCCAGGTTTGCCATAGCTGTCCTCCCAAGGATCAACCGTCTTTTAATTTCATGGCTACAGTGTACAGTCACCATCTGCAGTGATCTTGGATCCCAGAAATGTGAAGTCTGTCACTACTTCCATGTCTTCCCCTTCTATTTGCCAAGGTGTGATGGGGCCAGATGCCATGATCTTAGTTTTTTTGATGTTGAGTTTCAAGCCTACTTTTGTGCTCTCCTCTTTCACCCTCAACAAGAGGTTCTTTAGGTCCTCCTCACTTCCTGCCATTAGTGTCATCTGCATATCTGATGTTGTTGATGTTTTTCCGGCAATCTTAATTCCAGCTTGTGTTTCATCCAGGCCAGCATTCCGCATGATGTACTCTGCATATAAATTAAATAAGCAGGGTGACAATATACATCCTTGTCAAACTCCTCCTATTCTAAACCAATCAGTTGTTCCATTTCCCGTTCCGACAGTTGCTTCTTGACCCTTATACAGGTTTCTCAGGAGACATGTGCGGTGGTCTGGTACTCCCATTTCTTTAAGGACTTGCCACAGTTTGTTGTGATCCACTCAATCAAAGGCTTTAGCATAGTCAATGAAGCAGAAATAGACGTTTTTTGGATACTCCCGTGCTTTCTCCATAATCCATCGAATGTTGGCAATCCGAAACCCAGCTTGAACTTCTGGTAGTTCTCGATTGACATACTGCTGAAGCCTAGCTTGTAGGATCTTTAACATGACCTTGCTGGCATGTGAAATGAGTGCAATGGTGTGATAGTTTGAATATTCCTTGGCATTACCCTTCTTTGGGATTGGAATATAAACTGATCTTTTCTAATCCTGTGGTCACTGTTGTGTTTTCCAAATTTGTTGACATAATGTGTGCATCCCTTTAACAGCATCATCTTTTAGTACTTTGAATAGCTCAACTGGGATACCATCATCTCCGCTTGCTTTGTTGTTAGTAATGCTTTCTAAAGCCCATTTGACTTCATTCTCCAGGATGTCTGGCTCAAGGTTATCAAT
Organism: Heteronotia binoei; assembly: GCF_032191835.1. Classification (NCBI taxonomy): domain Eukaryota; kingdom Metazoa; phylum Chordata; class Lepidosauria; order Squamata; family Gekkonidae; genus Heteronotia; species Heteronotia binoei. Next base: position 23,743,307 of record NC_083237.1, read on the forward strand.
TTCTCTGTCATGGTTGTTTGGGTCATTGAGAGCCTTCTTGTATAATCCTTCTGTGTATTCTTGCCACCTCTTCCTGATTTCTTCTACTTCTGTTAGGTCTCTACCATTTTTGCCCTTTATCATGGCCATCTTTGCACAAAACGTTCCCTTGATTTCTCCAATTTTCTTGACTAGATCTCTTGTCCTTCCCATTCTATTATTTTCCTCTGTTGCTTTGCATTGTTCCTTCAGGAAGGCCTCCTTATCTCTCCTTGCTGTCCTCTGGAAATCTTCATTCAGTTGGATAAATCATTCCTTTTCACCTTTTCCTTTCACTTTCCTTCTTTCCTCAGCTATTTGTAAAGCTTCATCAGACAGCTACTTTGCTTTATTGTATTTCTTTTTATTTGAGATGGTGCTGATTGCTGCCTTCTGTACAGTGTCACAAACCTCCGTCCATAGTTCTTCAGGCACTCTGTCTATCAACTCTAGTTCCTTAAACCTATTCTTCACCTCCACTGTAAATTCATAAGGGATGTGATCACGGTCAAACCTGAATGGCCTAATGGCTTCCCCAGTTTTCTTCGGTTTAAACCTGAATTTTGCAATGAGTAGTTCATGATCTGAGCCACAGTTAACTCCAGGTCTTGTTTTTGCTGACTGTAAGGAGCTTCTCCATCTTTGACTGCAGAGTATATAATCAATCTGATTTCTGTGTTGCCCATCAGGTGATGTCCATGTGTAGAGTCGCCTTTTAGGTTGTTGGAAGAGGGTGTTCACTATGACCAGCTTGTTCTCTTGACAAAACTCTATTAGCCTTTGTCTGGCTTCATTTTGTTCTCCAAGGCTAAACTTGTCAGTTGTTCCGGTCACCTTTTGACTTCCCACTTTGGCATTCCAGTCCCCTGTGATGAGGAGGACATCTTTTTTGTGTGTTAATTCTAGAAGGTGTTGTAGATCTTCATAGAACTGGTCCACTTCAGCCTCTTCTGCATCAGTGGTTGGGGCATAAACTTGGATTACTGTGATACTGAATGGTTTGCCTCGGATATGACCGAGATCATTCTGTCATTTTTGAGATTGTATCCCATTACTGCCTTCCTCACTCTCTTGTTAACTATAAAGGCAACACCATTTCTTCTACGTGACTCTTGGCCACAATAATGGATGTAGTGATCCTCTGAGTTAAACTCACCCATTCCCATCCATTTTAGTTCACTGATTCCCAAGATGTCGATGTTCAGTCTTGCCATCTTTTGTTTGACCACATCTAGCTTACCTTGATTCATAGATCTTACATTCCACGTTCCGATGCAGTATTGTTCTTTGCAGCATCGGACTGTTCTTTCACCATCAGACACATCCACAGCTGAGCATCCTTTTGGCTTTGGCCCAGCCACTTCACTCTTTCTGTGGTTACTTGAACGCTCTTCCCTAGTAGCGTATTGGGCACCTTCTGACCTGAGGGGCTCATCTTCTAGCGCCATATCTTTTAGCTTTTTGTTTCTGTTCATGGGGTTTTCTTGGCAAGGATACTGGAGTGGTTTGCCATTTCCTTCTCCAGTGGAACACATTTAGTCTGGGTTCTAAGCTGTGGCCTGTCCATCTTGGGTGGCCCTGCATGGCATAGCCCATAGCCTCATTGAACCATGCAAACTCTCTCGCCACGACAAGGCAACAGTCCATGAGAGGGATACTCGTATATGTTCAGTAAAATAGACAGCTCCTATATGATAATCTGAACTGCTGCCAGACTTAGCAAAAGACACCTGTTCATACACTTACCCTTCTCATCTGTAGTTGTTACAGGCAGGTGACACTCTGTCCCTCACTCATGCCCTACTGGGTCTGAAATTCTCCTTTTTTGGGACTTCTGTCTTCTGGATCCATTCTTTGTCACACTTGTGAGTCACCTCAGGCTGCTTCAACACTTCCCTTTCCGCTTCCCAGGAGATCCTGCCTCTTGTCTCCTCTGCTCTCTGGCTTTCTTTGAAGAAACTTTGCACCTGGCTGTGGAGTTTGGACAGTTGCCCACAGAAGCAAACGTGTTCTATAATAAGATGTTTTGTTGCTCAGGTTCCTACTCTTGGCACTGGTTTTCCTTACTTTAGTTGCTCCTGCAAAATTCCTCATTGTGTAGGTCAAGTTAACTTGGAGAAAATGGAGACTACTTTCTTTTTAAAAAACCCCAAACAATAATCAAGTCAGTTCATCACAGTTTATGAAACCAGAAAGCAAGAGAAAAAACAAATGTCCTGAAGTGTCCTATACCCTTGAATAAAGGTAAAGGTAGTGCAAGCACTGATTGTTTCTGGCTCTGGGGTGACATCGCATCATGGTGTTTTCTTGGCAGACTTCTTAGGGGGTGTTTTGCCATTGCCTTCCCCAGTCATTTACACTTACCCCCAGCCAGCTGGGTACTCTTTTTACCGACCTAGGAAGGATAGAAGACTTGGGTCCTTTCCAATTCTATGATTCTAAGTGAGAAGAAGGTGCAAACAAACAAAGCATGAAAGGGAGGTGAAACCACAATGCATCTGTGAAAACTGTTAAAAAGACTTCCAGTGATCTATTTTGAAATTTGCTGATGTTTTGCCCTCAGAGTCACAAAGTGACAACTTGTGAATTAGCAGAATATTGAATGTGCCCCAGATGTTTCTCTCTTTACTAACTGGTCTGCTGACTGAGTCTGGTTCTCTGTGCTAATGATGTCTTTCCGGTCTGGGCAGGGCAGGAGAGAGTGGCTGCCTGGCAGATCTGTTGGAGAAATGAAGCCCTAGGAAAGGGATGGTCTTCTGTACATGCCCAGAAATGATTTATTTATTGGATGTTTGCCCTACCCTTTCCTCAAACGGTGCAGTATAGTGTATGTGATTATCTCCTCCCCTATTTTATGCATATGTACAACAACCCTGTGCAGCTGGCTAAATTGAGAGACTGGGTTGGGGGACGTAAGAAGAGCCCTGCTGGATCAGACTAGTAGTCCATCTAGTCCCGCATCCTGTCTCACACAGTGGCCAGCAAGTTCCTCTGGAGGGCCAACAACAGTGCATGGAGGCTGGTGCCTTCCCTGATATTGCTCCCTGACTCTGGGATTCAGAGGAATTCCTGGAAATGTGGTGGTGGAGCTGGGGAAGGGTGGAATACAATGCCATAGAGCCCACCCTCCAAAGCATCCATTTCCTCCAGGAGAACTGATCTCTGTTGTCTGGGGATCAGTTGTGATTCCTGGTGATCTCCAGGTCTCACTTGGAGGTTGGCAACCCTATTCTACCTACATGTCCAAAATACTTTTAAGATTTCATTTTTAAAAGAGCCATATCTGTGCTACAGAGTAGGGGTTTGAGCCAAATAAGAGCCTTGTTGTGATTTGATTGTGCAGAGATAGGTTTGCCAGCCTCTAGGTGGGGCCTGGAGATCTCTTGGAGGAAATGGCTGCTTTGCAGGGTGGATTCTATAGCATTGTACCATGCTGAGGCCCCTCCCCAAACCCCACCCTCTCCCAGATCCACCTAAAAAGTCTGCAGGTACTTTCCAACACAGACCTGGCAACCATTATTTCCAAGGGAAGAAGTCTATCTAACTGTTTTACAGTTGTGTACAAGGAATTCAGGTTGTGGTCATAAGCCTTAACACCACAACCCTCTGATATCAGTCAGGCCTCACAAAAGAAGCCACAGCTATAACAAATGGCTGGCTTTCTAAAGTAACAGCCTCTTAGTTAAAGTTTTATGCACTATTTGAATTGCTTTGTCAATTTATGCCAATGATTTGCCCAAATTTTGTTTTTGTGGGTATTCCTTGACCTTTTCATTTTGAAATTGCCCCCCCACCCCTTATTCTCCCATCCTTCTCTTCCCACTGGTGTTCTATCTAGGATAATAGTGGGCTCTGCTTCATGAAAATGTAACACCATAACAAAATGTGCTTATCTTTGAAGTTGCCACAGGAGTGGGGGGGCGGTCCTACAGATTTTGGCTGTTGTTGCAAGGGATGTTTAAATCAACTTTTGTATCTAGCACATCTCACAATTGCACAGGACTACTTTATGCATGTTCAAGAATTAACAACAGTCATGTCCTCAGATCATGCTATTTTATCATAGCAGATCCCCCATTGTAGCCCCAATCATTACTGTCTGCATAACGTTTTAATGGTATATGGTGCTCTCTAGTGGATGTAAGTGTATCTCTCAATTGTATCTCTTAATACATCCTATGTCAGGGGTGGGGAACCTTTTTTCTGCCAAGGGCCATTTGGATATTTATAACGTCATTCATGAGCCATACAAAATTATTAGCTTAAAAAACAGTGATCTGTCGAGGGAGAATGATTCAGGCTGGTAAAATTAACACAAATAATTGTTTTTCTATTTGAAGTCATCTGGTGAGAGCCTTATTTGGCACACCCACCCGACCCATCACCCTAGGTCCAGGGCTTTTTTTGATAGAAAAAGCCCAACAGGAATTCATTAGCATATTAGACCACATCCCCTAATATTAGCACATCAGTTCACATACTCATTAGCATATTAGGCCACACCATCTGGGATAATCAAGTGCAAATTAAACTGGTGGTAGCTGGGTAATAAAATAAAGAAAGGGAGGGAAGAAAGGAGAATAAAGGGAAATAAAGAAATGGGGGGAATAAAGGGGAATAAAGGGAAATAAACAAATGGGGGAAGAAAGGGAAGAAGAAAGGGACATTAAGAAAGGTGGGGAAGAAATGGAAATAAAGAAATGGGGGAAGAAAGGATAATAAAGGAAAATAAAGAAGGGGAAAGAAAGGGGAAAAAGGAAAAAAAGAAATGGGAAAAGACTTTTTGAACAAAATTATCAAAATAATCAGAAAAGTATGCAATATAACATTAACCATAGAGTTTAATCTTATGTTGGTAAGCACAATAGGTGGCCCGATAATAGACAGGAGAATGCAAAATTTAGTCAAGGCTATGGTATTGGCGGGTAAGGTGGTCATCGCTTTGGGTTGGAAGGACAAAAGTAAATGGACAGTAGAAATCTGGCACAATTATTTGTTTGAATTTATACAGTCAGACATTGTGGCGGTACTTAACAAGGAGACAACATGGGATATGAAAACCAAGGAAATTACGACCAGATGGAAGACCTACCTAGAATGGACAGCGATAGAAGGAAGGACGGACATTCAGTGGAAGACTAAGACTTTGTGCCCATGGCTGGGGGGAAGAGACTAGGAGTAAAGGGTGGGGTGGGGAGGGAGGAAGGGCGTGTTGGAAATACAAATATTTGTTGTAATGGACTAAATAGAATAACAAATAAAGATTATTTATAAAAAAAAAGAAATGGGAAAAGAAAGGGAGATAAAGAAAGGGGGATTAAGGGAAACAAAGAAATGGGGAGAAGAAACAGAAAGAAAGGGAAATAAAGAAATGAGGGGGAAACTTACCTGAACTGTGACAGTGACTTTTCCAGGCCCCGCAGCCATCTTGGCCAGCCACCCAGGCCCCAGGGAGGCTGCTGCACAGTGCGGCTGTGCCTCACAATTCTCACCAACTAGCCAGGCCGCAATGTGGCTTGGCTCAGCCCAGCAATCTCCAAGGGCCAGACCAAGTGGCCTTGAGGGCCATAAACGGCCCTCAGGACGGATGTTCCCCACCCTGTCCTGTCTATTTTGACTTAATTTCCAGCGTGTCCTGACAGTCACCAGTTCAGTTAGCAGTTCAGGTACAGTCAGGAGTTCAGTTTTAGTACTATCTGGTCAAAATAAATATGCTTTTGTTCCAAAGAGACCATCACAACCATTCCCAAGTATGCACAGAGAAGGACGTGAAGTCCTTGGACATTAAACAGTGTGATTTTGTCTATGACTGCATAGTTAAAACATTTAAAATCAAGGTTGATGCAAATTTCTGATTCAAATCTGTCCATGGTGGTAAATTAGAATAAGGTTTCTAAAATGTGCTGGTAACTAGAAATAAGGGAGAAGAGGAATGGTGATGAGTTAGAAACACTTATTCCAAAATAAAAATGTGTGAAATTCCGGGCATCAGTGGAAAGCACAGCAGGTTCCACTTAACACAAAGACAGACCTGTGCATAAAGTGAATTCTGCCACACTGTCCTAAAATCTGACATTGTTTTTGTTCATGTGTTCACTGTACCCCATTCCCTCATCTGAAGAAGTATGCATGCATACGAAAGCTTACATTCTGAATAAAACTTTGTTGGTCTTAAAGGTGCTACTGGACTCCTACTTTGTTCTAATGCTTCTTTAACCTTTGCAAGTGTTCTGCCACTAGTCATGGACTTCCTGCCTCCAGCCTCCTCTACAGTGCTCCTCCCTCTCCAAAATAACACTGTCTGCTCATTATGGTTTCCTGGTTTTATATTATGTATTATATCATTATTTAAAATTTTATATAGGTTTGTTTTTTTCATGCTTTTTAAATGTCTGACACCTTTCAGTGTTTTGTTTTAATGGTCACTGCCTTCATGACCCTGAATTGGTGCAAAGGCATTGAAATGTTTAAAATGATTAGATAAAGCAGACATAGAATCATAGGAGTTGCAAGGTACCTCCAGGGCCATCTAGTCCATCCCCTTGCACAAGACAGGAAATTCACAAATACCTTCCCCACACCCCTTGTGACCTCCTACTCCACGTCCAGAAGATAGCAAAAAACCTCCAGGATCCCTGGCCATCACCATTCCCAAACGGAGCAAATGTGTCTCAAAGCCTTTGATCTTCTGTCAACTTCCAGCTGAATTCAAGCTTGCTAAAACAAATCTTTCCAAAGGAGGGAGAGGGAGAGACTTTATGATAGTTGCATTTACAGTAATCCAAACATGAACAACAATTGGTGACAGGCAAAGTTCTGTGGATGCCGTGGTCTAGATTCTGGACTGTGGGTTTTGTATGCTTGATATACTCAAATCCTCATCAGAACAACCTCTCCTCTTCCTCTCTCTGCAGTTGTTTTCAGGTAGGGTTGTCAGCCTCTAGGTGGGATCTGGAGATCTCCCACTTTTGCAACTGATCTCCAGCTGGCAGAAATCATCTCCCCTGGAGAAAATGGCAGCTTTGAAGGGTGGACTCCATGGCATTGCACCATTCTGAGGCCTTTCCCCTCCCCAAACCCTGCCCTCTCCCAGTTCCATCCCCCAAATCTCCAGGTATTTTCCAACACAGGCCTGGCAACTCTATTTTTAGGTGATCACTTGCTGACACAGCATCACATGGTGGGGAAAAAAACCCCTTCAGAAGCAGCCTGGCCTTTTAGCATCTTGAACCTGTCCACTCTCGAGAGAAGCCATAACACTGCTTGTTCTGTGGGCACTACTTCAGTCAGGCCTATCACCTGTGGTAGCACCAAGGAAAGCTTTTTGTGCTGTCCCCAAGGGCTTTTAGTATCGCTAAGTTGGGACTCTCTCAGTAACTACACAGCTGTGTAAGGATGGCCACTCACCTCCTATCTGGCCTGCCAAAAGCTATTCAGGCATTTTCTCTGTATCCCTGTCGGTCATGGTGTGGTTGACAACTGCCAAGAAGGAAGGCACATCATGGCAGCCAAGAACATTCTGGAACGCTGGGCATGGTCTGTTCTCTCCAGCAGGGGCACTTTGCTGTCAACAGCAATGGAGAAAGCATTTTCCCCAAGCCGATGGTCTGTTCTCACTTTTGCTCCAGGTGTGATAAATCCAGGGCTTTTTTTGAGCAGAAACACAGTTCCGGCTGGCTTGGCATTAGGGGGTGTGGCCTAATATACAAATGAGTTTTTTTTCCTATTAAAAAGCCCTGTGTGAAACAATGGTGATGTCAGGGTGTGTGGCCTAATATGCAAATGAATTCCTGCTGGGCTTTTTCTACAAAAAAAGCCCTGGATAAATCCTTCTCCCAAAGCAGGTAACTAGCCTGGCTGAGCATCCCCAGGAGTGTCATACTAGCAGCACAAAGTTCATGTTCCCATCACAGTTGTGGGAACATTGCCTTACCCACGGTCATAGTTTGAAGCCAAATGAATGTCTGGGATGTGGGGAGCGTTTGTTTTTTTGGTCCCTCCAAAGTTCTGCCCCACCAATAAGTGCATAGGGGTGAAAGACGTTTCACCTGTGGTCACTGTGACCACTGGTTCTCTATCTGAATAGAAGTAGAAATGCAATGTGAAAGAAATACAGAAGGATAAAGATTGATTTATTATTTATTATTGGTCACATTGCTAACAATTTTTTTAGCCTCTGATGTCAAGGATTTGCCTTTCCATTTTTAAACAAGGAAGAAAAGTATGTGTCTAGACATCCATTTAATACACAAACTTGGCACTGGATTTTTTTTAAAAAAGAAACCTGTCCACAGGACCCTGCCTCCCCTTGCTCCGGTTTAAACCCACATCAGAAGGCAGCGATGTCCTCAAGAGAAACTGGATCTGTTGCTCTTTCAGTGAAATCTTTTTTCTCGATGATTGCCCACGAGCCTTCCTTTGTCCCTCTCCAGTATTAATCGTTCCTCTTAAAAGATAATTCCAAATTATGCAACAGCAGTCCGGTGGCACTTTAAAGACAAGACCACACTTTAGTCCCGCGTAAACATTCGCGAATCTCGGAGCTCCTTTACCTGACTCATTGGAGAGAACTCGGCACGAAAGGGTTAATAGCAGGCACCGCCTCTTAGACGGGGGGGCGGAGCCAGGACAGGAAGGATTTTGGGGGGCAAAGTGGTGGGTGAGTTTGGAGTCGGGCTGGTGGGTTGCGGGGGGGAGGGGAGGAGGGAAAGGGGGCTTAGAAATGACAGATTCTGGAAACCGTAGTCGTGGGTTTGCGAAATGCGTGCACACGACGCAGACTAGTTACGCATTAGTCCCAAGCAGGCGGATGTCCCGTTCTGAATCTTCCAGTACACGCTTATGGGGCAAGCGAGAATTCTGCCCTCCTCTACTTGTGAGCGCAGAAGCGAGACTAGAGAATTATTGCAGGTTGCTTTCCTGGAAGGAGAGGATGTACCTGTGCGTGCCCCTATAAGGCTTAAACTGCCTTGTAGATGCGGTTATACTTTAAAAAATCTATTTCCCTATACCGAATAAGAGCGTCTGTTACAAATTATGTGAGTGGTTTATAAGATCCCTGTGGATCGATTTTTATTTATTTTAGAACGGATTTCAGAATGCTGAGCACTGATATAGTGCTTTCATAATATTCAAAAGGCTTTTCATTTATGGTCTTGTTACAATAGCCCTGCAGGATAGGCCAGTATTATTCTCTCACCCTGCAGATAGGCAGAGCGAAGACTGCTAGGTCCTTTGAGCAGTGAAGGCAGGATCTGAAACAAGGTTTCCCTCTCCTTTGTCAGGAGCTTTGCTGCGCCTGCTCTGATTTAAAGCTGCAAGTTTGAAATGTTCAAATAGGATATACTAATGGATGACCTATTTCATGAATGGGTTGCCGCTTCTGAGATATAACATACATCTTTTCTTTTGTCCCATCCAAGCCATGTCTGCGGGCGCCATGCTCATGCAGGTGAATGTCCTCTTTCGCCGACACCTTTGGATGTTTCTGGACCACCCCAGCCGCACCATCCATGCCTCTTGCGCTGTGTTTGCCGGACACAACAAGTGGTCCAAAGTCAGACACGTCAAGGGACCCAAGGATATGGCTCGGAGCCGCCTCTTTCAGAAGCTCTCTATGTTGATCCGACTAGCTGTAAGAGGTATAACTCCACCCCTCCATATACTATTTTTAAAATTTTGTAATAGGTGCTGAGATTCCCAAGAGCCCTCAATTCTGTGCTGATGGGGCCCAACGTTAACCCTCATTTCAGTTCTTGCCTTCCGCTTTGCACAGCCGGTGTGGTTAAAGTGTTAGGCTTGGCCCAGAGAATCAGGGTTCACATCTTTGTTCAGCCCGGGAGTTTGTTGGGTGACCTTGGGCCTGTTGCCTTGCTGGCCAAGCCAGTTTGGTGTGGTGGTTAAGTGCATGGACTTTTATCTGGAAGAACCAGGTTTGATTTCCCACTCCAGCACTTGCAGCTACTGGAATGGCCTTGGGTCAGCCATAGCTCTCGTAGAGGTTGTCTTTGAAAGGGCAGCTGCTGTGAGAGCCCTCTCAACCCCACCCACCTCACAGGTGTGTGTTGTGGGAGGAGAAGATATAGGAGATTGTAAGCTGCTCTGAGTCTCTGATTCAGAGAGAAGGTTGGGTTATAAATCTGCAGTCGTCGTCTTCTTAAATCATCCACAGTTGCAAAAGGCAAAGTAGTGCTATCATCTGTGCAGCCATTCCACCCAGTGAGGTGAGTAGATTCCCATTTGCCTGCAGGAGGGCGGTGGTGGATAACAGGGTTGGGTAGAGAATAGGCTGGGGGAATCATGGATGCTGTTCAATGAGAAATGTCAGGGTGCCGATCCAGTTTCTGTCCAAGCTGTGAGGAAGCAACTGTGTTGTCATTCACCTCACAGGATTATTGTGTGGATAAAAGGGGGGAACCTTTTTTAATTCTGTTTTGAGCTCCTTGGAGAAACACTGGGATGCACCTATAATTAAAGCTTATGTGCAGTCTTTATTCATTCAATTAATGGTATGAATTTTAATCTGTTCCAGGGGTCCCCGACCAATGCTCCCTTTAAGCTGTGGAGTCTTGAAAGCAAAAATTCTACTTCATGAACTACTGGTATTAAAGTTGTGAGCTCCTGCATAAATTAAGTTTGCTCTGGGGCTATTTTTCCTGAGCTAAGACAAAAATGTGTGAGCCGGAACCTAAAAAAACTGTGAGCTAGCTCACACTTACTCAGCTTAGAGGGAACACTGTCCACATCCTTTCTGAGCCTGTGGGAACTTTTGGAATTTTGATACAGGGTGGTAGGCACAGCCACAAAATGGCTGCTGTAGCTTACTTTCAGCCTCACAGTGAAGATTCTTGTGCTGTGGTGGCAGCTGCAGCCAAACCAACATTTAAAAAAAAATCTGTTCACTCAAGTCAAATCTCCAGTAGCCAGTGAGAAGCGTTGCAGGGCAAAAAAACCCCACCTGGTCCCACTCACTTGCTAAAAACACTTGGTGGGCACCAGGAAAGGTATTGGTGGGCACCAACCACAGTTGGGAACCACTGATCTATTTAATGAGCCGTTTGGTGTAGTGGTTAAGTGTGTGGACTCTTATCTGGGAGAACCAGGTTTGATTCCCCACTCCTCCACTTGCAGCTGGTGGAATGGCCTTTGGGTTAGCCATAGCTCTCACAGAGCTGTCCTTGAAAGGGCAACTTCTGTGAGAGTTCTCTCAGCCCCACCCATCTCACAGGGTGTCTGTTGTGGGGGAGGAAGGTAAAGGAGATTGTGAGCTTCTCTGAGACTCAGAGTAGAGGGCGGGATATAAATCCAATGTCATCTTCTTCAATCAGCATATATTTGCACAGGAATAAAATATCGTTTTTTTAAGGAAAAGTGAGTTAATGTTTAACTCACTTAGAAGAGACATTCTCTTCTCTGTGTGAACAAAGCAGGGGATGCCTCTTCTAAGAGGTTTGCCATCTACAGCTTTTTGAATTACTCCTATGTAAAAATATTTTTAAATGCATGTGTTGCCTGACTAATCTTTGTGGTTGATGGATAGTTTAAAAAAAACCTGGTTAATCAAACATGATTCATGGATTAAAGGCCAGAGACGTGATAATGATCATCTACTCTCTCTTCTTGCATCTCTTTGGCAGAAGGAGGTCCCAATCCAGAACTGAACACTAACTTAGCCAATATTATTGAGCAGTGTCGCAGCAAGAGCATGCCAAAAGCCTCCATCGAAGGAGCTATTGCTGGCGGGGTATGTTTCTGAACTGCTTGGGGACTGCAGAGAGAACCACCATGCCCTTTCCCCCCTGAAAGCACTGTATTTTGAGAGAAGGAGAGTATGTGCTAATAATGATTGGAAAAAAGGGGTTATTTATTATATCTGTCTTACAACACCTTTGTCTTCTTAAGACATCCAGATCCATTTACTTGAATAAACAGCAGCCCACCTTTTAAGGAAGGGGTGCCTGAAGTTGAATTCATGAGGAAGACCTTACAGACCATTCAGAGCTAATTGAGCTTCATGCTCAACTGTTTTCAAGCCTACTGGGCTTGTATTATACTGCTAGATTGTTCAGGCTTAAACTGCGGTGAGCAGGTGAATTGTCCATTTTGCTCCAGAGTTCAGCAGTGTTGTTATTGTGTTCTTGGGGGAGGGACGTGGATGTGAATTGGGCAAAGGATTCAGTCATTTATGGCCCTCCCTCCTCAGAATTCTTTTGGTACCCCCAATTTCTTTCTTCCAAAGTTGGTGGCTGAGTGACTAGCAACAGAGCAGCATCCTCAGTCAAGGAAGGAGTTTCTGCATAAGAACATAAGAGAAGCCATGTTGGATCAGGCCAGTGGCCCATCCAGTCCAACACTCTGTGTCATAACGTGGCCAAAAAAAAGGAGGTTCACAAGTGGGGCTAGAAGCCCTTCCACTTTGCCCCCCACCCAAGCACCAAGAATACAGAGCATCACTGCCCCAGACAGTTCCAATAACATGCTGTGGCTAATAGTCACTGATGGACCTCTGCTCCATATTTTTTATCCAAACCCTCTTGAAGCTGGCTATGCTTGTAGCCACCATCACGTCCTGTGGCAGTGAATTCCACATGTTAATCACCCTTTGGGTGAAGAAGTACTTCCTTTTATCCGTTCTAACCCTACTGCTCAGCAATTTCATTGAATGCCCACAAGCTCTTGTATTGTGAGAAAGGAAGAAAAGTACTTCTTTCTCTACTTTCTCCATCCCATGCATAATCTTGTAAACCTCTATCATGTCACCCCGCAGTCGACGTTTCTCCAAGCTAAAGAGCCCCAAGCGTTTTAACCTTTCTTCACAGGGAAAGTGTTCCAAACCTTTAATAATTCTAGTTGCCCTTTTCTGGACTTTTTCCAGTGCTATAATATCCTTTTTGAGGTGTGGTGACCAGAATTGTACACAGTATTCCAAATGAGACCGCACCATCGATTTATACAAAGGCATTATGATGCTGGCTGATTTATTTTCAATTCCCTTCCTAATAATTCCCAGCATGGTGTTGGCCATTTTTATTGCAATCGCACACTGTCTTGACATTTTCGGTGAGTTATCTACAACAACCCCAAGATCTCTCTCTTGGTCGGTCTCTGCCAGTTCACACCCTATCAACTTGTATTTGTAGCTGGGATTTTTGGCCCCAATGTGCATTACTTTGCACTTGTCCACATTGAACCACATCTGCCACGTTTACGCCCACTCACCCAGCCTCAACAGATCCCTTTGGAGTGCCTCACAATCCTCTCTGGTTCTTACCACCCTAAACAATTTAGTGTCATCTGCAAACTTAGCCACTTCACTGCTTACTCTCAACTCCAAATCATTAATGAACAAGTTAAAGAGCATGAGACCCAGAAATGAGCCCTGTGGCACCCCACTGCTTACCGTCTTCCACTGCGAAGATTGCCCATTTATACTCACTCTGTTTCCTATTAATTAGGAATACTGAAAGAACTCCCCAGGTGCACAGAAAAACATGACTTTGTAAATTTAGGAAGAAAAAAAAGACACACACACCCATGCACCAAATGTCACAATGAAAAATGAGCATGTTCACTGCCATTTAGGAGACAATGTTGAGGGCATCAGAACAAATGAAAGAAGGCAAAGGGAGGTTGGGGAAATTGTTCTACATCTGAAATGCTATGGTATCCTGGAGATGGGGTTTCGGTTGTGGGGAGATTTCCTAATTTTTTAATTTATCCATCTCCCCTGCTCCCAATTCCTTACAGAACTCCCACTTCTAAAAAATGTATAGCTAGAAGTCAAAATCTCCCAATAGAAATCCCAGATAATACATGCTTAGAATACAGAATATGGATGTGGAAATATTTGGAACTGTATCACAGTTCAAGGGTGGTCTCTAATCCTTGATACTGTCTATTGATTTCTTCCTTCCCTATTTGTTTGTCTTGGGCAAAAGATGAGAGACCCATCCTGGCTAGTCCAATTTGTCTGCTGAGTATACAGAAAGCCAGTTTGGTGTAGTGGTTAAGTGTGTGGACTCTTATTTGGGAGAACCGAGTTTGATTCCCCCTCCTCCACTTGCAGCTGCTGGAATGGCCTTGGGTTAGCCATAGCCCTGGTAGAGGTTGTCCTTGAAAGGGCAGCTGCTGGGAGAGCCCTCTCAGCCCCACCCACCTCAGCCTCACCCACCTCTGTTGTGGGGGGAGAAGATATGGGAGATTGTAAGCCACTCTCTCTGATTCAGAGAGAAGGGCGGGGCATAAATCTGCAGTCGTCTTCTTTACTCCATCTTGGCCAATTTCCCTCCTTTTTTAAATTAGAATTTTTATTACAGATAAGCAAAAACAAAAAAAAATGCAATCATCCAGCATAAGGCATCAAATGAACAATGCTGTTGGAGTAGGATTAGAAGACAATTCAAACTGCCTAGGCAGGTATAGTAGAATTACAAAGGCAGAAATAAATAACATAAAACCAAGTTGATATCTAGAACGATCACCACAGTGGGCTACAATCCTATTCCATTGTTGGGATGGCCCCCTGGACTGTTCCATTCTATGACAGTTCTAATCGCCTTAGAAAAATGCCCTCCTGAACATTTCTATTTTTCACATTCTGTGGAATGACAGACATGTGGGAGCCTTCCCGACCCCCCTCCGTTTTCATTGCTTGTAGCTCCTTACTGTGGCCTCCATCCCACTTGGCCATGATCCCCAGCATACCCTTTTTTGGGCTGTCAAAGGGGATCTCTCCTCCCTTTCTCATTAGTGGAAAAGCTGGTTGGGTCCATCCCCCTTTCCCCTGAACACTGAGCTTTGGCTTTCCTTTATCCCCAAACCAAAGGATGATGTGGGTTAGATCTCCTGAATGCAAGGAAGAACATTGTATCGGGGTCCTCTAAAGACAGAGCTTGCTGTGTTTTACTTTTGACAGGACAAATCTAAATCCACCCTCCAGTTGTACGAAGCACGTGGCCCTGGTGGTTCCTCTCTTCTAATTGAAATACTGACGGACAACGCAAAGAGGTCTTCCCAGGCAATTCGACATCTTATGAATGTACACGGGTTAGTGTGGGGTGAAAAGGGCTAGCCTTGACATAGGTCAAAACCTGGAGTGATGGTGGCAGCTGATAAGGATAGATCTGCTGTTTTTAAAACTGGAGGTGAAGTGTGTGTTGAGTTTGAGACTGTAAAAATGCAGCAGCCAGGAGGGGAGAGATCTCATTTTTTCCTTTCCTACATTGCAGTTCAGATCTGAAGTATAGCCTACTTCCTAGCTGTTACAATAATATCCAGAGAGTCGCTTATGGGTCTTCTGTGGTCCTGTTTAGTTTGACCCTTATTACCATAAGTTAGTTTCTCTGGCTTCCTTTTTTGGGGGGTGGGGGGTAGATTTCCTAGCTGTTTATTTGACTAAGAGTATTGATTTTCCTAGCTTTCTGTTGGATGAGGTTGGGTTCTAGAGGGCTGAGCAAGGAACCGGGGTAAGAAACTATAGATATTTTAAGAAAGGTAGTCAGATTCCATAGCATAGTGCAGAGGGAGAGAGGATCTTGCTTGGCAATTTTCATTGCTTGTAGCTTTTAAAAGTGCACCGTATAAACCAGCACTCCATCTCACCCAACCTAACCCATCATTTCCCCATAAGCCTCATGAAAACATACAGGAAACAGAAGAACAGAGAGGAAAGGTGGTTCAGAACAAAAAGAGAAGAAAGTACAAAGGGTTGGAGGTCTGTCAGAACAGTAGGGTTTAAAAAAAATCCAAAACCTACAAACGTTTGCTCAATAAAAGGATATATTTTAGGAGACTTCAGTTATGATGACCCTTTTCCCTAGCAGATTTTTATTCATCCCTCCTTTTAATCCTTGCTCAACAGGAAGACAGTGGCAAGACTACAGAGAGAAACTTTTTGGGTCTCCGGTGGATGAGAGGAAGACCCAGGGATTTTGCATTCTTTGGAAAGGTGGCTTTCACAGGGTGTATTTGGTAGACTTGTAGGAGAACATAGGAAATCTGCCCCTCCCCCCCCACCCACCGTGAGAACTGTGTGGACTGTAAGCTATACAGGATACGGATGTGAGGAGATGGGACTTTTGCCTTCTTAGGGATATGAGCCCTCTTGGCAAATAATATTTCTGCTGTGATCATAATTTTGCCTGCAGCTAGAACTTATTTGAGCTAGTGAATTAGCATGGGGATCACATTCTCCCCTACCATGAAGATCATGGGCTGACTTCAGGCCAGTCTCTCACAAACAAATAGCTTTGCTTACCTTACTTCACTTACCTCCTTGGAGCATTGGTTGAGAAAATCCAATGAGTTGGTTGAATGATTCTCTGAGGCTGGTTCTTAGATCCTGTTGTCCAGTCCTGATAATTTGCATATGAGGGATTTCCCATCTGGGTTTCCTGCAGGGGACAAATTGCTGATGGAGTGCGGCATAACTTTGAGAAGAAGGGCATTATTGTGGTGGGCACCAAGGACCAGGCTGGCAACCCTGTCAGCTTAGAGCGGGCACTTGAGTTGGCTATTGAAGCTGGTGCAGAAGATGTCCAAGAAGAGGAAGATGAGGAAGAGAAAATTATGCTGAAGGTGAGCTGCCAGACATGGTTAGGTGGGGGTTGGAGATAAAGCAACACTCTCCATCAGTGCTGAGTCTAGCCCATTCTCTGAATTTAAAAGCTCCTTTTTTTGGAAGACCTATGAGGCCTCCTTTCTAAGCTCCCTCCCTCCGTCCCACCCGCCAGATAATAAATACATATGTCAGATGTGCATATTTATTTCTTCAGTTACTTTATAGTCCACCTTTCTTGCTGAGACTCAAGGCAGATTACAAAACTTTAAACCAATGCAATTAAAAACACATACACCAAGAATAAACAATGCAGGATGGCTGGATTATAAAAATGGGAAAACAAATGCAGTAAAAACAAAATGAGACGTGCAATAAATGGTGCAGCCAATTAGTCCTGTGCCCTTTGTAAAGCATGCTCCCCTGAAAATTTTGTTATAGGCATTTTGCAGAACTGTGTTCCCCCTCTATTGCTCTTAGCCTGCTGGATCTTTTTTCCCCTCTCTCACAGAACACAACAGTCAGACCTATGTCCCTCTCTTGCCCCGGATGTCTCGGGACTCCTTGTTCTCGAAGTCTTCCCATGGCCCTATTTTCAGGGTATAGAGGTTCCTTCCTCCCAGCCCTTTGCTACTCTTCAGGAACCTGAACTAAGTATTCATGAATGCTGTCAGTGCTTCTCTGTTTTTGAGGGTTGTGAAGGATTTGTGAGTGAATATCTCCCCCCCCCCCCACTTTCTGCCCCAGTTCATTTGCTCTGTGCCTACCTTGAGGGAAGTCCGTGAAAAGCTGGACGTGCTGGGTCTCTGCTCGTGTTCAGCCAGCCTGGAGTTCATCCCAACTATTACCGCCCAGCTGTCGGATGAGGAGATGGATCGGGCATCACAGCTGATACAGGCACTCGGAGATTGTGAAGATGTCATACGAGTCTATGACAACATTGCCTAAAATTGCAGCCTTTCTCAACAGTACCTCTCTGTGAGCTGCCAAAACCCTAAAAATTGAGTTTTCACAGACATCAGATGTGGGGTGCCTCTTTGCCTGTGAAAATGGACAACTGGGAAGGGGGAGGATTGTGGGCTGCCCTCACTGGTACCATTCCTCACCTAGAGGCAGGCCCACCAAAGGCAATAGTTGCATCAAGGAAATGTGAATGGTGGGAGAATGTTAGGGACAGGCCAGCAACAGCTTGGGCTCAAGGTTCTGCTCTCTGCACAGCGTCTGCCAGGTGGTGCTGCCGGAAAGGCCTACAATCATCTCTGGCTGGGGCTTGCTGTGTTCCCTGCTGGAGCACAGCAACTGCAGCCGCATTGATAGCTTTTCAGTCTTGTTGTTAGCCTAGTGCTGGCCCAGGAATGGCAATGAATTGTGGGTACTCCTGAGCCAGAGGTTGATGTAGTTCTTGAACTGCTTCCTATGTTACCTAAACCTAGATGTTTCCTTCAGATGTTATTTTGGGGTGTGACAGACTGGTAAATCTGCAAAATAAATGCTTTTGATAAAATATGGGCATTGGAGCGTGAAATTAATACAGTAATTGGAAGATGGAACTTCCTTTTGGAGGCGTTTTTGGTGGTCAGGGTCATAAATGTGTGTGTGTAACAAATTCCACATGTTCAATAACAGATCATTTCAAAAGAAATACTTGTTAGGATATATCTAAGAGCACCATAACCCCCTTCACAAACAAATGCCATTTTGTTTTCCAAATTCACCATTTCATCATTTTGGGGGAGGCAGATCTTGCAGAATTCCACTCTGTCTTCTGTCATACCCCCAAGTGTATCCTTTCCATAATTTGGTGCAACATTTAGTGTTGGACTAGGATCTGGCAGACCTAGGTTTGAATCCTCACTTCGCCGTGGAAGCTTGCTGGGTGACCTTTGATCAGTCACTCCCTCTCACCCTAACATACTTCAGAATTGTCAGGATAAAATGGAGGGAGACTAATGTTGTAAGCTGTTTTGGAGGCCTACTGGGGAGGAGAGCAGAGTAAAAATAGCTTAAGTTTTGTGCTTGCTATATGGTCACTGCTGTGAAGTACACTTCCTCTTATGCTAGCTAGCCTTTCCATTTGTACAACACTCATGGAAAACCACTGAGCTTACTCAAGTGGAAGTGCTAGCACAAGGAAAGCATGCTCTGCAGCACAAACTGTCTAGAGTGCACAGAACTTGTTTGTAGGGTCTAAGCTCAAATAAATACTTTCCTTGGGGAATGGAAAGTCGCTGAACAAATGCCTCTATCAGTGTTGAAATCCTGGGGGAATTGGCACATACTTTCCCAACAGGAAGCAAAGATTTGCTCTTCGATTAGAAAGGAAGAAAGGCAGATTGCACCCTTCCCAAGGACAGAGCAGAACCTTTTTAAAAACCCAAAGTTATTTGATTCGGTTTTTTAAAAAATTGTGAGCTTCCACTAATTCCTGCCTTACAAGCAATCTTAAGCAGAGTGAAACCAATGATGTTTCATCCACAGCCAGAAAAGATTAGAAGGCAAGGTGTATGCGGGTCATCTCAAAGGAAAGAGGGCACTATTTGTTCATGGAGGACGGGTCTATCAGTGGCTGTTAACTGTGATGACAAAAGGAGACTTCTGTGTTCAGAAACAGCAACGCTCTGATTATCTGTTATGGGAAGCAAAATCAAGGGAATGCCTTAGTCTCTATGCCATTTTTCTGGGCCCTCCAGGGAAACTGGTTGGCTACTGCGTGAAATGATGCTGCACCAGATGGCCCATGGATCCGATCCAGCAGGGCACTTCCTGGGTTCATTTCCAGAGTTCCTGCATTTGGACCAATTTCACACACAGGTCCTACATGCTAGCACAGTAACCCATCCAAGAAAAGACCTGCCCTAACATGTGGTTCTGTCACCTTCAGTTCTGTGTCCCTCACAAGCTGTCTCTTCACACCCTGCAACAGCTGTGCATGTTTCAGTGGTTCCACTAATACTGGCCTAAAGCCTGGCTTGGAAAAGAAGCAAAAACCCATCAACTAATCAGCAGTGCCCATTCCTGCAGAAACTCAGGGAGGTGGCATGATGAGGCAGGGTACACTTCCGGGTTTGAGTATCTTACCAGGGAATGGCATGGCTTCCCAGCAATGCTCCCTCTAAGCTGTGCAGTCTTGTGAGCAAAAATTCTATTTCGTGAGCTACTGGCATTAAAGTTGTGAGCGAGTGATTTGGCTACTGCATAAATTAGTTTGCTCTGGGGCCATCCTTCCTGAGCAGACACAAAAAAGTGCAAGGCTAAAAATCTGCAAGCTAGCTCACACTCAGCTTAGAAGGAACACTGCTTCTTAGCATTCACAGGGTTACATGATGACATCTGCAAACCAGAGGGAGAGTTTATATAACTTTTCCCTGTCCTAAATCATCATTCTGCTGTGAAACCTGGCCACATAAGTGCATTCAGAAATGTAACCCTGTTCCAAAGAAGATACAAAATCTGTATCAGGCCATTTGTATTCCCGAGTTTTTGCAATGTGATAATGGCAAAACCACCAGAGGGTTGTGGATTTTTTTGCAGCTAATTTTATTGATGAGAATCATTTGAAGTAGTTCTTTCAAGAATCTTTTACAGCAGATATACCACTATCTTATACTTACATTCTCACATGTATCTACGCATGAGAACCACTATGCAAATCACAGAGCAAGCAGTTTAGGGTGTCAGTTCAGTCTCCTCCACAGGAAAGCTTAAGGGCAGTGGGGGATGCCTCCTGCTCTCCTGAGTTGTGTACCCAGCAAGGTTCAGTCCGTGTCACTTTCTGGGCTTTGGGGAATGGGAGATCCCACTGACGGAGCACATGGCAGAAAGAGTTCTGCGTAGCCGTTTCCACTGGGTGGAGAAGGAGTGGCTTCTGGGAAGTCCAGGCCCACAGGCCCTGCCAAGCCTTGGTTCTGGAAAGCCTCGTAGTCAGTTCCAGGGTTTCCTGAAGGTAACCCCTCAGGTGGAGGCCCATCTGCTGGGCGGCACACTTCAAAGCGCAACCAGCGGTACCCAACACACTTGCGTGCCCCCGGACAGCTCTGGATGAGGTGTTGGATGGCCGGGTGTGAGAGACCAAAGAACTCAGCGCCTGCTGGTTCCAGCTGTGCTGCGCCCACAGCTTCCAGGAGCTGAGCGTGACAGGCATCTGGTGTGGGGCCAGCGACAACACAACCCGGGTCATCCTCAGGAGCAATTTCAAAGCGTGGCACAGCACCACCGTCCTTGATCTGGCAGGTATAGAGGCAGCGGTGCACTGGCCTGCGTGCACTAACAAAGATCCTAGTGCTGCAGTACCCCACAGGGTAGATGGCACTCCCTATGTGGAAACCAGGACGGTCAGAGACTATTTCACCCAGGCTGTAGACAGTCAGCGATCCCAAAGTGATGGGAAAAACAGGTCGGCCTGAAGGATCTAAGGGAAGCGGGGGAACCAGTCGGCGGATCCCTGGCTCTGCCACTGCCCTACGCCTGGATGCCCGACCGTTCTCTTTGCCTTTGCGCTCACGGCGAGGTTTGCGGACAGCTGGTTCATCCGGGGAGGGCTGTGAAACAGCAGCAGCAACAGGTACAGGAGACTCATCATCAGCCAGGGCTTGGGCTTGCAACAGCCGGGCGAGCAAGAAGCGACGCTCTTCCCGCACACGCAGGTATTTTGCCTCAAGTCGGGCAATCTCGTCACACAAGGCTGCATTCTCATAAACCAGTACCTTGGCTGCCCGGCGCAAACGCCGGAACTTCAGGCGGTAGCGCTCGCCTTGGTTTTTCCGTGGGGCTTTCTTCATCACGAAGCCAGGCAAACACTGACTGGAGAAGAAATCTAGGGAGGAAAACAGAGTCTCAAAGGTAGTTTCAATACAGATTGATTTCTAAGCCAATCCTGTGTCTCAGGCTCATGGTAATAACCATGTCAAATGCAAATAATCAAGTAATAAAAAGTCAAAATAATACAATAGGGCATATATCTAGTAGTGTGTCACTATTCCACCATCACCCCCAGCCACTGAGATATTTTCATCTGACCTTTCTTCCATGGAACTCAAATTTATATACAGGGTCTTCTTTTAACTAGGTACTGACAAGCCTGTTTAGTTTCAGCAAGAGCACAGAACCACCACGTGCCTTCCAAATATCAGTTAGTTATTTTGCACTCTCAAGAGACCCAGAGCTGTGACCTAGATAGCTTAGGCTAGCCCGATCTTGGAAGCAAAGCAGGGTCAACCCTGGTCAGTATTTGGAACCACCAAGGAAGTCCATGGTCACGACACGAAAGCAGACACTGGCAAACCAAACCTGAACTACCGGTGCCTTCAAACTCCAACTAGGGGGTTGCCATAAACCAGCTGTGACTTCAGGCAAAAAAACAAAAAAGGCGTAAAAGTAATACCCTCAAGCATGTAAACAGCAGTCGTTTACTTGTATGTGGTGCCAGAGGCTGTTCCAAGCCACCTTCAGCTCACAGAATCGTCCCCAACGGAATGCAACGGATTGAATGTTTCTCTTCCGTGAAGCGCTGCAAGCTCAGGAAAGAAAGTGCAAGCTCTGTGCAAGTTTCCTAACTAAATAAGCACCGAACGAAAGGGCTGTGATGTGACATTAAGAGGCATGACCCCCCCCCCTCCTCCTCGTTAGAAATACCTGGAAACGCTCCTCTTCGGAAAGGCAATGAGAAATTTAAAGAAAAACGGCAAGCAAAGTCCAGTTTCTACAGGGAAAACGCTCGTCCAAAGTGAGCAGACCCCTCTTTACGTGTGTATTTGCAAAGAGTTCAAGGCTACGCACAACACAGCCGGCCGCGAACCCCTCCATTTACTCTTCCGTTCGCTTCTCCTGCATCTCCCTCCTTTCCACCGATGTAACAGGAACCGGAAAGCGCAACACCCCTCGAGTCCCCTCCACCTGGAGAAACATGGCTGCGTAACACGTTCCTCCCTGGACTGCGGGAAACCAGAATGGGCAGTAAGGGAGAGGCCGGGGCTTACCTTTCTGCTTTGTGAAAAATTCCTGTCCAGGCTTCTTGCTCTTAACAGGTGCGCAACAGGGACTCACGACGTTTCTCTCCACGAATCTCTGGGACCTGTTTTGTTCAACATCTTTATAAACGATTTGAATGAAGGAATAGAGGGAATGCTTATTAAATTTGCCGATGATACTAAATTGGGAGGGGTTTCAAATACAGTAGAAGACAGAAACAGGATACAGGATGACCTTGACAAGCTGGAAAACTGGGCTAAAACCAATAAAATGAATTTTAACAGGGATAAATGTAAAGTTCTGCAATTCGGTAAGAAAAATCCCATGCATAGTTATAGGATGGGAGAGACTTGTCTTAGCTGTAGTATGCAAGAAAAGGATGTAGGGGTCTTAGTGAATCATACATTGAACATGAGTCAACAGTGTGATGCTGTGGCTAAAAAGGCAAATGCAATTTTGGGCTGTATCAACAGAAGTATAGTGTCCAGATCAAGTGATGTGATAGTATCACTTTACTCTGCTCTGGTGAGACTTCACTGGGAGTATTGTGTTCAGTTTTGGGCACCACATTTTAAGAAGGATATAGACAAGCTGGAACGGGTCCAGAGGAGGGCAACGAAGATGGTGAGAGGTCTGGAGACCAAGTCCTATGAGGAAAGGTTGAAGGTGCTAGGGATATTTAGCCTGGAGAGGAGGTGGCTGAGAGGTGATATGATCACCAAGTACTTGAAGGGCTGTCATATAGAGGATGGTGTAGAATTGTTTTCTGTGGCCCCGGAAGGTAGGACCAGAACCAAGGGGTTGAAATTAAATCAAAAGAGTTTCTGGCTCAACATTAGGAAGAACTTTCTGACCATTAGAGCGATTCCCCAGTGGAACAGGCTTCCTCGGGAGGTGGTGGGCTCTCCTTCCTTGGAGGTTTTTAAACAGAGGCTAGATGGCCATCTGACAGCAATGAAGATCCTGTGAATTCGTGGTAGGTATTTGTGGGTCTCCTGCATTGTGCAGGGGATTGGACTAGATGACCCTGGAGGTCCCTTCCAACTCTATGATTCTATGAATCATCTTACCAAAAGGGTGGCAATAATTTAGGGTTGCCAGCCTCCAGGTGGGACCTGGAGATCTCCAGCGGGCAGAGATCAGCTCCTCTTGGAGAAAATGGCTGCATTGGAGGGTGGACTCTGTGCATATTGTACCCTGCTGAGGCCACTCACCTCATACCCCGCCCTTTCCTGGATGCACCCCCAAAGTCTCCAGGTATTTTCCAACACGGACCTGGCAACCCTAAGCAACATGCATTTCTAAAGCGGTTGACAGGCTGATGGCTGGCTTTGCCATTCGGGGTTGGGAAGAAAGGTAGAACAGATTCTGAGTCTGGGACCTGCGAGATTGTTTCCATTTTTTTTGCAGTCTGGACACCATTATACAGAATTATTAAAGTTGCCAACCTCCAGGAGGTACCTGGATATCTCCCACTATTACAGTTGATCTCCAGGCAAGCACAATCAGTTCTGGAGAAAATGGCTGGTTTGGAGGGTGGGCTCTATGGAATTATATCCATCTGAGATACCTCCCCAACCCCCCACTTCCAAAATCTGGTATTTCTCAACCCAAATCTGTCAACCCTTTATTTGCATGGACAAGGATGAAGGGGGGCAGTTTTTTGCAATAGTCCCTCAGATGGAGAGCAGGTTTTTTTTTTTTTGTAGCAGGACCTCCTTTGCATATTAGCCCCCCCCCCCCCCCCATGTAGCCATTCCTCCAAGAGCTTACAGGGCTCTTAATACAGGGCCTACTGTAAGCTCCAGAAGGATTGGCTACATCAGAGGTTTGTGGCCTAATATGCAGAGGAGTTCCTGCTATGAAAATGTGAACCCTTGCCCCCAGCCACAAAACACCCCCTGCCTCCCTGAAGTATATTAGTCTTTGCCCTTGGAAAATCTTTTACATTTTTGTCCCCCCAAATTCAAATTATATATTTAAATGCATAAAGAAAAGCTATTTAAAATTAAGCTTTCTCTGCTGTCTTGAAGACAGTGCTGACATTCTGTTCCCTAAAGCCATATGAAACTTGAACTTACATCAGGCAAAATAAGTATTTTAAAGGTATTTAAGATGTAATTACATGGCATTACCTATTATACTTTATTGGTAGAACAAAGTAGGAGTCAAGTGCACCTTTAAGACCAACAAAGTTTTATTCAGAATGTAAGCTTTCGTGTACTCTAAGAGCACAAATTAAATTTCTTTTTAAATTTCTTAAATTTCTTTTTTCCTGTGTTTTAAGGCAAGGTTCAAAATGGCCTGCACCTGGTAACCCCTCCCTATCCCAGATACATATTTCCAACTTATCAGGACCCTCAAGGTGGGGTCTGGTCCATCTCCCAAAATTACAAATGACCTCCATATGAGATCAATTCTTCTGGGAAACTCTATAGCAAGGGTGGCCAAACTTGCTTAAGAGCCACTTAGAATAAATGTCAGATGTTTGAGAACTGCAAGATGGGAAGGCAAGGCAGGCAGGCAAACAATAGATGGGGGGGGGAGGTAAAAAGGAGGAGGCTAAAAATCTGGAGCTTTAACTTAAAGCTCCAAGCCAATGGTGTGGTGGGGGCTTCAAGAAACACACAATGTGTGTGAAAGAGACACCCCTGGTCTATGGCATTACACCCCACTGAAGTCTCTCCTCTCCCCAGACTTTACCACCATCAGAGTTCTATGAATTTCCTAACCTACAGTTGGCAATAGCAACCCTGAATTAGCTATAATGATTGTGGCTATAACTTCCTTTATGAATTTTTCTCCTCTGTGCTCAGCGGCAGTTTCCTGCTTTCACACTGCTGCAGAACTGACGCCTTCTAATCGAAAACGTTAACCGGAGGAGTTGACTAGCTATGTCATAGAGAGCAAACCAAGAGGCGCGAAAAGTCGCCTCGCAACTCCTCCCGATCAAGGGGATTCGGTTTTCCGAGGCCCGGATAAATAAATCCTGGAGATCTCATCTTCTCCAGCACAGCACAGCACAGCAGGCTTGAAGACACGTGGGCAGAGGAAGAAGCGACCTCAAGGTCACTGCGGCCACCCTGGGTCTATCGGGCGCTTCAGGGCAGCCACCCCTGCCCCTTGAAACTCCAGCTTTGGATGCGGGGTCTCGCCTATCGGCAGAAGAGGGCGCGTGTGCATTTGCGGCACAGGCCGGGCCCTGCTGGTGACTGGCCTGCTGCCTGGCGCGCTCCGACGAGGGGGGAGCGGAGCCCAGCAGCGCCGGTCGGGGCCAGGCGGGCTGGTGGAGGAGGAGGCGGAGCTGGGCCTGGCCGAGTATTGTCTGCAGGGCTTAACCCCTCGCGTGCTGCTGCAGACGGTGGCCGGGGGGGGCGCGCCCCGGGGGGCTATGGAGACGGTAAGGGGGGTGGGGAAGCCTGGATCGGAGCGGGGGAAGGAGGCGAGAAACTGGAGGAGCGGGGGGCGCCTGGCCCGGCCGCACGGCTCAAAGGGGGGGATCTGGAGAGGACGACCAGGCCGTGCGCCCCTCGAGGAGCTGGGAACCGGGCGGCGGAGTGTGGGTGGGTGTGATGCGCTTAGTAGGCAAAGGGCTGGGCAGAGGCAAAGAGGTATTGTAGCTCGAGAGTCAGAAAGGTGCGCCCTTGGAAGAAGAGGAAAAGGTGCGCCCCGAGGCTGCTGCTTGGAGCTGCTGCGCTTGTGCGCTCCGCGTGGGACTTGGAGAAGGTGGCGCCACTCAGGGCAGGCGCCTCGGCACGCAGGGACTGGAAGCCCCGGAGGTCAACAGGAGGAGGCACGCTTTTTTGACGAGAAGACCCACGCACTCTACATTTTTGCAGAGGGGATGTCTGAGGAGTGGGGAGGAATGACCCGGGACGGAGAGAACTGCTCCTTTGCTGCCTGTGGGGAGGTCTCTATGTCCCTAAAGGCAGGCGCATCCTCCTGCAAACCTAAGCGAATTCGGTTTCCCTTTCCTCCAAAGGGGCGTGCCGCCGCCATCCTGACAATCCTCCTCCAGAGGTAGTAGCAACCCAGTCCATAGAAACGACCAAGGTCTCTCTCTCTCCTGGGGTGACTTACAACACAATTCTAAACAGTTGCACTCATCTGAACCCACTGGGTTCTATGGATTTAGAAGGCTCTAACGATGTCTAGGATGTCACTTCTCACCCTGTCAAGGAGGCTTTTACCACACATTAGGATTGAACCTATGATGAAATGGTTGTCTTTGCTGCCTTTCTAGCCTGCATGTGTGAATGCCTACCTTTGGTCTTGCGTGGTACTGCCTGCTTATCTTTGTGCATCCCAAAAGAAAGAAAGCTTGGTTTTGATAGGTCAAATTATGCCTTATCCTACAGGCCCAGGGATCTTCCTTGTCTGGCAAGACACGGGTTGCCACCAATGTTCCCTCTAAGTTGCAGAGTCTTCTGAGCAAAAATTCTACTTTGTGAGCTACTGACATTGTGCGCTACTGCATAAATTAGTGTGCTCTGGGGTCCTCCTTCCTGAGCTAAAACAAAAATCTGAGCTGGAGGCTAAAAATCTGGGAGCTAGCTCACACTAACTAAGCTTACAGGGAACATTGGTTGCCACCCTCCTGGAATTACAACTGTGACCTCCAGATGTCAGAGATCACTTCCCCTGGAGAAAATGGCTGCTTTGGAGGGTGGTCTCTAGCACTAAACCCTTCTGAGGTTGCTCTCTTCTGCAAAACCTGCCCTCCCTGGGCTTCTCCCCCAGATCTCCAGGATTCTCAACCTGAAGTTGGCAGCCATATGAAAAACTGACTTGCTTGTTTGGCTTTGTTTTCCTGCCACTGATCCTAACTTCTCCTCCCAAGCAGGTGGGATCAGTATCGTACTCCGGCTTCCCAGTGGAAGCTGGAAGCGATGACCCCTTTCCCGTGGAGGAGGATCCTGACAACCTAAGGTAAAACCTTGCTCCATTCCCCCTTCAGTTATAATCCTACTGGAGCTGTCATCTTGGTCACATGTAGTTGTACATAATTAGTTCAAGGTGCTGGTATTGACCTTTAAAGCCCTGTACGGCTTGGGACCAACATACCTCGAGAATCACTTAGTCTCATATGAATCTACCCAGTCTACCCAGTTGTCCTCTTCAGGGGCCCTTTTGTCGAGCTCATTTGCCATCTGAGACTAGACCTGAGAAAGGGCCTTCTCAGTCGTGGCACCCAAATGGAGGAATTCCCTCCCTAAGGAGATTTGTCTGTCCCCCTCATTCATTGTTCCAGCATTCTCATTCATATCTTCCAGCGGTGTAATGAAGTGTACAATCATTGATATCATCTGATATCCGGAATACGTGTTGATATTGTACACTTTATTACATTGTTGGAATTCATATAATTCTGGGAGACTGTCTTTATTCAATTGTACCAATTGTAGTGGTTATTCAGTAGTGCTTTACGATCACAGGTTTTGCTTTGATGTTACTGTTGGAGAAGCAGAACATAGAGCTTGGGAGGCAAGCAGAATGCAGAGTCAAAGGAGGCAGAAGTTCGAGTCTTGGTACCTATACACCATTAGGACTGAGAATCCAAGAAAGAAATCAGAGTTTCTATAGCCCCAGCCCTGCCCTGATTGGCTCCTTCAGTCACCTGCTTCTGCTAGGTGTCCCAAGGCTGCAGTTCGTGGAGTCACTACTTGGGGAATGGTGCTGAGATTCCCTTCAGGCTCAGGCTTGCCTTGGCTGCAGTGTTGTCAGCAGGGCGTATTTTTGTAGCAGGAACTCCTTTGCATATTAGGCTACACCCCCCTGATGTAGCCAGTCTTCCAGGAGCTTACAGTAGGCCCTGTACTAAGAGCCCTGTAAACCAGGGGTGTTAAACATGCAGCCCAGTGGCTGGATCAGGCCCCTGGAGGGTTCCTATCAGGCCCGCGAGCAAGTCTGCTTTCTTTCCCCTCTCTCTTGCTTCCTTCTGTGTCACAGCTTGCTTTGCTAGGCTTGTTCAATCGCACAGGAGCTACAAAACAAACCCTCTGTTTTCTTCATTGGCTGAGGCTCCTCCCTTGAGGTAAGAGAGGAGGGAGAGCTTGCTTTGCCAGGGTCTCTTAATCGTACAGCAGATTAAGATTCTATCGGCTGAGGCTCCACCCCCTCATCCCCTGGGGAGGGAGGGAAAGAGCAGAGCTTCCTTTGCCCAGTTCCCTCAATCACAAAGGAGAAATATGAAATCTTTAGTTGTGTTTGTCTGTGTCCTTCGTAAAGTTTATATCTCCGCTACCTGGCATTACATTTTATGACACACATGACCCACCTCAACAGGGTCTCATTTATGTCAGATCTGGCCCTCATAAAAAAATGAGTTTGATGCCCCTGCATAAGCTCTTGAAGGATTGGCTACATCAGGGGGGGTGTAGCCTAGTATGCAAAGGAGTTCCTGCTACAAGAAAAGCCCTAGTGCTGGGTCCTGCAGCTGAATCCCATGAAGTCTTCAGACCAACGCTTTGAAAACCTTGTGGGCATCTGGGATACTGGTGTAGGGAGTGCTCACTGAATTCACAAGCAGGGAAAATTCCAGATGTCAGTTCCATCGTCACTTGTGAAAAGGTCCTTAGGGTTATTTGGCCATCCTAAATTTTAAAAAAAAGGCATATATGCGGTTTGTGTAATTGCTCTGCGTCATCGCTTTGTTCTTTAGGTTCCCGGTGGCTGAGCCACACTTCTCCTGGATGGAACCAGGGGATGAGGAGCTGCAGCTGCCAGACATGGGGGAGAGACAAGAGCTAACTGTGGTCCAGGCAGGTGAGGAATGCTGGGTTGCTGATGTCATTGCAATGGAGGACTGGAGGTTGCACAGTGCTTTGGATATTACAGGCTCTCCTACACCCAGGATTAATTGCAATAGGAATGAATGGGGCTTCCAGTCTGGGGCAGGGGTGCGTGAGTGTGTGCCTTCCAGTCAAGAGTCTCAGTCAGGGGTGGCCAAACTTGCTTAATGTAAGAGCCACATGGAATAAACATCAGGTGTTTGTGAGCCACAAGATGAGTAGGAAGGAAAATAGATGGGAGGAGGGAAGGAGAGATCGAAAGTTAGCAACTTTAAATGCATTCTCCAAGCCGCCAGTTTTGCCACCCCTGGTCTCAGTCTTTGGGCCTTCTCTCAGCCCTGTGTATATTTCATACAGAAGCACTTCAGCAGCCAGTAAAATCAGGGCAAAAGTAGGCTCCCAGGAAGGTAGTTAGATGGCACTGAATGTAAAGCAAATTGTAAACTGGTCATGTTTGAGGTTGACTATGAACTCCTGGCCGTGGGTGTCTATATTTAAGATTTTATGTTATTTGTATTTTTAAAATCGAATGTGCAAATTTTAGAGGTCACTATAATTTGAATTAATTCAAATGCCAGTGCTGTAAGTGGTTTTAATTTGTCAGCTTTTAACTTGTAATGGCCAGTGGCCATACAATAAGTTTGACTATCTATCTACAGAAGCACTTCCACACAATGAAGATTGTGCAGCTTGCCTGAATGCTGTTTAAAGAAATGTGCATATATATTTGTTCATAACGATGGAGCAGGGATTATATTAACAAACTGGGCTTCTGTAAGTCCTACAGAGCCCATTAATTTTGCCTCTCCACATCCTAGAATAAGTCACATCCATTTTGCCTTGCCTGTTTTAACCTCACCCTGACTGGATAGCCCAAGGTAGCCTAGTCTCATCAGATCTCTGAAGCTAAGCAGAGCTGGCCCTGGCCAGTGTTTGGATGGGAGACCTCCAAGGACTACCAGGGTCATGACGCAGAGGCAGGCAATGGCCAACCACCTCTGAACATCTCTTGCCTTGAAAATCTCACCGGGGTCGCCATAAATTAGCTGTGACTTGACGGCACTTTCTCCGCCACCATTTTATCCTCACATTGTTGAGTATTCTAGAAGTTCTTATGACTTGTTAAGTAGGCAAGAGGTATTATCCTGGGGATCAGATAAGCTGGGGGATCACATAATTTTATTTTATTTGAAGATGTTTCCTTTTAAGATCAAGGTTCTTTACAAAGGTTCTGTGATAAGCATAGGCTAAACCAAACAACGTACAGTACAAAAGCGACAAATACACATCTTTCAGTCCAAAGAGCACAAACTGCAATATTAGTATGCAGCATCTGGTGCAGCCAGAAGTTACCAGTAGGAGGAAGGCAACTGACTCATGGGTAAACATAAGACTGTTGCCTTCATATCATCAGTTAGCCATCCCTGGTTTATGGGGTGAAGCACACACATTAACTCAATCTGATTTCCATTGGATTATGGAGTGACCAGAATTGCCACATAGAATAAACATCAGGTGTCTGAGAGCAATAAGACAGAAAGGAAAGCAAATAGACCTGGGGGAAGGGAGAGGTGGAAAGAAAACAACTTTAACTTTAGGGTTTGTAGAATCTTTCGGGATCAAGTGCCGTGTTCTACTGGAGAAAGTTGAACCCCTGGAGTCTACAAAATACCCTGCTCCTGTGGTGCAGTCTACATTGGCACTACCCAACGCAGTATCAACACCCGTCTTACCGAACACAAGAGACACTGTCGCTTGTTTCAGCCAGAAAAATCAGCTGTAGCTGAACATGCACTTCAAGAAGGAGACCACGTCATCCACTTTGAAAGAACTGAAGTCCTTTCTACGGTCTCACATTATCATACCCGCCTGAACAGAGAAGCTATTGAGATTTACAAACACCAGCACAATTTTAACAGAAAGGAAGAAGGCATTTTCATCCACCTATCTTGGTACCCAGCTCTGCAAAACACCCTACGGACTATAAATTGCAGAAAGTCTCAGAACAACCAGCTAGGGTGGCCATAATGTCTGAAGGCCAGCCAGGGACACCTTGGGGGGGGGAAGGCAGGAGTGCGCGCGCGCGCGAAGCGCGCGCGCCGCCGGAAACAGGAAGTGACGTCACTTCCGGCGACGTCACTTCCGGCGACGTCATACCACCGCCGGAAACAGGAAGTGACATCACTTCCTGTGACATCATTTCCCCCGCGCCACCTGCCGGAAACGGGAAGTGACATCACTTCCTGTGACATCATTTCCCCCGCGCCACCTGCCGGAAGCAGGAAGTGACGTCACTTCCTGTGACATCATTTCCCCCAAATGGCATCATTTCCCCCAAATGCCACTGCCGGAAACAGGAAGTGACTTCACAGCACTTCCTGTGACGTCCCCAAAAATCCCCCAAATATCACCGCCGGAAACAATTTTGTTCTCAAATCCTGTATATACTTCATCAGTATATGGGATAAGGCACTTTCTCAACTGTGCTGCATAATGCAGCCTATTTATTTTGTCCTGTTGGCTCTGTTGGCTCTATCTGCGCCACCTTCATCACTTTCGGGGTGTGGATCCCCCAGTGGGGTGGGCTCCCGACTCCCTCCGCCGGCTGTTTCTGATAGCCCTGCGCCCCCTCTTTCATTTGATATGTGTCCCGTGCGGGTGCCACCCTCCTGCCGGGAGATGCCGCAAAATGAGCCCCCTTGAGGCTTATGGTGGCAGGGCTCGGGGGAAGCAAGCTAGACTGCTGTTCTTTTGAGGGGTTATAGAGTGTTTCGAGCCCCTCCCTGTGGCATTGGTCCCATCGTCGTGGGACCCAGGGGGCCGGCGCAGCAGCCTGCCGAAGCAGCCTGTCACTAATAACACAGGTCGAGATGCGGAAGTGACTGACAGGCTGCTTCAGCGGGCCGCTGCGCCGGCCCCCTGGGTCCCACAACGATGGGACCGATGCCACAGGGAGGGGCTCGAAACACTCTATAACCCCTCAAAAGAACAGCAGTCTAGCTTGCTTCCCCCGAGCCCTGCCGCCATAAGCCTCAAGGGGGCTCATTTTGCGGCATCTCCCGGCAGGAGGGTGGCACCCGCACGGGACACATATCAAATGAAAGAGGGGGCGCAGGGCTATCAGAAACAGCCGGCAGAGGGAGTCGGGAGCCCACCCCACTGGGGGATCCACACCCCGAAAGTGATGAAGGTGGCGCAGATAGAGCCAACAGAGCCAACAGGACAAAATAAATAGGCTGCATTATGCAGCACAGTTGAGAAAGTGCCTTATCCCATATACTGATGAAGTAAATACAGGATCTGAGAACAAAATTGCACCAGAAGACACAAACACAAAGCTCCCTTACACTGAATCAGTGCTTGGGTCCACCAAAGTCAGTATTGTCCACTCCAGTCACAAACACAAAGCTCCCTTACACTGAATCAGTGCTTGGGTCCACCAAAGTCAGTATTGTCACATAAGAACATAACAGAAGCCCTGTTGGATCAGGCCAGTGGCCCATCCAGTCCAACACTCTGCGTCACATAAGAACATAAGAGAAGCCCTGTTGGATCAGGCCAGTGGCCCATCCAGTCCAACACTCTGCGTCACATAAGAACATAAGAGAAGCCCTGTTGGATCAGGCCAGTGGCCCATCCAGTCCAACACTCTGCGTCACATAAGAACATAACAGAAGCCCTGTTGGATCAGGCCAGTGGCCCATCCAGTCCAACACTCTGCGTCACATAAGAACATAACAGAAGCCCTGTTGGATCAGGCCAGTGGCCCATCCAGTCCAACACTCTGTGTCACATAAGAGAAGCCCTGTTGCATCAGGCCAGTGGCCCCTCCAGTCCAACACTCTGCGCCACATAAGAACATAAGGAGGGAAGGAAGGGAGGAGGGAAGGGAGGAGGGAATGGAAGGGAAGGGAAGGGAAGGGAGGAAGGAAGGAAGGAAGGAAGGAAGGAAGGAAGGAAGGAAGGGAAGGGAGGGAAGGAAGAAAGAAAGGAAGGGAGGGAGGAGGGAGGGAAGGAAGGGAGGAGGGAAGGGAGGAGGGAAGGGAAGGGAAGGGAGGAGGGAAGGGAGGAGGGAAAGGAAGGGAGGGAGGGAAGGAAGAAAGAAAGGAAGGAAGGGGGGAGGGAGGGAGGGAAGGAAGGAAGGGAAGGGAGGGAGGGAAGGAAGGGAGGGAAGGAAGGGAGGAAGAAAGGAAAGAAGGGAAGAGGGAGGGAAGAAAGGAAGGCCGCCCCCCCCCGCTTTCGGCCCCCTTACCTGCGGTGGCGGTCGGCGGCGAGTCGGGCGGCGGCGGGTCGGGCGGCGGCGGCGGGTCGGGCGGCGGCGGCGAGTCCAGCGGCGGGGGCGGCGGCGAGGCCAGGGAGGCGTCGGAGAGGCCTTCCTTGGCCGGCGCTGGCCCGGGAAGGCCTTCCAGAGGCTCTGGAAGGCCTTCCCGGACCAGCGCCGGGTGCTCCGCGGCCTCCCCGCGGCCTCCGCTGGTCGCTGGGGGCCTTCCAGACACTCTGGAAGGCCCCCAGCGACCAGCGGAGGCCGCGGGGAGGCCTTCGCTGGCCGGCGCTGGCCCGGGAAGGCCTTCCAGAGGCTCTGGAAGGCCTTCCCGGACCAGCGCCGGGTGCTCCGCGGCCTCCCCGCGGCCTCCACTGGTCGCTGGGGGCCTTCCAGACACTCTGGAAGGCCCCCAGCGACCAGCGGAGGCCGCGGGGAGGCCTTCGCTGGCCGGCGCTGGCCCGGGAAGGCCTTCCAGAGGCTCTGGAAGGCCTTCCCGGACCAGCGCCGGGTGCTCCGCGGCCTCTCCGCGGCCTCCGCTGGTCGCTGGGGGCCTTCCAGACACTCTGGAAGGCCCCCAGCGACCAGCGGAGGCCGCGGGGAGGCCTTCGCTGGCCGGCGCTGGCCCGGGAAGGCCTTCCAGAGGCTCTGGAAGGCCTTCCCGGACCAGCGCCGGGTGCTCCGCGGCCTCCCCGCGGCCTCCGCTGGTCGCTGGGGGCCTTCCAGACACTCTGGAAGGCCCCCAGCGACCAGCGGAGGCCGCGGGGAGGCCTTCGCTGGCCGGCGCTGGCCCGGGAAGGCCTTCCAGAGCCTCTGGAAGGCCTTCCCGGACCAGCGCCGGGTGCTCCGCGGCCTCCCCGCGGCCTCCGCTGGTCGCTGGGGGCCTTCCAGACACTCTGGAAGGCCCCCAGCGACCAGCGGAGGCCGCGGAGAGGCCTCCCCCACCGCTGCCGGCCCCGCGCGCGCAGGGACGCTCCCTCCCTCACTCCCCGCCTTCCCCGCCCGCGCCCGCGGCCCACCGGCTCCTGGGCTGCCTAAACCGGGACCTTTAATGGTCCCGGTATAGGCAGCCCGGGATCCGGGATTGGGTGGCCAGATCCGGGAATGTCCCGGGAGACCGGGACGGTCTGGCCACCCTACAACCAGCAAATTCCACAGAACAATCAGCACAGTCAACAACCATCTTCCTTATCTTCAAACCCCTTCCAACCTTCTCAGCGATTAACACAGAACAATGGTCACATTCAACAGCCAGTTTCCTTATCACTACCCTTCCAGGAAGCCCCACCAAACAATGGGCACATCCACAAACCAATTGCCCTTTCATCACACCCCCTCCAGCCTACAAATAGCAGCTCTCCAGCAGCCCTGGCCCCACTCAATGCACAGCAGCCAAGAAGGTCTGAGCGCCTGCTCCGGCTGCAACGCCACTGAGGATGTTCTCCGCAGCTGAGAACGAAACGTCTGGAAGGAAAACTTTCTCCAGTAGAACACGGCCCTTGATCCCGAAAGATTCTACAAACTCTAATGATGTTACCAGCCGTGAAAACCTGAAATCTTTGATAACTTTAACTTTAAATGCATTTTCCAAGCCACCGGCTGGTTTGGCTTGGTTAAGTGATTTAAAAAAAGAAATGCATTCTTCAAGCTGGCTAATGGGGTGGCGGGGGCTTGGAGAGCCACACAATATGTGTGAAAGTCATCCCTGGTTTATGATATGTTTATTTACCCGTCTTGTATTACTTTTCAAAATATTACCAAGTACCCTGGAAAATGCCCTTATCTCACATCTTCCAGGCATCGCCGTAAAGTAAGAGTTACTGCAGCTTCCTCCAAGGCTACTAAAGGACCAGGGGTGGAATTCAAGCAGGAGCTCCCTTGCATACTAGGCCACACACCCCTGATGTAGCCAATCCTAAGCTCTTGGAAGACTGGCTGCATCAGGGGTGTGTGGCCTAATATGCAAAGGAGCTTCTGCTAGAATTCCAGCCCTGAAAATGACCAAGACTAATTTGAAATTCATAGTGTTATCCTAAGCAGAGTTGCACTAAGTCCATTGACATCAAAGAACTTAGAAGGGCATAAACTATATTTAGAACAGCACTGCTGTTCTTCTCTGCTTCATATCATGGTATCAAAATATGAGTTATGGCAATCACCCAATGGGGGATTTAGTACTTGTTATTTCTGAATAGCATCTCGTCCTTTTCTTCTAACAGGCTCTGACTCACCAAGTGAGGAAGAGGAAGATGAAGAAGTGGAGGAGGAAGCTGAGGATGAAGAGGCCACATTAACAGAGAGCTACGATTGGTCCCATGTGTCATTGGAGGAGAAGAACGCTGAATTTGTGACCCTGCAGAGACCAGACCCTCGTCCTTTCCGTTGTTCAGAATGCGGTAAGGGATTTGCCCAAAGTTCAAACTTGGTAAAGCACCAGCGGATTCACACGGGGGAGCGCCCGTTCCGGTGCCCTGAATGCGGCCGGGGATTCAGCTGGAGCTCCTCGCTAGCAGAGCACCTTAAGGCACATGGTGGGCGCCGACCCCACGCGTGTGGCGAGTGCGGGAAATGTTTTGCCCGTGGCTCTACACTGGCTGAGCATCAGCGGGTGCACACGGGAGAGAAGCCCTTTAGGTGCCACCAGTGTGGGGCCCGTTTCTCACAGAGTTCTACCCTGGCACACCACTTGCGCACACACTCGGGCGAACGCCCCCACGCCTGCCCCGACTGTGGGAAGCGCTTTGGACGCAAGTCCACTCTTGTCACACACCAGCGGACTCACACCGGCGAGAAACCTTATTGCTGCAGGGAGTGCGGCCGCTGCTTCAGTGTCAGCTCTGACCTTGCAAAGCACGTGCGCAATCACCGCGCTAATGGGAGCGCTTGGGAAAGCACTGCGACAAATTCGCACCCCTCTGCTCCACTTTCAGTTCAGCAGGTTGCACAAACTAACCCCGAGGGCTCAGAACTAGCCGGGCAACATCATGATCACACAGATGGGGAGGAAGAGAAAACATTGACATGCCCTGAGTGTGGGGAGGGATTCAGCCAGCGTTCTGCACTTGCTACTCATCAGAGGACTCACTTGACTGAGGTCTCTATCAACTGCCCTCAATGTGAAGAAGCTTTCCCCGATAAGTCAGAACTAGAGGCCCATCTGGCAAGCCACGACACAGAAGATAAGCCCCACAAATGTCCGGACTGTCACACTTATTTGTCTGAAAGCTCTGCTCTCAAAATACACCGGCAAGTACACCATAGGAAGGTATCCCACTACTGCCACCACTGCCATCAATGTGGAAAGAACTTCCCCAGCAATTCTGACTTGGAGCAACACCAAAGCATCCACAGTGGGCAGGGAGAGCCCTTGGAAAGGTCGAGGAGTAGGACTGGCTTTGCTGAGAGCACTGCTATAATTCCACACCCCTTGTGTGAGGATTCTCATGACTGCCTCGAGTGTGGGAAAGCATTTTCCGGGAGTGAAGAACTGATCCTTCACCAGTTGAGTCCCCTTGACAAGGCAGATGAGGAAGAGAAGCCGTACAAATGCTCCATTTGCGGTGCTTGTTTCTCGGAGACCACGGATCTTGTGATGCACAAGCTGAGCCACAGGGAGGACAAAAGGACCCCCCAGGATGGTGAAACGTTCCCTGATAGCTCAGAGCTTGCGATTCTCCCAGCAGAAGCTGCATTGGACAAGCCGTACTCTTGCACAGCCTGTGGCAAGGCCTTTGCCCTCTTTGCCACGCTGGCAGCACATGAGCGCATCCACATGTCTGATGACAATGCCTACCGCTGCCCAACGTGCGGCGAACGCTTTCCCGACAGCAGCAAGCTGGGGAGGCACCAAAGACGCCACTTGGGCGAAGAGAGGCCTTTCCGGTGCCCAGCGTGCGGCAAAGGCTTTGTGCTGCTTTCGGGGCTGCGGCAGCATCAGCGGGACCCTCCAGCTCGCTGCCCTCAGTGCGGGGAAACCTTTGTGTGGCGCTGCCGGCTGACTGAACACCGACGTAACTGCCACCCAGCCGAACGTCCCTACAAATGCCCAGAGTGCGGCAAGGGCTTTGCCCAGAGCTCAAAACTTCTGCGGCATCAGGTGACCCACACCGGTGAGAAGCCTTTCAAGTGCCCCGAATGCGGCAAAATCTTCAGTCAGAGTTCCAACCTGGCCGAACACCGCCGCACGCATGCACCCGGCAAGGCCCACCACTGTGCCATCTGCGGCAAGGCTTTTGCCCTAGGCTCCTACTTAGCAAAGCATCAAGCCACCCACACGGGGGCCCGACCTTTCCGGTGCACCGAGTGTGGCAAAGGCTTCCGGCAGAGCTCCAACCTCATCCAGCACCAGCGGACGCACACGGGCGAGAGGCCCTACGTCTGTGCCTCCTGCGGCAAATCCTTCACCCAGAACTCGCACCTGGTCAAGCACCGGCGTGTTCACACGGCAGAAAGGCCTTACCGCTGCCCGGTCTGTGGCAAGAGCTTCCGGCAGCGGGGTAACCTGGCAGAACATCAGCACCAGCATGCAGGCACTCGCCCGTACGTCTGTGGCGCTTGCGGGAAATCCTTCCGGTGGAGTTCAGCTTTCTCCAAACACCAGCGCACCCACCTCACTCCCTGACCTGTGGTTTCTGGACTTTGACCCTGTGGTGGTGGTGGGGAAGCAGAATGTTCCTCCAATGTATTTGGCCCTTTTGCAAACACCCAACTCCTTTGTTTCCTTCACCCCAGTTATGTTTGGCCAAACAAGAAATCCTTCTTGTGGGGTCTGGCCATGTTGGACTTATCCCTGGCCTCAAACCAAAAAGCCCTTCCAATTAACTCGTGGACTTGAATGGTATCCAGTCAAAGCAGTAGCCTACTGGCCCTAAATCTGACCCTTCAGCCTAATTCTGGTGCAGGCCCTAAGGCCTGATTTCATTAAAATGGGAACTTTGCTTTCTGGTTCTCATTCACATTGGCATACCCATCTCATAAGACCCTTCCCAGTCTGTTGGCCCGTAACCTGTTAGTTCCATCTCTGCAACTCTTCGTCCTGATTCCTGCCTTTTCTAGACCTTATAGCCAGTGTTCCCTCACAGCTAACTCACAGATTTTTAGCCTCCAGCTCACACATTATTGTCTTAGCTCAGGAAGGATGACCCAAGAAGTCAATTTTATTCACAGCAGAAGCCAGCAAAAATAATACAGATGAAACCAATGCCGGTTACAGTAACCCATATAAATTATGCTGAAATAACAAAGGTAAAATTGCTACAATCAATTATAAAACATAGTCTATAATGGGATTAAACATTTTGAAAGCTGCCAACCAAGAGAGAAAGAAAGAAAAGCCAAGCTATTACCCTTCTGAGCTACGATAATTACTGACCAATTAGTTTGCTTAGTATAGTGAGCAAACTTTATATAAGACATCTACTGTGGAAATTTAGAGACTGGCTAGAAAATGATGACCCCAGAGCACAATAATTTATGCATTAGCTCACAAAGTAGAATTTTTGCTCACAAGACTGCAGCTTAGAGGGAACGTTGCTTATAGCGTATTATGTTGCTGGAATTTTCCCCAACATCAAGCCTCACTGATATCCGTCTGGTTCCTGGAACCCTCCTTGAATCACCTCACATCATTAATTTCTAAAATTTTATAGGCTACAGTGAAGTCCAGGTCAAATAACCTGAGTGAGATTCCTTTCCTTTTGTTTCAGGCTCAAGGCCTAACCCACAAGCTCCTTTAACTCAGCTAACATCCCTGAGCCACTGTAGTTCCTCAGACAAAAAGTAGGCCTCTGTTCTGAACCTCTGAAGGTGTGATGGAAATGGGAGTAGCCAACGTTCACAGAAACTGGAAACAGGGTTCTTCTGTCCTGAGTCAGCACCTAGCAGCCAGTCAAAGGTGGTACACCACTGTACTCTGATCCTTAGGAATGGTTTTGAAAGTGGTAAAATTTGTTGGGAAACGTTTAAATGTTGAGAAAATGTAAAGGTCGATGCATTTATCAAATGCATTTCTATTCTCACATTCCTTCAGAGATCTTGGAAACATGCTTTGTTGTCCCATTGTATGGGATAGTGAAGTGGATTGGGTTGGTTTTTGCTCAGGGATATCCAGTACAGCTCATGACTGCCAGGATTTGCACCCAGGACAGCATTCAGATATTGATATAAGCCCACAGGTGCGCTTCAGCTGACCTGTGCACAGTTTCAGTTTGTTGTTGGGCCTGTGCATTGTTGTTCCTTTTTGTGTGGAGATCCTGTTTAGAAACAAATGCTGGTTGTCAGTGTTGTACAAATGCAGGCACATGGGTACAGTATAGCTAGTTTCCTCCCTAGACACCGGGACTGTATGCTGCTCAGACAAAATAGAGTATGAAGCTGGTTGGAACAGTGAAGCCCCACCTCCGGTTTGATGGAAATCTGATTCAGCAACTCTGCTAACACCTGGCATTCACTACACACTCTTAGGTATGTCTCCTTTACCATAAGGACTAGAGTAGGGATAGCTAAATGTGCTTAATGTAAGAGCCACAGAGAATAAACGTCAGATGTTTGAGAGCCGGAAGGAAGGGAAGAAAATAAATAGGTGGGGGAGAGGTGAGGTGGAAAGAAGGCAACTTTAAATGCATCCTCCAAGTTGCCAACTGACTTGGCTTAGAGAAGTTATTTAAAGAGACAAATGCCTTCTCCAAGTCTGCTGATGGGGCGGTGAGGGCTTTAACACCCACACAATATGTGTGAAAGAACCATATGTGGCTCCTGAGCCGCAGTTTGGCCACCCCTGGACTAGAGACTTGCCCTTTTTGTAAAATGGGAGCTTTGGCTACTCTCGCACTCTGCAGTTTTCCTATGTTCCTGTGGAATTGCATCCTATATGATCAGAGCCAGTGTAGTGCAGGGGGTAGAGTGTGCAGTTAGAACTGGAGAGGCCTGCATTCAGATCCTGACTCTGCCATCAAGCTCACTAGAGAAATCTTGTGCCTGTCTCTCTCCTACCTTTAACCTACCTCAAAAGATTACATTTATAGAACGGGGCAGACATTTATGCAGAGTGCTGCCCTGGGCTCCTTAGAGGAAGGGTGGGATAAGAACATAGCAACTTCATACAGTGCAGCCATAGGCTTCTGTGATGAGTGGTTCTGATTAAAGAATGAGGAAGGATTTGAACTGCAAATCTAACCCCCTCTGTTTACCATGGCTGTAACAGTTGAGCAGCACAAAGAAATCAAGACATTCCTTTGGAATTAGTCATTCTCCCAATAAAGGGTTTGCAAACAAGGAAGTAGATTTGGGCCCTGTGACCTTTGTGATGAGAATTAAAGCACCCCTTTCTTCTTTGAAATGACCTTTTTGCAAATTGAGAAGACTGGCTGGTCCCCAGACCAGAAGACACCGCCTGCAAGTGAGCCAACAGCTTTAATTGTCCTCCAACACTGGCTAGAAGTAGAATGCCATGAAATGTACCAACCAAGAGGCCACTGCTGTTTGGAAACCAGTGTTTTTAATCCCACAAAATTCAAACAAGCATTGAAAGTGAAACCTGGACGTTAAAATAGTTGGGAAATCCCATTAGGGTCTGTAGCTGTGTTTGAATGTTGAAAATATTCATTGGAGAACTTTTTGTCCTCTGGGAACTTTTGAGTTGGAATTGTTGCTCTTCTAAAAGAAATACTTTAGCCTGATGCATTTGAATGGGTTCGGATTAATGACAAGATATGAATCTTGGGCAGTGGGAGTGGGGATGGAAAACGAGGGTGGAGATTGGAGCATTGATCCTCTCTGGTACAAATCTCGGTTGATCTAAAGCCCATGTGCTGAAAAGTCCATGGTTAAGAATGCCTTGAACATATTAATTAAAGGTGCTGATGAATTTGTCTCTAGAAAATTGTATTGGAGACCCTTTTTTATTGATAAA
Organism: Heteronotia binoei; assembly: GCF_032191835.1. Classification (NCBI taxonomy): domain Eukaryota; kingdom Metazoa; phylum Chordata; class Lepidosauria; order Squamata; family Gekkonidae; genus Heteronotia; species Heteronotia binoei. The sequence goes on from NC_083237.1 coordinate 23,784,808, forward strand.
ATATTCATGGGGGGGACAAATGAGTTAGAGCAGTGGTCTCCGGCCTTTTTGGCACCAGGGACTGGTTTTGTGGAAGACAATTTTTCCATAAACCGGGAAGGGGGGGAGTTGGGATGATACAGTTGTGCACTTTATTTTGGTGTGGTGGTTAAATGTTTAGACTCTTATCTGGGAGAACTGATTCCCCACCTCCTCCACTTGCAGCTGCTGGAATGGTCTTGGATCAGCCTTGAAAGGCTAGCTGTTGTAAGAGCCCTCTTAGACCCACCCACCTCACAGGGTGTCTGTTGTGGGGGGGGGGAGGTAAAGGAGATTGTGAACTACTCTGAGATTCAGAGTGGAGGGCAGGATATAAATCCAATGTCATCTTTTTTTCTTATTATTGTTATTACATTGTAATATATAATGAAATAATTATACAACTCATGGCCCGGTTGCTAACAGGCCACAGCCCGGTACTGGTCCACAGCCTGGGGGTTGGGGACCCCTGAGTTAGAGGAAAGGCCTATACATTGCAGGAACTTTTGCAAACCACAGAGTAAAATGGAAGGGTTGCCAACCTCCAGGTAGGGCTTGGAGAGCTCACAATTAAAACTGATATCCAGACTACAGTGCTTGGTTCCCTTGGAACAGGGGCGGCCAAATTTGCTTAACATAAGAGCCATATAGAATAAACGTCAGATGCTTGAGAGCTGCAAGACAGGAAGGAAGGCAAATAGATGGGGGACAGAAGGGAGGGAGGTTGAAAGAAAGCAACTTTAAATGTATTCTCCAAGCCAGCCAATGGGGCAGTGGGGACTTAGAGAGCACACAATATGTGTGAAAGAGCCACATGTGGTTCCTGAGCTGTAGTTTGGCTTTGGAGGGTAGACCATATGGCATTATGCCTCACTGAAGTCCTCCCCCCCCCAAGTCCCACCCCCAAATCTCCAGGAATTTCTTAACCGCAACTCTGGCTGGTCCCATCCTTATGTACCACAGTTTTCTGAGGTCAGTTCCAATCTGTCCTGGAGCCTGGGGCGATGTACAGATGACTGAAAGAAAAGTCATGGCAGAGGCTAGAGTGGATCCTGATACTTGGCTAAAGGTTGCAAAGAGATAGAAAAGGTGAGTTTTGTTGCCATGGGAACGGTCATTACTGGTGGGAAGCCTGTGTTCCCCTTTAAGCCCTTAGAAGTATAAAGCCTTGCCAAGGGACAAAGAAGTGTTCATAGTTCAGGACACACGACTGGATTTTTCTGCTGAACAACTTGGCAAGAGAAGTATAAAATGATACACTTTGGAGCAAAACAAACAACCCCTGAGACATCTCAGGCTGGGAACAGTTCATGTAAAGCTCAGTTTGCTGAACCATCTTCCCTACAAGGAAAGGATAGAGATTTTGGTGCTTTTTCATTTAGAAGAAAGGAGATGGGAGTGCATGATAAGAGACATATAAAATTGTACATGGTGAATAGAAAATAGAGAACTTTTCCCAGCTTCCAAAATAACAGAATTTGAGAGAACCTATTGAAGTTGATGGGAGAAGAGATTCAGGACAAAATGCTTCTCCACCCAGTGCATAATCAATCTGTGGAAGGTTTGGCCAAAAAGCTTTGAAAGGAGATTAGACACAGTTGTTTGAGGACAGGCCACTACTAGCCATAACGGCTGAGTGAAACCTCCACTGCATACATCATATGACTCTGAATGCTATTCCAGCATGGAGAGGACAAATAACAAGGCCTTTATGCTGCTTTGGCCTATATGCTGCTTGTGAGCTTTCCAGGGTAACTGATTGGCCTGTGGGGAGAACAGGATGTACATTTTGGTGGACCTTTGGTCTGATCCAACAGGTCCGTCTTATATTCTTAAGTGGACTGGCTGGGTCATGGTTGCTCCTTTACAGGCCTGCATGGTTGTTTAAGCAGGCAAATCCTTATAATATGTAACATTCAGAAATTATGGACGTATCAATGTGACTGCCATTATCTGTTGATTAAAAGCAGAGACAGTCAATGGAGACAGGTTCTGTGTTATAGCTTGTGCATGCCTCTAGAGGGCAATAGTGGCCCGCTAAGTTACTAGATCACCTTTCCTGTGATCTTGGCCTCTGAGGGGTTTTTTCCCTTCTGCTTGGCCTTCAAAGTGAAAGATCCACACTTTTGGAGGAGGATCCACACATGCTCCAGTTGTCCTTTCTTTGTTTTGGACAGAGCACAGCTCAAATATACAGCCTATACATTGTCATTTTCTTTCTCAGCCCCTTATGGTTGCCATTTTCCATGCTATGACCCTGGAGAACTTTTGACCAGCGTCCTTAGAAATTGGTCATGCCTATGAGGAGCTGTATTGCTATGCCAGATGCTGTTGTTTCAAAAGCCTCTCTGGTGGCCCAGCAGCGGTGCATCCATCGGCCACAGGAGGGAGGGCTGCTGCATCATGGTACAGAGCCTCTGTCAATGATAAAGAGGGCAACTTCATGCCCACTGGTGGGGGGGGCATTGCAGACCTTTTCAGTGGAGAAGGATGATGTGAATACCTGAGGTGGACTAATTGAACAGGTGTGAACATGTGATCTTCTGGAAGATACCTGATAAGGTGGGCCTCATGTTTTTTCATCCCTAATTTCTTTCATCAACCTGTTTCATTTTACGTCTTTCTGATAGGCTTTGAGCAGTGTGCAATTTAATATATATTAAAAAACTGCACACCGTAAGAGGAAAGCACCCAGTCAATATTACCACCATTTGTATTTAGTCCTGGCTGCTGTTTGCCTGCTCTGAGAAAAGTTGTTTGTTTTGTTCTTTCAAAGCCCTTCCAGGAAATATAGAAATTCAGGCTTTGGCAGACATCAAGATAAATTGGGGTCCACAATTTTGGAACAAGTATGGTGGCTTCTCTTCTGGGGCCCTGTGTTTGAGAAAGCTCTTGCTAATGATCCAAATGGTTATAATTACAAGAGAAAGAGTCAGATGGTCTCTAGTGCCTCTGTCTGTCTGTCTGTCATCAATCTATCATCTATCAATCTAGGGCTTTTTTTTGAGCGGGAACAAACAGGAACGCAGTCCCAGCTAGCTTGGCATCAGGGTGTAGCAGTGGCTTAATATGCAAATGAGTTCCTGCTGGGCTTTTTCTACAAAAAGCCATCTGTCTGTCTATCATCATCATCTCTATCATCTATCTACTTCCTCTTCATCATCATTCATCTGTTTCCTTTTCCCCTTCCTTTCCTTTTCCTGAAAGCGGGCGGGAGAACATTTATGCATCCCAGATATAGTCCTTTAGTCAGAGCAATGCTTTTGACCTTCTGCCTCCCAGAGGATTCTTCAGGCTCCAGCTCCATCTCTTTCCTCCAGCTGGAGTTTAAAAAGGGAATTCTACATCTCCAAAGGCTTCGAAAAATCTTCCACTTGGAAGAGACTGTGTGGGTGTAAAATGCTGTGGTTTCTAGGTAAAAGCAAGCATGACTTCCAAGTATTTTTACTTTTGCTGACGGGAAATGAAAGTTGAGACAGACGCCCATCCTTTTGCATGATGGAAAATTCCAGGGGAAAATCTCCCTACCCCTGTGGGGAGGGAGGGTTGTTCCAAAATAATTTCCAATCCCAACAGCAAAGAAGATCAGGAGTCCTGTGACACCTTAAAGACTAACACATTTATTGCATTATAAGCTTCTCTATTCTTTTATTGCGGTCATTTGCTGAAGTTCTCTTGGTACAAGCAAAGGGAAGCATCTGTGTACAATTCTGGTCACTGCACCTCAAAAAGGATGATATAGCATTGGAAAAAGTGCAGAAAAGGGCAACTAGAATGATTAAAGGTTTGGAACACTTTCCCTATGACGAAAGGTTAAAACGCTTGGGGCTCTTTAGCTTGGAGAAATGTCGACTGAAGGGTGACATGATAGAGGTTTACAAGATTATGCATGGGATGGAGAAAGTAGAGAAAGAAGTACTTTTCTCCCTTTCTCACAATACAAGAACTCATGGGCATTCTGAGCAGTCAGGTTAAAATGGATAGAAGGAATTACTTCTTCACCCAAAGGTTGATTAACATGTGGAATTCACTGCTACAGGAGGTGGTGGCGGCTACAAGCATAGCCAGCTTCAAGAGGGGATTGGATAAAAATATGGAGCAGAGGTCCATCAGTGGCTATTGGCCACAGTGTGTGTGTGTGTGTGTGTATTTGGCCACTGTATGACATAGAGTGTTGGACTGGATGGGCCATTGGACTGATCCAACATGGCTTCTCTTATGTTCTTATGTTCATCTATAGGCTATTAAAGGATTACAAATACCATCTTGAGCTTTCAGTGCTTCCAAATTATTTTTAGGGTTGAGTATAGCATCGCTATAGGAGGAATCCTGTTACAGTCCACACTTTCTAGGAAGCCCTGCAAACAGTGTTCTCTTTGGGAGTCAAGAGTTCAGGTGTTTGCCAGTTCTGTTTCAGCTGAGCTAGTGTAAAAACCAGTCAAAGTTTGTACTGTAGAGATGCCCACAGTCTAATGTACCTACACGAAGGTTGCTTTGGTTTCTGTAACAGACTTTAAAGCCATTGTACGGTTGGTAGAGAGCAGGACCTGGATCCAAGAGACCTGGGTTTGAGTTCCAGCTTAGCCCAGGACTCCAGTTTAGTCACACTTTAAGACCACATAATATATATTGCCCAAGGAGCCTTAGAGCTGCTACCACTTTGCAAAATGGCCTTTGAATGTTCATAACACAGGGAAACCTTCCAGGTGCCAAAAGACTCTGTTGTTTCCCCATATTGCAGTAATATATTTTAGGAAGAACCATAAAGGCCAGTTGCTCAGGAGCTTTTTCCCATTGTCAGGAAGCACTGGGCAATTTTTCACAATCTTGCTGGATGGGATTGGAGCTTCCAAGCTTTCTCATCTCCTGTGCTGCATTGGGAGGTGGTAGGGTATGATATTTAATGTTTGAGCACATGTAATGTGAGTCAGGGAGTTGACATTGTACAGATATGGGAATAGCAAACATAAACATAGTTTATTATAAGCGCATGCATGGCCTTAAGAACATGGCACTCTGGAGTATGAGGTATGCATGTGTGAAGTGGATTATTTTAAATATATATATATATATATAAACACACACACACAAATGAAGTTGTCATGGATGCTTTATTAGGGATGATGCAGAATGACATTTCCTTGCATGAAGGGGGACTAAATATGGCATCTCTTCTAGCAGCAAACGGAAATGGTGCTTTAAATATATAGGAGGTGCATAGACAAAAAGCAGCCATGCAGCCAGCTAGACAATCCGTCCTTTAGAGCCCAGCAGGCTCAATGCCTCTCTGAGACCCGGAGGCAGTTCCCTCCCTCCCCTCCCTCCCAAGGTTTTTTTTCAGGACTTGGCTTGTGCCCTAATAATAATACTGGTGGAAAGTGCTGTTACGTCACAGTTGACTTAACGGCAACCAGTAGGATTTTAAGACAAAAGACGAATGGGTAAGTTTGCAGTTGCCTCTGCATAGCAACTCTGGACTTCCTGAATGGTTTCCCATCCAAGTACTGATCAGGGCTGACTCTGCTTAGCTTTTGAGACCTGATGAGATCAGGATAACTTGAGCCTTGTGGGCCAGGGGGTTGCGTTTATAAAGTACTTTCAGTGTTCAAACCATTGCATAGACTTGACCCTATTCAGCAGGCCAGTATAATTATCTGCAATGGAAGGGGGAGCTGTTGCTCAGAGTGAGTGGTTTGCCTGAGGTCACCTTATGAGTTCATGGCAGAGGCCAGATTTCAGTCTCCCTCCTGCATTGCAGTTCCATTGCCCAAGCACAGCCAGCCCAAGGCATTTGGCATAGAGATGCAAGGGACATTTAGACAGGGCTTTTTTTGAGCGCAAACACAGTTCTGGCTGGCTGGGCATCAGGGGGTGTGGCCTAATATGGAAATGAGTTCCTGCTGGGCTTTTTCTACAACACCCACCCCTGCATTTAGATATACCCTACTCTGTGAAATAGGCGCAGTGCAAACGCATGACTGGTATTCCCAGTCAGCAATTTTCTCCTTCCATAGAAACCATCCTCCTCCCTGGCTATTTCACTCCTTTGAGCCCAAGGCTAACAGTTTGTTTTAAATGACTCCCTTCCCCTGCTGTTTCTGGATTTGCTTTCTCAAAGAGGAGAACAGCGTGGGCAGGAAGGAGGAGGCAAGAGACAACCCTTTCTTTATTCCTTGCTGTTTCCTCACTGGGGAGGTGGGGAGCCAACTGGTTGAGAGGAAAACAAACAGTTCTTGGAAAGTTCCCCCCCCCCAAGCAGGACAAAAATGGGGGGGGGGGAGATAAAGCGGTACAGGTAGAGTTGCCAACCTTCAGGTGGCACCTGGAGATCTCTCACTATTACAATTGATCTCTTGAGTTCTCCTGGAGAAAATGGCTGCTTTGGAGGGTGTGGCATTCAACCCTGCTGAGGTCCCTCCCCTCTCCAAACCCCACCCTCCCCAGGCTCCACCCTCAAAATCTCCAGGTGTTTTCCAACTCAGAGCTGGCACCCCTAGATGCAAATGACCACATTTGCAAAAAAAAAAAAAGTCATTTAAAATATGGCCAGAATTTCCCCCACCAATTCAGGTGGAATCCTCAAAACTAAAATCCTAACCTCCACTTTTCCAGCCCACCCAGATGCATTCCTAAATTCCCCTTCCTCCAAGTTGCACTGTTCATTCTGTCACTTCATCTCATTCAGAGGTGCCTTGGTCCAGCTGGGATTCTTTGCCAGGGTTGAGGGGCCTGCACTTTAGAAGCCATGTTGGATCAGGCCAATGGCCCATCCAGTCCAACACTCTGTCACACAGAGGCCAAAAAACCCAGGTGCTATCAGGAGGTCCATCAGTAGGGCTAGGACACTAGAAGCCCTCCCACTGTGGCCCCCTCCAAGCACCAAGAATACAGATCATCACTGCCTCAGATAGAGTTCCATCTATACCTTGTAGCTAACCACGGATGGACCTCTGTCCTGCATTTATCCAATCTCCTCTTGAAGCTGTCTATGCTTGTAGCCACCACCACCTCCTGTGACAGTGAATTCCACCTGTTAATCACTATCTGGGTGAAGAAATACTTCCTTTTATACATTCTAACCCAACTGCTCAGAAATTTCCTTGAGTGCCCACGGGTTCTTATATTGTGAGAAAGGGAGAAAAGTACTTCTTTCTCTGCCTTCTCTACCCCATGCATAATCTTGTAAACCTCTATCATGCCACCCCTCAGCTGACATTTCTCCAAGCTAAAGAGCCCTAAGTGCTTTAACCTTTCTTCATAAGGAAAGTGTTCCAATCCTTTAATCATTCTAGTTGCATTTTTAAACAAATGTGTGATCCCATTTTTTCTCTGCCGATGTTTTCTTAATTTTTCTCAGTGGGCGCTGGGGTGTGTGTGAAATAATACAGAAGCACAAAAACACCAAATCCTTCTTTGGTAACTGCTTCAAGGGAGGGAGCCAAGCATGTTCATAAACAAGTGATACTGTGGGATGAGTACATGAGACACAGCAGGAGTAGGAAGCATTTCCTTTTTTACCATCATGAAGCATAGTGTAATTGCTAACCATAAAAGCATAACAGAGTAATACATAGAGATGTGTGGGCTGATGTACAAATTAGGGATGAATGTGTGTATAATAGCTCCAAAAAGGGAAAGAACAGCAAAAAAACCCGCTCCCCCCACACATACACACAGGGATTCATTCATTCATGCCTCTTTGGAATGGTACAAGCATGCTGCTGCGGCATTTGATCTGCTGGACCTGCATATCACTTCAGCTACCTTCCATTCTTGTTCAAGGAGTGAAGAGCTCAGAGGCTGGAGGTCAGAGAGGGTGAGGGAATTCTTTAGGGGGGGTGGTTCTCTCTTCAGTCATGGGTTGTCAAGAAACCTGCAACAGAGAAAAAAAAGACAGAGGCACAGACAAAGGCTGACTTTACGTTGCTTTTGGAACAAAATGTTGGTGTAGAAGGGCAGTCTGAATCAGGGCCACCACAAGGACACTGCTATGTTTCCTGGTTCCCATTTGCTTTCCCCTCAGACCATCTCTTTATCAAAGTAAAGAGCCTATTCTGGCTGTCCTTCATCTCAATGGAGCAGCAGTGATTCAGAAGACTTCAAGATACACCCTCTTGAGGTCTGCAGGAAATGCCTATTCAGAAATTCTTGCCCTCATCATAGAAAGGCACTTGGCTTAGAACCTGCCAATCTTCTGCAAGTACTCCCTATGGCAGCCATTTTGTGATCTGTCCCATCTCCCAAGGCAGCCATTTTGTGATTCTTCCCATCTTCAATAGTAACCATTTTATGGTGGTTTCCACTACCCTGTCTCAAAATTTCGAAAGGGCCTGCAGGCATGATGTTGTTACCTGCCCTGGACCTGCCTTGACAGGATGGGCGCGATATAAATCCCAATATTAAATTAAGTTTGGGAACCCCTGTGATAGAGGCATGTTAATTAACTTGGTTAGTTTAGATAGAAGACTGGGCCTTAAGCTTAAGGATGTAGGAAGCTGTGTTGTTTCAGAACACAGCACACTATGGGTCCATCAAGTTCACTACTGTTTACTGTAGATGATAGTGGCTCTCCACAGTCTCACATAGAAAAAGGTCTTCCCCAGTGCCTGCTTCCTGAAGAGCTTCCGCTGAAGGTGGCAGGACCTGCACGCAAGACCTTATGCATGCAAAGCAAGTTCTCTCCTACTGTGCACAGCCTTTTCTTCCCATTACAAAAGTTAATACAGAACTCCATGCCGTGCACTGGATCAGACTGTGTGGAATAGAGCCCCCTGAAAGAACAAAATTCCCCCAATGTGGGGTTGGCTCTGGAAGGTACTTTACTACAGATGGCTTGTGGCTAGGGTTGCCAAGTCCAATTCAAGAAATATCTGGGGACTTTGGGGTGGAGCCAGGAGACTTTGGGGGTGGAGCCGGAAGACATTGGGGGCAGAGCCTGGAGCAAGGTTGTGACAAGCATAATTGAACTCCAAAGGGAGTTCTGGCCATTACATTTAATGGAGCTGCAACACCTTTTAAATGCCTTCCCTGTCTTAGAAATAATGAAGGATAAGGGCACCTTCTTCTGGGGCTCATAGAATTGGACCCCCTGGTCCAATCTTTTTGAAACTTGGAGGGTGTTTTGACTAGAGCCACTGGATGCTATGCTGAAAATCTGGTGCTTCTAACTCAAAAGACAGCACCCCCAGAGCCCCAGTTACCCACAGATCAATTCTCCATTATACCCTATGGGAATCGGTCTCCATAGGGAATAATGGAGTGCCCAGCAGACACCCCCCCTTGCTTTCTGATGACCCTGAAGTGGGGGAAGGGCCTCCAAACCAGGAGATCCCCTGCCCCCACCTGGGGACTGGCAACCCTACTTGTGGCAGAGAAGACAAGACACCCCCCCTTGCTTTCTGATGACCCTGAAGTGGGGGAAGGGCCTCCAAACCAGGAGATCCCCTGCCCCCACCTGGGGACTGGCAACCCTACTTGTGGCAGAGAAGACAAGATCTGAATAGGGGGATTTATCTGCAAAATAAAACCAAAGCCCAGGAGCATCTTAAAGACTAGCAACATTTATTAAAATATAAGCTTTTTGTGAGTTGCATTTCCTTTCTTCAGAAATGTGGAGATCCTTGCTTAAGCGGGAAGATTACAAGAGCAATCCATTCCAGCCTGTTCTCATAACCGATATACTGAAACACAGACCCCCAACAATAATTGCCTTTCAGGGTTGGGTTTTTTTTTTGTAAGGGGCATTTTCAGTGATAGAAACTAGTCAAAGGGTCAAAATTACTGATTTTGCTGACTAAAATTCCAAAGAAATTGGCCACATACAGGTAAAAACTGACAAATTACTGAACAATTTAATTTCAGTGTATTGGTACATTAGTGTTTTAAAAGTAGAATGGGGACTTCATTTTTTTAAAATATTATTTTCTGGCTTCTACCATCTCCATAGACAGCTGTTGCACACCCTTTTATTTGAATGGTTTTTTAAAATGAAGATAGGATGATGTTTTCATTATTGTACAAAATTGAAGGTAAAAAAAAATTCCCTTTTAAAAATAATTGCGTACTGTATTCTCACTGGCAAGTCATCAGGTTTCCTCAAAATGCAGTAAAGGGGGGGGGGCACAAATTACATTCATGAAAACAAAGAAATACTGACTTTACTGACCAATTTTTTAAACTGACAAATTAATGACCAGGATGGCAAAATTGACTTTTACTGACCATTTCCCACCCTTGCATTTTGTGCAGTGAAAAAGATTTATTTTAAAGGCTGACCTGGCTACAGAAATAAACTAGTCTACCACAAGGGGAACTGAAGTTCCAGGGGAGCCTGCTCCTTCGAACCTCTTGTAGAGACAGCTGCTGTCTGGGCTTCTGAAAGAAATGCCCCAAGGCTTAGCTTATTAAGTTGTCTGCTGAGGTTAACAGCCAGCTTCGGATAGTATAGAGTGCTGGACTTCAAGCTCTGGACACGAATTATTAAGTGGCCTTGCTAGGTGGAATCAAGACAGAGCTGGAAAAGAAATATACCTGACCACTCAATGAGAGCTAGAACCTTATTTTCTTTTAAATGGAATGATGTAATGGTGGCACAACTGGATCTGGGTCATGTGAGAGCCTTATAAAATAGTGAGATCCCTATAAAATAGTGGTTGGGGGCAATGTTCCCTCTAAGCTGTGGAGTGAGCAAAAATTCTACTTTGTGAGCTACTAGCATTAAAGTTATGAGCTACTGACATTGAAGTTGTGAGCTACTGCATAAATTAATTTGCTCTAGGGCCATTTTTCCTGAGCTGAGACAAAAATGTGTGAATTGGAGGCTAAAAATTGTGCGCTAGCTCACACTAACTCAAAGGGAACACTGGTTGGAGGATTCGGGTGACAGAAAGCACAGTGTAGGTGGATGGATGGGGAAACAGAATTGTTCCTTTGTCCAGACTGCTGCCCCAAAGTACATTTATCCACCCATTTCTCTCAACAGAGGTTATTTCTAGTAACGAGAAGCCCCACCACGAAAATGCTGAGGAGAAGCAACTGGGAGAAATGGGCATGAATGGCTTAGTTCCCTCCTTCTTGCCCATCTTTGCTGTGCTTATTATCTCTCCACCTGCTTTATAGGTACTGATTATGCCTGGATTGAACTGTGCTCCATTTGGTCTAGTAGCGCCCTGAAAATCACGGGTTCTATTTAAAAGAAAGTAAGGTTCTTGCTCTCATTGTGGAAGAGAATCCTCAACAACAATTCTACTTTTCCTGCACCTTAAATCTGTCCCTCAACCCCACTCCATTTTATAGAGGAAATTTGGTGACCCAGTTTTGACACACATCTCCCCTGGGGTAGTTGTCCCTTTCCAAAGAAAATAAGGTCCTTGAGATTCTAGATAAACCCCTACCAAAATCAGCCTTTGCAGCTCTTAAGAGTGATAGATCCCCCAACCCACTATACAAGTGTTGGTACATGTCCCTCATGTCTTACCTGTATCTGCTCAGACCTCTGCGTCTTCCCCTTGCGGCCGGCCTCTGCTTTGGAGGCACCTCAAGGACGCGTGTGACACCCCCCGTTGTTGAGCCCGCAGGTATTCGCGGTAGTTGCGTGTCAGCAGGGTGTAAAGGAAAGGGTTGATGCAGCTGTTGCCGTAAGTCAAGCAGGTCACCAAATGGTTGATGGAGATCTCCGTTTGGACGGGCAAGCGGGTTGCCAACGGGCAGTACAGGGGCAGGAGCTGCCAGATCCAGAAGGGCAAATAGCAAGCCCAAAAGGCCAAGACGATGATGAAGATGAGGAGGAAGACGCGGTTCTTCGGAGAGCGGCCTAACCCGCCTCGAGCCTGGGAAAGCCAGTAAGTCCTTGCCAGGCGCCAGTAGAGGGACCCGATGACCAGGCCGGGAGCCACAATGCTGGTGCTGAAGAGGATGCTGAGGTACACCCGGTACTGCTCCTCACTCCAGATGGGGGAGCAGAGACGCCGGACAACTGTTCCCTCACCCACCGTGCGCTCCTCTTGGTGGATCATTACCATCATGGGGAGAGCAAGGGCAAAGGACAGGAGCCAAATAGCAACAGCCAAAGGCCGGCGGCATCGTCGCGCCCGGCGCACAGCCTCAAAAGGGTGAGCCACGGCAGCATAGCGTTCGCAGCTCATCAGAGTGAGCAGGAAGATGCTGGCATGCATGGTGAGAAGATCAAGGCTGAGGAGAACCCGGCAGCCTGCCTCCCCGAATGGCCAATCCTTCACCAACCCGTTATGCACAATGAAGGGGGCCGTTGAGAGGTACAGCAGGTCAGCCAGGGCCAGGTTGACTAGGTGAACACGCAACGAGGAAGCTGACGGGGAGGCCCGCACTACAGCCAGAGCGTAGAGGTTCCCGGCCACCCCTGTGGCACACATCAGACTCAACACAGCCCCCAGGGCTGCTGCTGATTCAGCTCCGTCTGACAAAGAGGAATTGCCCACAGTCATCCACAAAGAAAAGTTCGTCGGTGAAGGCTCCATGAGCAGACAATATCGTCTGTCTGTCTGTCTGAACTTCTCAATATCTTCCCTGGCCTTTAACAGAAAGAAAGGTTATGGCACCTGGCAATTCTCTCCCATTGCTCCTTATCTACCAAGCTGTCTTTCTCTCTAAATATTGTTCCCCTGCCTGATCTACCACACTGTCTGTTTTTTGTTCACTCACTCAGTTTTTCCCCCTGTTGCTCCATCCTATTCTTGTCAATACTGGGTCACAAAGAATATTCTGGGGATTTGCCCCATTCTTCCTCAAATCTGTCTTCCATCCAGACCATACAGTTGCGGTTCCCCATTAGGACGTGAAGACCTGTTTGTTCAGCCTCTTGCTCCTTTGCTCCGTGGGTCTGAAGCTGGCGGTGGTGAGGTCTCCAGTGTGTGAGAATCGGCGTGTGTCTGTCTGGGGCTGCGGATTCTCTTCTCTCGCATTCCTTGCACCCTGCTAGTGTCGGTATGTCGGGGTTGAACCTTGGCCCGGCCCCTCACGGGGAACACAGCTCTCAGCTCCCGTCTTGCATTTGAGGAACCTGTTTATTTCGTTCATGGGGTGGGATTCGGACAGCGTGTCAACGAAAGGCACTTTGGGGCGGATGATGATACAGTGTTTGGGGGTCCGATTGGTCCGCAGACAGAATCCCTACCTCCACCCTCTCCCCCCCTCGCCCGCCCCCAGCAGACTGACATGAAGGACCCAACTCCCTGCTGACATAACCATTCTGCTTTCTATGGAATTACACCAACCGGGAGAAAAAAAAATAACTAAGAGATCGAAAGACCAGAAGGAAACTGTAGGGATCAATAGACAAAAGAAACAGATAAATGTAGACACGTGAAAAGGTCTAACAAAAACGAGGAAGGTTTAAAGATAGCCTTTCAGTATTCTTATAGTATTCATTTCTATCTCTAAACTGTTGCTCCTCCACCCAGTAATGAAACAATTTAAATACTCACAGGCCTGGATCAGTTTTGTTTGTTCAGGAAAGGGTCTTCTCCTCTGCAGGGCTTTGTTCTGGATCTTCAAGGCCAGGCGATGCAAAGTGAAGGTGAGGACAAGAGTACCTCTGAGTATGAACAGACTGTATCTCCTCCCCCTCAAACTAGCAACTGGTGGGATATGGGGGGATGAGGATCCTTACTCTGGAGGGAGATCTTCATTGCCATGCATTGTTGTAGCTTCTGGCATGACCTGGAAGTGCTGCCATCGCACCAGGGTGATACTCTAGCACGCACCCCCAAACTCTAGCGTTTTCATAGATTTTGCAGGCAAGTGCCCTATTTCAGGAGGAAGAATATTCTATGAGAGCCAGTTTGGTGTAGTGGTTAAGTGTGCGGACTCTTATCTGGGAGAACCGGGTTTGATTCCCCACTCCTCCACTTGCACCTGCTAGCATGGCCTTGGGTCAGCCATAGCTCTGGCAGAGGTTGTCCTTTAAAGGGCACCTGCTGTGAGAGCCCTCTCCAGCCCCACCCACCTCACAGGGTGTCTCTTGTGGGGGAGGAAGGTAAAGAAGATTGTGAGCCACTCTGAGACTCTCCGGAGTGGAGGGCAGGATATAAATCCAGTATCATCATCTTCTAACAAAGATGCTGGGTTCATAGTGCATTGTTCACAGACAAAAGTTGCCAGCTTTAAGCTGGGAAATTCTTAGAGTTTGGGGGGGAGTGGAACCTGGGGAGGGCAGGGTTTGAAGCTGAGGAGAGGTGTCAGTGGGGTATAATGCCACAGAGGCCACCCTCCAAAGTCTCATACAATTACAACAGAATGACTTCTGCTACTTGCTTAGGAATGGATCAACAGTTTCATTACTGTAATTTTTCTTTTGACTCAACAAGCATGGACAAACGGTATGAAAAACCACGGCAAACAATGCTACCTTAACTGAGAGCAGGCATGAATTATTTTTTCACAACAAAGTATGAATGAATGCTTTCAGTAAAGCCATTCTGATTAAAACATAAGATAAAACACATACCTGTTTTTAACCAACCAGTTAGAAGATGTGCGTTGAACCATAAGCAAACTGAAAATTGCATTTTATAACATCACATTTTTCATTTACTTTGCTTACATAACACTTTGCTTCTGATTCAGCTTACAAAAAGTTAGTCCATGGTGTTGCTTTACTATATGTGTTTACTGCACACAGACAGACAATCGCCAAGGAAGGCAAAGATTGAAACTCTGGCACTAAACAGATCTTACATGGGAAGTTTCCTTCCATTTTCCTGTCTGGGTCCTGGCCTTCTGGTATTCTCATTGCCAGAAAATGTATTTAAGACTTCTTTTATTGGTGAGGTGGGGAGCAAGAGGGAAAGCGGCTGATCTCAGATCTCTTCCAGGGCTTGTGCTCTGAGTAATTTACAGGAAAAGTTCCATTGAGATGAAAGGTCAGGAATAGGACCTGATGCTCTTGCACCTTATTAGGTACTAATTTCCCACTTTTTGGCACCTCCAGATGTCCACATATCAAATACATTATCACCCCCAAGCCATGAGATACCATAAAGAGACATAAGCTTCACCAGCTGAAAGAATGACTTTCATATAGCTGCCACATTTCTGTCCAAAATTGAGGTACGAACTTACTGTGTGTGTGCTGCAGGTGAATAACTATGGGTTTTGGAAAACATTTTTGATTTGCTCCAGCTACTTCATCAAGATTAGGGGTCCCCAAATTTGCTTAACATAAGAGCCATACAGGATAAACATCAGATGTTTGAGAGCCGCAAGACAGGAAGGCAGGCAGGCAGGAAGGAAAATAGATGAGGGGGAAAGAGGGAGAGGTGGAAAGAAAGCAACGTTAACTTTAAATGCATTCTCCAAGCTGCAGGATGGCTTGGCATGGCAAAGTGATTTAAAGAGACAAATGCTTTCTCCAAGCCAGCCAGCAGACACAGTATGTGTGAAAGAGCCACATGTGGCTCCTGAGCTACAGTTTGGCCACCTAGATTGTTATTTTCCCAGGTGTGGGGATTATGGGATTTAGAAGCAGAGGATTCTGACAGCTTGGTTTGGTGTACAGCTAATTTTTTGTTGTGCCCAAGCATCTGGAAACAGAGGAAGGACAACTTAACCCAAGCAAGCTGAATTAAGAAACCAAGAGGTTAATCAGCAAACATAAAAGGGCCAGATGCTATCAATTAAAAACATGTAACAAAAATATTACCAAATATACACCTATGTGTTACAAATTAGATAAAAACAGATACAGACCCAATAGCAGCCTCAGAACAGAATAAAATCATATGCAGGTATTAAACATAAAACACATGTGACTGAGACCAACATGTTTTGGCCAATTTGCCTTCCTTAGTGGTTTTATATATATATATATATATATATATATATATATATATATATATATATATATATATATACACACACACACACACACACACACACACTCTCTAATACAATAATTACAAAAAATAGGATCAAATAGGACTTTCTGGAGGAGAAAGGGGGAGAAAGAAAGCCTTTTATTATACTGTCAGAAATTAAGAATATACAAGGTGTATTAAGGAGATATCTCAAATTACTTATAAGAAATCACAATGACTCAAGGCAGGAAAAAAATACAGAAGCCTCATTTTCAAATACCTTCTGCCTTAATCATATGCTTGTGTCTTCAATTTTGTGTCTGTAAAAGGATTCAAGGATATCTTAATAAACACATTATATATATATTTTTCATTTTATAAGGGTTGAAGTCAAACCATCCATAAATAAAAAAGAAGGTAATTTGTGTGTGTTCATGGTCAGTCTTTGTTTATATGTGCTTCTGAGTGACATTTGTTTGTGCATTAACTTGTGTGTATGTGTGTTAGGCTTGAATAAACATATATCTTTATAGCCAGGGATGTGTGTGTGTGTGTGAGAGAGAGAGAAGAGTTTGTGGTTCAGTAGTGTTTGAGTCAAATGTACTTGATGTCACTGTCTCATACTGTGCCTACACAGTTTGTAAGACATGCCCTCTCCTTTCTTCACTGTTGTAGCATATAGTCTCATCCCATCTTCTTTATGCCCTTTGGTACCCCGCCTCCACCCTGCTACCACTCACAGCCTGAAATCTCCGCCCCACCTCGTCTTTGGTAGGTCACTGACTTAGCTTGAAAAGAGGTTATTCCTGGCCTAAGTTGTGTGGATTGTTCTAAAGGAGGGGGGGGAGCATGTGGAGGGGGAAATCCTTGCCAGCAGTCCAGGGTCTTGGCCAAAGCAAACTGGGTTGGCGCTGCTGGGTTTGTCTAACCCCATGACCCCTCCTCTGGGAGGGAAGGGAAGACTCTAACAGATCTAAGCAAAGAGCCAAGCACAGCCTGTGAAGGAATGTTTAGACCTAGGGCAGCACCCAGCCAAAGAACCCAGTCTGAATGACACACCACAGCCTTCTAAGCCATAATAAAGTGTCTCTGAGCATATGCAGAGTGTTTCCCTCACAAAATTTCCCCCCGCGTTTGAGAACCTTTAGGCACATCAAGTTGCTGTGGGAACTGATCTTGTGAAGGGTAGCCTTGGCAGTGTTGTGATGGGGGAATAGAGCTAATTGGCTCCTGTCTTCCAGAATGTGGGTCAGCTGTTGCCACGGGATGGGGGTGGGGGTAAACTGACAGGGGGAGAAAGACATTTGCTGTGCTAAATCAGTGCTGAAAAACAAATTGGGTGAAATCAGATGTGGACTCAGCAGCACTCGTTTGCTCTGTTGCAGAAAACATTTCTCCCTCACTAAATTGTCCTTTGGCAGAAATGGTGGTAAAATTAAGAGCTTCTAGAATCCATGCCTTTTAAGAGAAACTATCTTACATTGTCCTGTTTATCAGCCAGGCCTTATGGCTCTGGCTAGTAAAACCAGTCAGATAACCAGGTAATGGGTAACCAGTCTGGAAGCCAGTCAGTTCCACAGTCTACCATGTTTCCTCCCCTAACTGACCCACCAAGTTCCATTTTGAGAAATGAGCTTTTGGTCTTCTGGCAGGGAAGTCAACTGCCACACGCAGACAAAGAGTGTGAGAGGAAACTTATGGAGAGATGGGTTTCCATTCTTTCCCTCCCTTTTCTCTTTTTTGTTTCCGATTTTCCATTATCTCCACCTGGTCACCAGACAGGGCACAGGGGCGGGAGGGCTGAGAGGAGCACGATTCTGAGGGAAGAGCTCACCTCCTCCCTTGGCTGCCACCTCCCTGCTCTGAGTCCAAGGACAGCAGGGGGCTCCTGGCTGCCAAGCCTGGGTTGTACATGAGCGCCAGCAGCTCACAGAAAAATAAACCAAGAGGGAACAGCACCACCTCTACCAGATGTGGGGCAAAGAGCCCCACACCCCAGCTAGCACATTACCCTACTTCATTCCACCTAGAAAATCGGAGAATCTTGGATTTGAGGATTATTTTCCCTTGTCTCTTTGCTGTTGTTTGTTTTTGTTTCCTGGTCCACATGTTAATATTGTCTCACCCTCCTCGTACTTTCGATATGCAAGGTGTTCCATGATCTTTGCTTTACTTATCTGCATATCAACCCTTTGCAGTATATCTGTTCTATTTGGCAGATGTGAAGCACCAAAGGAGGATTTTCTGATAGCTCAGGTATAGATAAAGATTTAGCTCAGGTCTAAATCTAACAAAATTCACATTTGTTTGTTTGATTATTAAACCTGCTTAATTGCCCATCCCAGCCTGCACCAGGCTCTGGGTGATATACAATGTCTGTCTGTCTGTCTGTCTATCCATCTATCTATCATCTCTTGCATTTTTGAATCACCTAATCTCCACTATTTTGGGGCTCTGGGAGATGTCAGAATTGCAAAAACAATAAAAGCTATAAAAACAATATCAAGACATGTAATACATTAATTTACGCTCAAAAGGTGAAATTTACAGTGCCCTCTCAAGGCAAGGAACACTTAAAATCTGTGTTATGAAAATAAAATATTTCCCACCCTTTGTTTCCTCCCCTCCCCACTCCTGCTATTTGGGCCACCTTCTTCCAATACTGTGTGGTGTAATGGTTAGAAAGATACAGACCCTTGTTCAGATCCTCGTAAAGTAAAGTTGGCCAACCTACCTCCCAGGGTTGTTGTCAGGATAAAATGGGAAAGAGAGCCCCAAAGGATGCTCTGAGCTCCTTGGGGGAAGGGAAGGAGGAATGGATGTAAAATGCAGTCGGTTTAAAAGAATCCTTTCTGCAGTGGGAATCCGAATCCAGGGATAGTCTCAGCAGAGGAGAAGAATGTCTTGGCTGGCCTCACCCGCTGTGCAAGGCCTTGGCCTCTCTCGCCAGCCTGTGAACATGAGAGGGATCTTTGTTCATGGGCAGAGTTTGTTTTGCCACCTGTGTGTGACAAGCATTTTGAAGGGGGAGGGAAGGCTTTGATTCACCCTTCAGGGGGGGAGCAATGTTTGCGGACAGGCAGAGGTGGGATGAGGGGGAAGGCAGAGGCAGGCTGAATGCTGGCACCCAGATGTGTACTCAGAGGAACCGAAGGGCAAGGCCAGAGGGAAATGGCTGAGCCTGCAGATCTGGTACATCTTTGTGTGAGAGCAGCATCCTGGTGGGAAACAGCAGAAGCTTCACTTTTTGGCTTAGGCTGGCCGCGTTTTAGGAATGGGACCTAAATGGAACCAACAGGGGCTTGATGTTCAAGGACTGCAAGGCTATCTGGCCCATACTTCATATAGCTGCTTTGTTTTATTTCATAATAGTGTGAGCAACTAGATTCCCCTTTCTCCTCTTCAGAGGGACACAGTAGACAGTTTGATTGTCAGCAAGTTTATTTGGAAAGAAGTCCCACTGAGTTCCCTGGGATTTGAGAGTCAGGGAGGTGAATGCCCCTTAGCTACAAGGCTCACAGGGTACCCTTGGGGCACTTACTGTGCATATCTAGGAACCAGAGTTGCTAGCTTTGGGTTGGGAAATATCTGGAGGATTTGGGGATAGATCCTAAGGAGGGCAGGGTTTGAGGAAGGGAGGGGAGGAAGCCCAGAGGGGTCTAATGCCCCAGAGTCTACCCTTCACAGCAGCCATTTTCTCCAGAGCAGGGGTGGCCAAACTGTGGCTCTTTCACACATATTGTGTGGCTCTTGAAGCCTCCACCACTCTGTCAGCCGGCTTGGAGAAGGCATGTAAAGTTAAAGTTGCTGTCTTTCCACCTCTACCTCCCCCATCAATTTGCCTCCCTTCCTGTCTTGTGGCTCTCAAACATCTGACATTCGTGTCTTGCCGTTCTCAGATATCTGACGTTTATTCTCTTATGTTAAGCAAGTTTGGCCATCCCTGCTCTGGAACATGTCACTGTAGTCTGGAAATCAGCTGTGACTGCAGGAGATCTCCAGGCCCCACCTGGAAGGTGGCAACCCTAGCACCAGCCCATCTTCTGCAAACAGAAATGCCATTGTCAGAAGAGCTGCCTGCTGGGATCAACACCTCTGTCTTTCAGCCAAAACCATCTCACAGGATCAATGTGAGGCCCAGCAGGAACTCATTTGCATATTATGCCACACCCCCTGACATCACCATTGTTTCACACAGGGTTTTTTGTAGAAAATGGAGGGAAATGGCAAGACTTGAGTGTATGTTGTCTGGAGCTCATTGGAGGTTGGATCATAGGTTAAAAAACAGTGCAAGGACATGAGAGTCTTTTAGAGCACCTTGAGCATGTCTGCAGAGAAATACTGCATGAAGATATAGCAGCTTTCTTTTCTTCTGCCTCTCTCTCCAACCCCATCCCCCCACCCCCGCAGCTCACCTGGCAAAACTGAAGATTAAATGTAGCTATTTTCCCACATACAATGGTGGTACTTAAAATGCAAGTGGATCTCTTTTTTGCCTTGGAGTGTGTGGCAAAACATCTGATAAAATCCCCCCTTCCAACTGCAACTGAATGATCAGTTTGTCATGGGCTGTATTCAGGCCTCATTTTGAGCAGAAGTTCACAAGAGCCCAACTCTGGAACTATTGTGCTCCTTCTTTCTTACCCCACCCTCCCCAATTGCTTCTGGGCTCCATTGTTCAAACCTCCTGTGAGAATTTTGCTGAACTCTAAGATTTGACAAACTTTCTGATATTGGGAAAATAACCAAACCGTATAAAGCAGACAAGGAAATCTTTATCATGCTACTGTGGCCACATAGGAGAAAGTAATTTTAAAAGTGTGATGGGAGTAAGGTTTTATTATGACAATTATAATTCATGAAGCATTTTAAGGTAGAAGCTGAGTTAATATAGTTTAGTACACCTTCTGGTGATGTCGGGTGTGTGTGTGTGTGTGTGTGGCATATACAAATGACTGGCATATGCAAACGAGTGAGGGGCTCCTTCCTGCTGCCTGGGACCCGGGACGGGAGGCTGGGGGGGGGGGAGGGCAGGGAGCCAGAAGCTTGACTGCTCATCCCTTCCTTTCTCTGGCATATGCCACAGCGTATTTCTCTGTCTGGGGCAGTGATGCTCTGTATTCTTGTGCTTGGGGGGGCACAGTGGGAGGCTTCTAGCTCCACTGGTTGACCTCTTGATGGCACTTGGGTTTTTAGGGGGGGGGGTTGGCCACTGTGTGACACAGAGTGTTGGACTGGATGGGTCATTGGCCTGATCCAACATGGCTTCTCTTATGTTCTTATGTTGTGCTAATGAACTCCGGCACCTCTTTTTCTACAAAATGACCCCTGGCTGTATTCCAGGCTCAGATCAGAGATTGTTTCCAGTCTTCTCTGCCCTCCCCCTCCCTCCATTCCTGCAAGCAGCACTAGACCTGCATTTAATCATTATGGCCACCAATTGCCTTATAATTGCTGGTATTATGCTGGTGACTGGGGCACTTGCTCAAGAGATCGAGGGGGGTGGGAATTGGTGTCTTTTGTGCTGGTGAATTCCTGGCTGGGCAATGGTGTCTCTGGGAGACCTTGAGTGCTTAGAGACCATTGAAGACCCTAACATCCCTAATGGGTACAGGTAGCAATAGGGACCACATCCTGGTAAGAAGTATGCACTAATTGGGAAGCTGGTGGTGATCACTTTGGGACTGTAGAATAAGGAGGGGAGAACATATCCAGGCAGGGACAATTGGGCGTGAGGGCAGTGGGGGTGCAAAGGAAGATGGTGGCATCAAAGAACTGGATATAGATGTCACCCATCACCTCAAAGGGGAGGCTGTGAGGCTAAGGACTGAACAAAAAGGATTTTGGTTAGGAAAAACAAAAGATGGTTCAGATGGTGCTAAGAGCTACGCAGAAAGGACTGGGCTTACCAACCCTCCCCACCCATGTCTTTGAGTCGCACATTATAAAGGCCTTGTGCCCCCAGGTAAACTTGCCAACTTCCAGGTAGTACCTGGAGATCCTCTGCTATAATTGATCCCCAAGCAACGGAGGCCAGTCCCCCTGGAGAAAATGAATGCTTTGGAGGCTGGATTCTATGACATTCTATGAACCCCACCCTTCTCAGACTCCACTCCCATATCTCCAGATATTTCCAATCCCAGAGCTGGCAACCTTACCCCAATGTGTAGACAGCTATGATGCTCTAGGACAGGGGTGGCTCTTTCTATTGTGCGGGTCTCAAAGCCCCCACCACCCACGTTGGCCAGCTTGGAGAAGGCATTTGTCTCTTTAAATCACTTCTCCAAGTCAAGCCAGCCAACAGCATGGAGAATGCATTTAAAATTAAAGTTACTTTTTTTCCATCTCTCCCTTCAGCTATTTTCCTCCCTTCCTTCTCTCAAACATCTGACAGGGCATCCGGGGGTCAGGTCAGGGGGGGGCTTAATCTCCCTCTCTTCATGCACCATGGTCCCAATCCAAACCAGGCCCTTGGGGAGTTCTGAATGCAGAGCATCCGGAGCATGTCTATCAGCAGGTTTCATGGCAGACATGGGGGTGGGAAAGGGACAGGAGGATTTTATGTGTGAACCAGCCTTAAGAAACTGGGCATTTCCCATAAAGAAAATGTGGGAAGTTTGACAGTTTCTGGTTTTTTTAAAGACTGACAAGTGGCAACAGTATGGTTTTTCTCAGGGCTTTTGTTGTAGAAAAGGCTCAGTAGGAACTCATTTGCATATTAGGCCACACTCTCTGACATCGCCATTGTTTCACACAGGGATTTTGTAGAAAAGCCCAGCATGAGGCCATTTACATATTAAGCCACACCCCCTGGCACCAAGCCAGCCAGAACTGCGTTCCTGTGCGTTCTTGCTCAAAGCCCTGGTTTTTCTCCGCAAAATGTGCTTGAGACTTAGCTCTTCTAATTGGAATGATATTGACTTCTGATTTTGTCTTTTTTGATAAAGACGTGGGGAGAAATGAGTACATCAGAGGCTTACATGTAGGTCCATGCCAACATTCAAATGTGAAACTGACAAAATTCAACAACAGGACTGATACAAGCACGTTAATGATTCTGGGGGACTGGTGCAAGCACTTTCTGTGAAAACTGAAGAAGCAGCAGAGAAGATCTTTACCCATTGAACATATGAACATATGAAGCTGCCTTATACTGAATCAGACCCTTGGTCCATCAAAGTCAGTATTGTCTTCTCAGACTGGCAGCGGCTCTCCAGGGTCTCAAGCTGAGGTTTTTCACACCTATTTGCCTGGACCCTTTTTTGGAGATGCCGGGGATTGAACCTGGGACCTTCTGCTTCCCAAGCAGATGCTCTACCACTGAGCCACCATCCCTCCCCTAAGTTGGGATAATATTGGAAGTTGAGAAGATTGTTGCATCTTAAAGTCTTACAGTATATTATACAGTACATAGACTTCATTAATATGGACTTGAGTATGTATTCATATCATGATTTGCTGATAGAGATGTAGGAAATAACATGTTTTTGGAATTATTGTTATACATTGATAGCAGTAGTTATTTCTTCATGGCTGCTGGGGGGTTTTTTTTGTCTTTACCACCTGGAGGCTGGTAACCTTAGGCAACAGGGATGCAAGTGAGGTGAGGTTTGTTTTAAAAAAATTGCAGAAGGCATGGGTTTTGAGGAAGGACACCAAAGACATCCACAGCCACAGGATCTGGGCCCACCTGGATAAACTGAGATGATGATGGTTGCTGACATCCTTTTTCCTTAACAATTTGACCTTCCTATATTCTTGGGCATCTCCTGAACAGTAAAAGGGCTCAGATGGGGGACGGTGCCTTGTTTCCTGATGCATCACCTGAGCCAGCCAGAGCCCTTTAATCAACAATCAGTGAATTTGCTATAGGAACAGAATTCTAAACCTGTGCCTCTTTGACTGAAGGAGTGGGTGGGAAGATGAAAGGGGTGGAGCTCCTCAGCATCTCTAACACTCTTCACTTTGCCTTGGGTACCAGTCTCTGGAGAGGCAGTTTAGTCTCAAGCTCGGAGCTTTAGAAAAGAAACAGAAAAACCCAGAGAGAGAGAGAGCGCCTTGGGAATTTACAAAAAAAACCCCAGGAAGCTGGATGAAAGGGCAGAGAGAGATATAAACGAGGAGAGGGACCAGAGGAGCCCCGGAAATCGGCTCCTTTCCTTGGAATCCACCTTTTCAAACCTCTTCATCTCTAGAAGATCAGGTATGTAGAACTGGGAACACATTCGAGATGGGATGCCTTTTAATCGCTGCAGCCCCTGATAATACGTTGTTGGTCTTGCACAACATATGAATGTATTTTCAAAGATTGTGTCAAGGTCTCATCTGATTGAGAAGGGGTGTGTGGGTGTGGGTGCGTTTTTTGCTTGATCCGCAGTAGAGACTCAGATTTTGTGGTTAGTCGAAATGTTTTGGGTATTCTGGTTGTTTTTTGTTTTTTTAAAAACCCTCACAATATTTATATCCTGCTTTTCTCCCCAAAAAGAGCCCTGTGTCACAGAGTGATAAAGCCACAGTACTGCAGTGGAAGCCCTCTGCTCACAACCTGAGTTCGATCCCAGCGGAAGCTTGTTTAGGTAGCCGGCTCCAGGTTGACTCAGCCTTCCATCCTTCTGAGATCGGTAAAATGAGGATCCAACTTGCTGGGGGGAAAGTGTAGATGACTGGGGAAGGCAATGGCAAACCATTCCCGTAAAAAGTCTGCTGTGAAAATGTTGTGAAAGCAGTGTCACCCTAGAGTCAGAAACGACTGGTGCTTGCACAGGGGACTACTTTTTTTTTTACTTTCTCCCAAAAAGGGGACTTGAAGCAGCTTTAAACCATCGTTCTTTCTCCATGTTATCCTCAGAAGAACAGTCCTGTGAGATAGGTGAGGTTGAGAGTATGTGACTAGGCCAGGCTCAATGAGCATATGTCTCCATGACATATGAACATACCAAGCTGCCTTATACTGAATCAAACCCTCGGTCCATCAGAGTCAGTATTGTCCACTCGGACTGGCAGTGGCTCTCCAAGGTCTCAAGCTGAGGTTTTTCACGCCTTTTTGCCTGGACCCTTTTTAGTTGGAGATACTGGGGGACTGAACCTGGGACCTTCTGCTTCCCAAGCTGATGCTCTACTACTGAGCCACCGTCCCTCCGTAAAAGTGGAATAGATCTGAGTCCAGTTACACTTTAGAGACAAGCCAAAGTTTTCTGGGAGAAACATTTGAGAATCAAAGCTCCCTTCACCAGACACAACTGGAGTAGAAGTGGAGATCTAGCAAAGGAAGGTTTCAGACCTGGCTCTCTTACATTCTCGTCTGACACCGTAACTTCTTTACCATACTGGTCTTTCTTCTCCGGCAGTCTCTGTATGTCTCTTCATTCCTGATCCATTCCAGAGCTTAACACTGCTGAAGTTCTCTCTCTCCCTCTCTCTCTCTCTCTGTTGCACCTTCGTATTCATTACATAGGAATCCCTGAATAAGGAACATATAATACAGTGGGTTCAGCAATGCATGAAGGAGACGTGGTTGCAGAGGTCATGGCTCTCTTATTCAGTACAGCATAGGAGCGGCTGAACTAGAAGACTACTGAACTGGCCAACACGGCCAACTATATACAGTCCTGGGTTCCTGCGCTAGGACGCCATTGGATCGTTTGAAACAGCAGGGGGCTTCTGGTTGGACCAGGGCAGCAGGGATTTGGATCCTACTGCCTATTGTTCTAGAGCAGTGGTCCCCAACCTTTTTGGTCCCGGGGACCGGCCCCAGGGCCAGCCTGCTAACCACGGCCCCAGAACCGGCAGGGTGGGAGCACCCAATTCAGCCTCCCCCCACAGCATTTCCTCCTCCCTCCTCGGACCCCGTGCAGCCTCACCGCCCCCCGTGCAGCCTCGCCACCTCCTCCTCCCATTTTCCTCCCTCCTTCGCCACCACCCCCTGCGCAGCCTCGCCTCCCCCCCCCCATTTTTACCATTTTAAGGCCAGGGAAGGGGCCGTGAAGTGCCTCCCAGGCCAACTCCCCTCCCACTGATCAGCTGATGGGCAGGAAAACCACCGCCGCAGCAAGCCATGCTGCCCTTGCCTCCTTCCCTTCCCTGGCCTTAAAATGGTGAAAACGGGGGGAAGAGGAGGCGCTGGGGGGGGGGGGTAGTGAGGCTGCGGGGGGGGGGGGCGGTGAGGCTGTGTGGCCCTTTTCAAACAGGCCGTGGCCCGGTACCGGTCCCCGGCCCGGGGGTTGGGGACCCCTGTTCTAGAGTCCCCAAGCTCAGTCCTCAAGGCTCCAATGAGCCAGGCAGGAACACTAATAAAGAACACTCGCATGAGTCCACATACACAACAGAACAGGACTTTGAATGGTGCTGAGTTCCCCAAACAAAATTTGGACCACCCCAATTCACAAGCCATTAGATTACATTAGTAGATGGTTTGCAAATCAAGACGTAAGAATTTGTAGGTGCTTCATCGGCCTTCCTCTATGGCTCAGTCTCTGCCCCTCCATCACAAACTGTTCCTTCCACAACTGTGTAGATTTCCACCTGCTAGCTGGGCTGGTGCCTTCCACTCCTGACTCCTCCTTTTTGGATGTCTTGAAGGCCAGGTGTCGGTCTGGTGACTGCCCCAGTTTGCATTCATGCTGTTGCCTGAAGATTGTCCATAATCAGGACTAATATGAAAAACTGGAGTGGGAGGGAAGATCGAAGGAATGTTTATAATGAGCTTGTTTTACTGTAGAGGATGTTGAGCAGCAAGGAAAACCTGGCGAGAAATATAGTAAGCGATAATAGGAGCCTGAAATATCTGTGCCATTCAGCGCAGGATTGCTGGAGCGTCTCTCTGTGCTCCACGGAACGTGGCCTCTTTCCAGAAGTAGAGAGGATGCCTCGCACCAGTCCTGTGGCCTTGCCTTTCCTGGCGTCTCCACAGCCCCTGGCCACATACGAGCGTGGGCGTGACCTGTGTACCTTCGTGGCAACAGCAGCCTCTCACATCCTGCGCACTCTGCAGAGACCACGCAAGAGCCGGCCCAGCAAGAGGAAGGTGAACCACCGGCGGTTTCTACAGAACCAGATCTGCAGGTAAGGATGCCCAGGAATCTGTCATTTTCTTGCTCACCAGAAGGGGTGTTGTGGGAAGGTCACTGCTCTTGGAGGTGCTGCGATTGGGGATAGGGATGACCACAAGCTCTGCTGTGTCCCATAATGCACTGCTTCAGGGAAGCTGGAACTTGTAAGGAAATTCACAGGTCTGACCTAACCATCCAGAAGAGATTAAAGAAGCTTCAGCTAGGGGATGCCAGCCTCCAGGTGGCACTTAAGTAGTTATCCTTCTTAGCCCTTCCTGTATTCCCTCCAAGATGTTCAGGGCAGCCTCCCTGGTCCTCCTTTTCCACGTCAGCCAGGGCTTGCCCTAGACTGTCTGGCACCTTAGGCAAGGCTAACTTCTGCCCCCCCCATTTGGTGCCCCCAGGAGGCCAGCGCCCTAGGCAATTGCCTAGTTTGCCTAGTGGCAGGGCTGGCCCTGACCTCCGCTTTCATATCACTGTTGGCAGATCAACTCACCCTCATCTCCTTTCCTCCCTTAGGAGCTTTGTGGACATTGAGGCTGCGACCCGACGCTTGGCCACCTCCATCCTTTCCCAGGAGGCTGTGGCGCCCCCTCAGACACCTCCGAAGCCTCACATTCCACAGCCAATCGTGGCCTCTCCTGGCTCCTTTCTGGGCATAGCTGAAGCTTTTGTGGCTCCTGACCAAATTCCCAGCTGGGACCCTGCTCTCCACTCCCTAGTGCCAGATCCTGGCGAACTGTTTGAGCCCATTGCTAAAGAGATGGGGCCGTCAGCCG
This sequence comes from Heteronotia binoei, assembly GCF_032191835.1. Lineage (NCBI taxonomy): Eukaryota > Metazoa > Chordata > Lepidosauria > Squamata > Gekkonidae > Heteronotia > Heteronotia binoei. Next base: position 23,812,483 of record NC_083237.1, read on the forward strand.
ATTGCTGCGCCTTGTTTAACCCAGACTCTTTAGGATCCAGCTTGCTGGGACATGACCTCCAGCTCCATACACAGCCTTATCTGAGTTCTGCAGCCTCTGGAACTTTCACGGACCCAAATGCTTGCCTTCCAATTGCAGCCCAATGCCCTGTTCTCACCTCTGAACCAGGGGGTCTGGTCCTTTCCCCCTATGACCCTTGCATGCCCTTCTGGGACCTGGAAAAGTGGTGCCCACCAAGTGTGGATTTCGCCCACTCATCTGAAACTCCTGCACTGGATCAGGGAGACATGAGCACCTCCCAGCATCTCCCATCTTGATCTAGAGAGAAGAGGAGCCAGCAGCATGAGAGAAATACAATTTTCTTATAGTGCCTGCAGCATCAAGTGTCTTCCTGTGGTATCCTGTTTCCAGCTGATGGCTCAAAGACAAACCAACCAACAAAAAGCATCCTCTCCCTTCCATACTTTTTCATCCTTCTTCTGTCTCCTACAATTAGAATCCTTTGAGGGATCTGAATGTGTTCAAGGCTTAAAATGAAGACCAGTCATCTCTCAGCCATCACAACTGTTTATCAGCATAGCAAAACAAAGATGAACTTGGGGGTCTGTGTTGTTGTTGATTATTGCAACTGTGAAGTCACTGGGCAAAATCCTGCCAGTTTTTAAACCCATCTCGCATCGTTCCAGTCCTTACTACAGTCCCATCCGAGTTCCACACCCTTTTCCTCCCTTTGCAGGACTCACACTGTCCAACGTAGCCTTTTTGGTGGTTAGAGGGGACCTCATCTCCCTTTTTCACCAGCAGAAAAGCTGATTGGATCCAACCCATTGTGCTTACCTTGATAGCATTTTGCTTGTCCATAAGAATATTAATGTTACACCCTGTCCTTTCCATTCCCTGTTTGATCTTACTGTTTACTGTTTTTTGTTTCATAATTGTATTTACCAAGGTGAGATTCATTCTCATGCAGCTGATGGAGCAGGTTCTGTGTCACAATAAAAGCATCATAGTCTTTGAGGTGCCACAAAATTCCGGCAGTTTTGTTGTTGTTGTTGTTTTGCTGCAGGGTAATGCAGCAATCTCACAAGAATCTCTCTCCTACAAACATCCCTTCATTTCATGCATACCTCCACCATTTCCCTATATATTCCCCCTGTTTTCCCTTCTTTCCTCCCCATTAAACCTACGGCACAATCAGCGATCCTTGGTTTTTGCCTGAAAAAAAAAAATAGCATTACATTCAATTACGTTGGTTTAACTGTGTAATCTGATCTTCCATCTCCCAACATACTTTGCCATTCACTGTTAGTTCCTTTTCATTATACTTGAGTGCATGAGATGCTTAATCCTTTCTTTAACTGAACAATGGCAAAAGAGAACTGACATTTAAATACAATCTTGCCAAGGGACTAGCAGGGCCAGCGGCTGTGACCATTAAAGTCTTGCTTCTTACTGCCACCTAGTGGATTCTTCCTTTTTTGCACCCTAAGAGAAACATTTTCATAAAAGGGTGTCAAACTCATTTGTTATGAGGGCTGGATTTGATATAAATGAAATCTTGTTGGGCTGGGTAATATCGGGTTGGGCTGGGCCATGTGTGTACGTATTTAAGATTAGGTAGCAGAGATACAAACTTTATAAAGGACACAGACAAATACAATTAATTTTATTTTCTAAAAAAACAAAACCTTAAAACATGCCCAAAACATTAGCACTCATTAGTTTTAAAGGTGTTTTCTTTGTATTTCTCCCATGGGTTCCAGGGAACTAAAGGAAGCTCTGGCTCTTTCCTTCCTTCCCCAGGGGACCAGGAAGGAGAGGAGCCTCAGCCAATAGAATAGCTCCGTTGTGTGATTAAGAGCACCTCCTCTCTCCCCAAGGGAGAAGTCTCAGTCAATGGAGAAAATAGAAGTTTTGCTTTGTAGCTCCTGTGCAATTGAGGAAGCCTTGCAAAGCAAGCAGATGCAGAGGGAAGCAAGAGAGAGGGAGAAGGAAGCAGATGACAGCCAGTTGCTCGGGGGGCCAGATAGGGGCCGTTCGGGGGCCAGATTCGGCCTCTGGGCCGCATGTTTGACACCCCTGGTTTACAGGGTTATCATAAGGAAACAAAAATCACTGGAAAAGACAATAATGGTAGAAGTGGAAGGCAGCAGGAAAAGAGGAAGACCCAATGTGAGATGGACTGACTCAATCAAGGAAGCCATGGGCCTCAGTTTGCAAGATCAGAGCAAGGCTGTTAATGATAGGATATTTTGAAGGTCAACAACTCAATTTGAACACAACTTGATGGCACTTCACACACACACAGACACATGCACAGAGGGAGGACCTGGGACTCTGGCAAGGGAGGAAGTACCTGTCAGTGAACCTCACACCATTAGTGGATGGCAGCCACACAAACCTATACTAGATTTGATCTTCTGGTCACTCTGATGTGGCTTATTTATTTACATTTATACTCCACCTTTCTCCCTGGTCCCCATGCTGATGCAAAGCACTGTACATCCTTTTCCACACCTTCATTTTATCCTTACAGCCTCCCTGTGAGGTAGATGAGGGGTGGGAAAATAGCTCTGGAAAAGGGACCTGCCCCCTCCCAAAGGAGGGAAGGAGAGGCTGCCTGCCTGCTTGGGCAGGCCACCATGGACCCCCCCCCCCCATCTGCTACTGAAATGGCCTCACTGAGGTGGAGGTGAAGACCGCTGGCCCACCAGCAAAAATCTTTTTGGCCACAATGGTCAGTCCACCCTCCTGAGAGTGCATGACTAGCTCAAGGTCACCCACCAAACTTCTGGGGTAAAGAGGGAATTTCAAACTGGGTCTCCCAGATCCTAGTCCAACTCTCTAGCCATTAGTGCATTTATAAAATGCAGTTTTTTCAGCACCCATCTCAAAACTTAGGAAGATGTTTGTGTTTTTCCACTGCATTCTGCTCTTTGTATGAAGACATAAAAAGCCACCTTTTTCTGAGCCAGAACACTGATCTATCATGGTCAGCAATATCTGCTCTTGGGGGTTTCAGGTGGAGGTTGCTCATATCACCTCAGTGGCGGACTGACCAGGGCGTCAGCTTGTCCAATGGCAAGTGGGCCCCTGATGAAGTGCCCCCCCCTTAAACTTTAGAAAATACGTTAAAAATGACCTTTTAGTAGCTTGAAAATATAATAGACGTTCCAATATTATCACTGTAATGCAATTAAAAAACTAAGGTTGGCAGCCTGCAGGTGAGGCCTGGGGATCTCCTGCTTTTACAACTGATCTCCAGCTGGCAGAGATCAGCTCCCCTGGAGAAAATACAATTTGCATTTACATTTAGTATCTACTGTATACTGCCAGTAATATGTATGATATATGTACATATATGTACTATAATATGTATATTTATTTTGCAAAAGTTTTAATTGTACTTTTTTCCCACTTACATATTTTGAACATTTTATTTATTTCTTATAAAAATTAAAAGATAGCCTTATAGTTGTGGGTGGGCCCCCTATGTCTCCTGGCAACCAGTATTTTTAGACCCAGTCCACCATTGCTAGTATTATCATACTGCCAGATGCTCTGCCACTGAGACAGCCCTTGTTCTTGTTACCAAATGCTCTAGTTCTGCTTTTCTCAGACTCTGAAATGTGCATGGAATAATAATTTTTCCATTAGTTAATTTTTTTCAAAGCCATCCTTGAGTCAAAATCCATGCACATATATTAAAACATCACAGTGCTAAAAAGGAAAGAACATTAAAGGAAACATACAGTAATAAAAACATCAAGAAGCACAGACCAGAGCAACAAAGGATTGGGTGAAGAGAACAGACTTTGCCCAGTGCCTAAAGAATGATAACAAAGTGAACATACTATGGAAGGAAGTTTCATAGCTGGGCTGCTACCAATGGCCACACCTCCCTTGCTGAGATCAGAGATGGGCCTCAAATGACAATTTCAATAGCCAGACAGGCTCCCAGAGGAGAAGGCCAACCCTGCTGTTACCCTGGTTACCCTACAGTTACCATGAGGGTTTTAAAGGTCACCACCAGCCCTTTCAATTGAGTCCACTAGAAGCTCTCCATGCTTTGAACATATGAAGCTGCCTTATACTGAATCAGACCTTTCGTCCATCAAAGTCAGTTTTGTCTTCTCAGACTGGCAGTGGCTCTCCAGGGTCTCAAGCTGAGGTTTTTCACACCTATTTGCCTGGACCCTTTTTTGGAGATGCCAGGGATTGAACCTGGGACCTTCTGCTTACCGAGCAGATGCTCTACCACTGACCCACCGTCCCTCCCCTTTGTAACGGGGTGGGGGGGGATGGGGTCAGGGAATTCTGCCAGTGTCTCTGGTCTTTGGCTTTTTGCTACAAAGGTGAGTAAGAATATGTGCACCCAGTGGTGGACTGGGTCTAAAAATATTGGTTGCCAACAGTGTTCCCTCTAAGCTGAGTTAGTGTGAGCTGGCTCACAGATTTTTAGCCTCCAGCTCACACATTTTTGTCTTAGCTCAGGAAGGAGGACCCCAGAGCCAACTAATTTATGCAGTAGCTCCCAACTTTAATGCCAGTAGCTCACAAAGTAGAATTTTTGCTCACAAGACTCTGCAGCTTAGAAGGAACATTGGTTGCCAGGAGACATAGGGGGCCCACCCACAACTATAAGGCTATCATTTAATTTTTATAAGAAATAAATAAAATTTTCAAAAATACGTAAGTAGAAAAAAGGTACAATTAAAACTTTTGCAAAATAAATGTATATACATATTTTAGTAATTACAGTGTACATATATTGTACATATTACTGGCAGTATACAGTAGATACTAAATGTAAATGCAGATTGCATTTTCTCCAGGGGAGCTGATCTCTGCCAGCTGGAGATCAGCTGCAAAGCAGGAGATCCCCAGGCCCCACCTGGAGGCTGCCAGCCTAAATGCAACATACATTTTAGTTGCATTACAGTAATAATATTGGAATGTACATTATATTTTCAAGCTACTAAAAGGTCATTGGCATTTTTAACATATTGCCTAAAGTTTAAGTGGGGGGGGGCTACTTCATCAGAGGCTCACTTGCCATTGGGCAAGCTGACACCCTGGCCAGTCCGCCACTTTGTGCACCTGAGCCCTCCCTCCAAAGGTTATACCCTTGACAGTAATCTGTCTGCCACTGAAACAACAACAAAAAAATTGTAACTAGAGATGGAGTGTGGGATATTCTAGCAAACTCATGTTGGTCAGAGGGAAAGGGGGGGGGGATAAGAAAAGGGCCAAGAATGAAATATCATAATAGTAAAAGATTTTCTGTGCACATGTTATTATCACAAAGCTGTAAGGTGAGCTAGTATTATACTACCAGTTGTGGAACAGCTCTCTTGACAGTCTCCTGGTGAGCTTGTAGCCACTGACAGGGAAGAATAATGGAGTAACACAGAGGTGAAAAGAATGAACTGTAAACTGGATGAGCCTAGATAATTCTGTCCACCACTGTGCTTTATATGTGCACATCATTTACTGCCCACTCTGTCCAAGCAGGTAGCCTTAGCAGCCGCTGAGTACTGAAACTCCCCACCTGAAGAGACAGCATCTTCAGCACTGATCTCTAGATACCCTAGAAGTTTGTGCTTTTTGTTTCCCCAAGAGTTCTACAACACGAACCATGAACAATGTCTTGCAAGCTCAGGGACTCAGGAACATGGACACTGTTGCATGGTTTGGTGTTGCTCACCATGTTCGTTTTCTTGGAAATAGCCTAATGTTTGAAATTGCTGACACCATTCCTTACTTTTCCAGTAAAATGAACACAATGGACAAAGGGGACTTTAGTAAGTTGTTTGTTTTGTGATGTAAGAGCCCCATGGCGCAGAGTGGTAGAGCTGCAGTAATGCAGTCTGAACTCTCTGCTCGTGATCTGAGTTCGATCCCAGCGGAAGCTGGATTCAGGTAGCCGGCTTGAGGTTGACTCAGCCTTCCATCCTTCCAAGGTCAGTAAAATGAGTACCCAGCTTGCTGGGGGGAAAGCGTAGATGACTGGAGAAGGCAATGGCAAACCACCCCGTAAAAAGTCTGCCATGAAAACGTGAAAGCAACATCACCCCAGAGTTGAAAACGACTGATGCTTGCACAGGGGACTACCTTTAACATTTTTGTTGTTGTTGCTTTGTGACACTTGAGAAGCCCAAAATTTCAGGGACAGGAGTGGATTTTTGCTTTCATCAAGCAGTACGAGAGAACAGTCTCTTTCCTTAAAAATAAAACCTAGCCACCGCTCTTATCTCAAATCAGCCCCTTTCCTTTTCAGTTTCCTGTGAGTTTGAGAGTCCTGTTGGCAGCGATGGCTCTACCTTACTTGCCAGTAGCCTGGAAGTCATCTGACATTAACCCTTTCCTTAGCAGCCAAAACAGCTGAGTGAAATTCTAATGCCAAAATAATAAAAGGAAGCGCTTAAAATTAAAACCAGTGTCCAGAATGCTGGAGGGAAGAAGAAGAATTTTATATCCCACCCTCCACCCTGAATCTTAGCGTCTCAGAGCTGCTCACAATCTCCTTTACCTTCCTCCCCCACAACAGACACCCTGTGAGGTAGGTGGGGCTGAGAGAGCTTTCTCTGAAGCTGCCCTTTCAAGGACAACTCTGTGAGAGCTATGACTGACCCAAGCCCATTCCAGGTGTTGCAAGTGGAGGAGTGGGGAATCAAAGCCGGTTCTCCCAGATAAGAATCCACACAGTTAAGCACTACACCAAACTTGCTAGCCATCCGCAAGCCAGCCTCTCCATTTGTTTTTGTTTTTAAAATAATCTTTATTTTTAACATACACCAAACCAATATGACATGGAGCAATTATAAATTTCTTTAATGAGAAGTAAGTCCCTTTTTATTCAGTGTTGTTTACTCCCAGCAAAGTTCGTTTCTTTGTTTGTTTGAGGATTGCAGCCAATGTGTAGCTAGACATGGGCATCTATCTTGAGATGCCACTACAGTCCATCCCTGGTCTCTAGTGGTATCTCAAAAACTAATGTCTTTATTCTAGAATAAAATTCCATGGACTAGAGTCCACTTTGAGCGCACAAAAAGTTTATGCTAGAAGCAAAACTCAGGGCGCCATTAGGTCCCAGCCACAAGACTCCTGGTGGTTTCTTGCTGCAAATGACTCATGAAGCCGACCCTCTTTGCATCCTATGGAATTCAACCATTCTTTGAATTAATCTACTATACCTTAAGGCGGCACCACCTATCAAGCTTTCCCCTTCCGAGCACACAATAAAAACATTTTATGTTGAAAAGGAAGGAGCAAAGATCAGGAGAGCAGAGAGTATACATGGAACGTTCCCCAGTTAAAGTTCACAGGAATCAATAGCGCCAATAGCGTCCAGTGACAAACGACTGGCCCATTCCGGGAAAAAATAATAATTGTGAATTAATGGAAATACCTAAACGTTAATTCAGAAACAAGAAGAGGGCAGGACGAGAAAAAGTTCTTTAAAATTGTTTCTACAGCCTAAAACGAGGGGCATTTGTGGGCCAGGCATCCCACGTACGATCCCGAAGTTACTGAATGAATGTGTTACTTGAGTCACTTTAAAGGGCTTGGACGAGGCCACGACAGCTCCGGGGAGATCCGTTCCCTAACTGGGGAGGTCCAGACCCTCCGGAGATTGGCCTGCCCCCTTTGCCCGGCCCGGGAGCCCGACGAGGGCTTTTTAATTTGCAAGAAAAAGCCCAAGATTTGGAAGTCCGGGACTCGCCGAGCGGGCAGCCGCCGCCTTTCTGCCTCCTGGGCGCGCCCGCCGGGTCCCCGCCAAGCCCCCGCCGGCGCCGCCGGGCAAGGCGAGATCCTCGGCCTCCGTTTCCCCCGGGAGCCGAGGGCCTGGGCGGCGCGGCGGCGGAGCCAGGGGCCACTTTGTCTGGGTCAAGAAACACAAAGTGGCCGGCGGAGCAGCCATGTCTGGCGCGGGGAGAGCCGCGCGCGCAACGCACCAATCAGGGCGCAGCTCCGCCCCTATAAATAGCAGGCGGCCGCCGCGCTCCGGCTCAGACTTTACTTTCCGGCTCTGGGCGATTCTCGGAGAGGCACTTGCAGCTCCCTCCCAGCAGCAGCAGCCATGTCGGAGACGGCTCCCGAAGCGCCCGCACCCGCCGCCCCGGCCGCCAAGGCGCCGGCCAAGAAGAGCAAGAAGGCGGCGGCGGGGGGCGCCTCCAAGCCGCGCAAGGCCTCGGGCCCCAGCGTCACCGAGCTGCTGACCAAGGCGGTGGCCGCCTCCAAGGAGCGCAACGGCGTGTCCCTGGCCGCCCTCAAGAAGGTCCTGGCGGCCGCCGGCTACGACGTCGAGAAGAACAACAGCCGCATCAAGCTGGGCCTCAAGAGCCTCGTCAGCAAAGGCACCCTCGTCCAGACCAAAGGCACCGGCGCCTCCGGCTCCTTCAAGCTCAACAAGAAGCAGGCCGAGAGCAAGGACAAGGGCGCCAAGAAGAAGCCCGCCCTCAAGCCCAAGAAGCCCGCCGCCAAGAAGCCCGCCAGCGCCGCCAAGAAGCCCAAGAAGGCGGCTGCCGTCAAGAAGAGCCCCAAGAAACCCGCCAAGAAGCCCGCAGCCGCCAAGAAGGCCACCAAGAGCCCCAAGAAAGCCGCCAAGCCCAAGAAGGCTGCCAAGAGCCCGGCTAAGCCCAAGGCTGTCAAGGCGAAGGCAAAAGCCAAGCCTAAGACGCCCAAGGCCAAAGTGGCCAAGCCCAAGAAGGCGGCGCCCAAAAAGAAGTGAGGAGGGGAGAGCGCGCCAGACCTTTTTTAAATCCCAAAGGCTCTTTTCAGAGCCACCCACAATGTCCTCAAAAGAGCTGAGTCCCTCTCAAGGGTTTGTTGCCCTCCCCCCACCCCCAAACCTGCTCTCCACTGGTCAGAATATCACCAGGAGTTATTCAAACCAACTCTTTTGCTTGGGTGATTAAGCAACAGGGTCTTCCTGGGAGCCCAGTAAACTCACCCATTCTTGATACTATTAAGCTTGTTTTGCATAATAATAGACAGGACAGGCGGAGCCCATAAAGAAGCCTTTCCCCCTTTGGTGGAGTAGGCAGTGGCACCAGACTTGCCCATAAGGCCCTCAAAAGCAGTGGTGAGGGGCTAAAGTCGCACGTATGGGGAGAGGACCCCAATGCCTCTGCATCACAACCCTGGTGTTCCTCGGAGGTCTCCCATCCACTATTCAAGGGCCGGCCCTGCTCGGTTTCTGGCATCGGACTAGCCTGGGCTGTTCAGGCCAGGACAAAAGAGCTGTCGTCGCCCCCCCCCCCTTAAATATTTCAGTTATCCCTTTTAAGATGCCCTGGGAATATGCAGTTTCAACTAGGTAGTTCGCGTTGGTCTGAGCTTCGATTTCAGTAGCACATAAAGACCAAAATGGTTCCCAGGACTTTCAAAAATCAAAGCTCTTTCCAGCACACTTAGGAATGGACAGAATCCCTAGAGCCCTTCTATCCAGGCAAAATAGGAGGGAGGTTACTGCAAAGAGGATGTACAATACAAAGTGTAACCAGCTGGTTTAGAACAGAGGGAGAAATAGATTTTTTTTTAAAATTCTTTCGCGTTTTGTTGAACCTTTTAGCGCCGGGAGGAAAGGGAAGGGCAGAAGCCCCCCTCTCAAACTCTCCCAACCCCCTTTATAAAATCACAGTAAATCCCCTATGTGCACGTTCAAAAGCGTAGCCCAAGAGTTCACTGCAAGCAATTTGTGCATTACACAGTACAAGTACGGAAGCAAAAGCCCCAAACAGCCTTCCCTGGGAGGAAAATGGCGTGTTCCAGCACTTTCAAATGGCAATGTAGTGGCTCTTAAAAGAGCCTTTGGATGATGGAATGAACGCTACAAAAACTGCGAAGAGCGGCTTAAGCTCTCTCCCCGCGGATGCGCCTGGCCAGCTGGATGTCCTTGGGCATGATGGTGACCCGCTTGGCGTGGATGGCGCAGAGATTGGTATCTTCGAAGAGGCCGACCAAGTAAGCCTCGCTGGCCTCCTGGAGGGCCATGACCGCCGAGCTTTGGAAGCGCAGGTCGGTCTTGAAATCCTGGGCGATCTCGCGCACCAAGCGCTGGAAAGGCAGCTTGCGGATCAGCAGCTCCGTAGACTTCTGGTAACGGCGGATTTCTCGCAGGGCCACAGTGCCCGGGCGGTAGCGGTGTGGTTTTTTCACTCCGCCTGTGGCCGGAGCGCTCTTGCGAGCAGCCTTAGTAGCCAGCTGCTTTCGGGGCGCTTTTCCACCGGTGGATTTGCGAGCAGTCTGCTTTGTCCGGGCCATCGTCAAGCGAGAGCTACAAAACCCGCCGAGCCTTTTTCAAGCTATAAAAGAAATGGTGCAGAGAGCGCTGAAAGTTATTTATAATCCCGCTCCTCCTTCCCTGATTGGTTGAAATACCTTTCTTTAAAAATTCCCGGGCTCTATATCGATTGGAGAAACTGTGTTTCCCGCCTCCTGTCGTCAACGGTTTGTGTTAGCTCCCGACCAATGAAATGATTGCGCTGCACTCACTCGCTTTGAAACCATTTTTGTTTTGTTGCAAGTTTTAGTTTCCTACCGACAAAGGAGAACAGTTGCTTCATATTCACAGTTCATCTTGTAGGGAGAAGTCATGAAAAGAGTTATTTGTAGCACTGAAGTGCAACATGTTACCAATAGTGCTAGTGGGGAGAGTTTTCATAACGCAAGAGCGAAACCCTGTGTGTCTCATGCAAAGTTGCCTGGGAATGAATGTGAATTCACGGCAGACTATTGATGAGGCACTAGGATCTCGTTTATATGATAGCACATAATTATAATTTCATGTGGGTAGTCGTATTGGTCTTCACACCAAGATTCGAGTCCAGTAGTACTTTAAGGAGCAAAAAAATTCCCGGAATATGCACTTTCTAGAGTCAAAGCTCACTTCCTTAGAGTAATTGCTCTTATTCAGCTTCAGCCATTATGTTAAAACCAGGATTTTGAACTAAGGACTGCCTGTTAAAACGTGAGGGGGGCGGGTTTCAGAGACGACATTAGGGTCTGGGTAAAAGTCGGATCTACACGGATCTTCATGAATTCATATGATTTTTACATTGAAATGAAATCAAACCACTTTAATTCTATAGATCCTGTCTTAGACTATAGGCAGGACCACAAAAATCATGCCTCCAAGAATTCGTGGCGCCTCAGCAGTGCAAAAACTGGGTTCCAAAGCACGGATCCTCATGAATTCATATGATTTTTATGGTGAAATGAAATCAAACTATCATGTTGTAGATCCTCTCTTAGGCTATAGGCAGCACCAGAAAAATCATGCCTCCACGAATTTGTGGCACCACAGCACTGAAAAAAAAAAACATGTTTCCAAACCACGGATCCTCATGATTTTTGCTTTGGGCCATCCCAAGATAACCAGCCAATCACATATCATGTCCATGGGCAGATGCTGCACCTCAGATGTGGCCCAAAGCAAAAAAACCCGTGCTTTGGAACCCAGTTTTTGCATTGCTGAGGCGCCACGAATTCATGGAGGCATGATTTTTGTGGTCCTGCCTATAGTCTAAGACAGGATCTATAGAATTAAAGTGGTTTGATTTCATTTCAATGTAAAAATCATATGAATTCATGAAGATCCGTGTAGATCCGACTTTTACCCTTTTCTTGAAAGGATGGTATTCTGGAGACACTGAATAAACCACAGTCCCCACCCCAGTGGATTGTAAAATTTTGTGAGGAACTGTACGTACACACGAAAGGTCCCATCTTAAAACTTTGTTGATCTTAAAAGTGCCACAAGTCTCAAAAATTTGTCCTGTAAACTTCTGAATGTATAATTTAAGATCGGAGTGGGAGGTGTTGTTCCTTCACAGTAAGTCCTTTTTAGAAATGCTAAAGCAGTTGAGATGCATCTTTTAGACTAGATACTGTAAATTATTATTTTTTATTTTTAAAAAATCGCCCTCCCACTAAAAAGAAAGATCCTTTGACAGAAGGTGCATATTTTCGTGCCTACGAAAAATATCCTCAATTGAGGTTTCGTAAAGAAGGAAGGAGTCAAGACAGAAATAAATTTCCGGCGGGTAAGGAGGCGAGGTCTTGTAGCGAATAAGATGACGCAAAGGGGCGGAGGGGAAATCAGTAACTGCCCCTTCATGTTTTCACTCAGGTCCGACTCAGCGCTATAAAAGCAGGCCGGGCAGCTGTGTCGTTTAAACGTGTTTTGTCTTTTTGTGTGGTTAGAGCTTAAGATAGTGTTTCAGCTATGTCTGGTCGCGGAAAAGGAGGCAAAGGACTCGGGAAGGGAGGCGCTAAGAGGCACCGAAAAGTCCTTCGTGATAATATCCAAGGTATTACTAAGCCAGCTATCCGGCGCTTGGCTCGTCGTGGTGGAGTGAAGCGTATTTCTGGCTTGATTTACGAAGAGACTCGTGGAGTGCTGAAAGTGTTCCTGGAGAACGTCATTCGTGATGCTGTCACCTACACGGAGCACGCTAAGAGGAAGACTGTGACCGCCATGGATGTTGTCTATGCTTTGAAACGCCAGGGCCGTACCCTCTACGGTTTCGGTGGTTAAATTTCTCATACCTGCTTTTTACAAAAACACAAAGGCTCTTTTCAGAGCCGCCCATATCTTCCAAAAAGGAGCTGATTATATTGCTTATCCTGTGTTAAGGTTTTATGTGTTGTCTTTTTCTGTTTCTAAGAAATCCATGCTTTGCTTAGATAAAGGGTCACATCAGTAACTGTTAAAGGAAGTGTAGCGCTTGGTTGTCGTTAGTTCTAATAGCGTCGGAAGTAGCTACATAATTTTTGTATCGGTCGTAACTTCCGAATAGCTGCTACTTTGTGCTGTATCAGATCGGTCTTGCCCCATATGTGACTTTTCTGTTCATCGTAACCAGATTAGAAAAAAAATGTAAAAAGCGCCTAGTGGAGTGGTAACAATTTGCTATTTCCCCAAGTAATTCTCTGTAATGATAGTTTCTTGCTTTGATGCTAAAGCTTTCATTTTTTTTTTTTTGCAACAAGGTGTGTTTTTAACCTTCCTTCCCCCACCCCCGGGTTCTCAAGGGTTTTTTTTAACCGTCTCTTCTCCCTCTCCCCACTCGTTTTCAAGTCTTACTCGAAGCTGGGTTCACTTCATCCCACGGTGGGGGTGGGGAGAAAATGTGATCTGAGCCGTGAACAAAGAAAGCAGAAGCGGTATAGAGAAAAAAAAGTCTTCTAATTTCTGCCCAATGACAACGCAGCGCGGGGAGTTTAAATGTTCTATATTCCCTACGTCACAACATTTAGAGTAATCAGGATGATTTCCCTTGAAAATTTGTTTCGTATCGGTTATGCAGAGATTTTCTCGGACTGAATGAAAGACACATCTATCTTCTGGGTAGCAATGATACTAATTTTAAAACTGAGCCGCCCCCCCCCCCCCTTTTAAAAGCAATCTTTAATAGGGCTCACTCCGGGAAAGATATTCAGTCATGAAACTGATACAGACCTACCAAAATCGCAGCAGTATTTCTTGGACAGAGCAGAGAAAAGGTATATTTAGTAACTGCCTTAAAGAAGTTAGGTTGCAGTTTTATGCACTCTGACCGGGCAGTTTTGTTAGAACTTTAAAAAGGTAGTCTCGGTGCAAACACCAGTCGTTTCAGACAGTCTGCCATGAAAACGTGTTGCATCACGTTTTCACGGCATCCTTTTTTAATGATTTTTTTTTCCCTGGAAATTTTACATCTCTAGTCTGGGGCCGGCCCAGATCACAAGCTTTGACTTTGAAGGAAAAGGAAGGAAAGGTCCCTTGTGCAAACAGCAGTCGTTTCCGACTCTGGCACGACGTTGCTTTCACAACGTTTTCACGGCAGACTTTTTAGGGGGTGGTTTGCCATTGCCTTCCCCAGTCATCTACACTTTCCCCCCAGCAAGCTGGGTACTCATTTCACCTTGTTGGAACATACTTCGAGGCAAACATGGATAACACCACCCTGCACTACAAGGCATTCATACAGATTTTCTGCCATGTGATGTGAAATAAAACGAGTCTAGTGACACCAAATATATTTGTAAAAAAACTTCTAAGAAGTCAGATGCATCCGTTGAAGTAACTGAGTCACGAGAAGTTATGATGAAATAAGTGGCTAGTCTCTAAAACGTGCACTGCACTCCTTGTATCTCTGCCGCAGCAGAACTAGGCTGCGCGCCTGAAGTCTTCCTTCTGAATAAACAAGCATAAAATTGTCATGCAATCCTATGCATGCCCAGAAAGGAGTAAGCCTCCTTGTTTTGTTATTGCTCACTTGCAAGCCATTCCCCATTATACGTGGGTTTCTCGATTAATCAAGACATATAAATCACGACTCAAATTTTGTGTGTCTTTTGACGACGTTATACTGATTTCTTATTGGTTAATTTAAAAGTCCAATCCTGCTGATTCATTGGTTAGACCTCCCAAGCGGACAGAAATGTTACCGACCCTTTGTTATCGCTGAAGTTTTCACTCTGGTCGGATTCTATACTATATAAACACCAGTCTTTTGCTGTTTGTTATGTCATACATCGCTTACAGGTAGCTTTGCTTAACTTAGCAGGAGAAGATGTCAGGTCGTGGAAAAGGTGGCAAAGGCTTGGGGAAAGGGGGAGCCAAGAGGCACCGGAAAGTTCTCCGAGATAACATTCAGGGCATTACTAAACCTGCCATTCGCCGTCTGGCTCGTCGTGGAGGAGTGAAGCGTATTTCCGGATTGATCTATGAGGAAACACGCGGCGTGTTGAAAGTGTTCTTGGAGAATGTTATCAGAGATGCTGTGACCTATACCGAGCACGCTAAGAGGAAAACTGTGACTGCTATGGATGTAGTTTATGCTCTGAAGCGGCAGGGTCGCACCCTGTACGGCTTTGGAGGCTAAAGGGTTAGTCTTAAATTCACACCTAAAAACTTTCAAAGGCCCTTTTCAGGGCCGCCTACTTGTACGTGGAAAGAGCTGTTTTCTTTTTTTTTTGCAGAAGGACCATTTGCAAATCAGGGTTCTATGCCACCGTGATAGATCAGGGATCACAAATTTCCAGTATTAAAAATGAATTGCTGATTGATAGAGTAAATTTGGAAAATAGTTTATGATTAATTTTATCAAAACGTGCAGCTTTTTTTTGAAGCTTTAAGGGGGGGTTAATTGTAAAATACTTACGGTTTTTATGTTTCTCTTTTAGGAACTGAAAGTGATAATCTAATTTTCCATTGTAGTGGAGTATTTGTTTTTAAAGCATTTAGGGGAGTGCTGTTTGTTTTGCTTTAGTAGACTTAAAAAAACCCCCAAAATGCCATTTATTTATATACAATCTTTCAGCTAGAAGTTCTTAAGGTGGTTATTAGTAAGCAAAAATTTCAGTTGAAAGCGCTACATTACATTAATATGTCAATAACAATTAGCATTCTGCTAGTGCTATTCAAATAATACTCACTGTCCATCTAGCACAAAAGCCTGGAAAACAACCTTCAAAAACACATGGAAGAGTTTTGCCAAGTCCTTCCTTACAGTTAGAGAGCCCAGTGGCGCAGTGTTAAAGCTGCAGTACTGCAGTCCTAAACTCTGCTCACGAGTCATGACCTGAGTTTGATCCCAGCGGAAGCTGGGTTTTCTGGTAGCCGGCTCGAGGTTGACTCAGCCTTCCATCCTTCCAAGTTAGGTAAAATGAGTACCCTGTTTGCTGGGGGGAAAGTGTAGATGACTGGGGAAGGCAATGGCAAACCACCCCATAAAAAGTCTGCCGTGAAAACGTGAGAGCAACTTCACCCCAGAGTCAGAAACGACTGGTGCTTGCACAGGGGAACTTTCCTTTTCTTCCTTACAGTTCCCAGGGGAGGGAGTTACAAAGGGGGCAGCAGCCCCCAAAGCTGGTTCCTGGAAGAAGCCCCTGTGGCGTGATCTCAAGCCTCTGGTTAGTTCATATGGATAGAAGTGCCCCAGGAGGCTGGATCTTGCAATCTGCAGATGCAAGGATCACAGATGTTTCCCACAACCCCCACTAGTCCTTTGTGGCCTCAGGGAAAGCTCATTCCTGAGACTGCAAAACCAGCATAGTCTGGCTAGAAAGGTGCAATGCAGAGAAAGGGGCAGAAGGGAAGACTAACTCTGTTCACTGCATATATATAAAGGGAAATCTTATACCAGGGGCAGCAAAACTTGCTTAAGGTAAGAGCTACATAGAATGTTTGAGAGCTGGGAAGGAAGGAAGGAAGGAAGGAAGGAAGGAAGGAAGGAAGGAAGGAAGGAAGGAAGGAAGGAAGGAAGGAAGGAAGGAAGGAAGGAAGGAAGGAAGATATATGGGGGAAGGGGAGATGGAAAGAAATCAACTTTAACTTTAAATGCATTCTCCAAGCTGTCTCGTCTTGGAGAAGTAATTTAAAGAGAGAATGCCTTCTCCAAGCCAACCAATGGAGTGGAGAGGGGGCTTCAAGAGTCACAATATGTGTGAAAGAGCCACATGTGGCTCCTGAGCCACAGTTTGGCCACCCCTGGTTTAGCATTAGGCTGATATGCTGCTTCACTTCTGGTGGAAAACTGGAAGTGACATTTTATTGGGAGTGACATCATTTCTGGTTTTGTGCTGGACATGATCTGGGGCATTGATGCAATGTTAAAAAACTTGCCCCCCCCCAAAAAAAAAAGAAGAAAGAAATATTCTGCCCACAACCCTAATAGGATTGTGTAGATGCCTCCTCCCCAAAAGAAACAGTATAGTTGTTAGGTGAAGCAGAGAGTGAATTTCCATGTGGAAGTATCTGCATCCTGCATTTGAGTAGAAGAGTACTTCCATGTTAAAGAGCAGTCTAGTTTTCTCAGATGGTTTCTCAAAAGGAACAGAGGATGAGGGACTCTCTCTCTCTCCCTCTAAAAAAATAAATCAATCCCATGCCTTAAATACTAACACATCTACTATGGCATAGGTTATTTTGTGTTCAGATCTCAAGCTAAGGTTTTTTCCACCCACCCACAAACATCCCAGGACATAGGTATGTTGCCCCATTACATTGCAGCTAAATGAACAAATTTTGGACCAACACAGCTGCCTACCTGGATCCATTGCAACTAAATGCTTCCTGCACCAGAAGTGAATTTAACAAATAAAAACTTTTGCCACAATGAAACCTCACATCTTTAAAGTGCTACAGTGCTCTCGGTTATTTTAGTTTCAGTAGATTACTGCCCTCTGGACGGCATCAGTCCGTCTCGCTTGTGGGTTTCTCTGGGATGTATCTTGGAGTAGGGATGCTTGGTCAAAATGGGGAGGGGGGGGAAGACTACCCCGGTTCTCTCTCCTTTAATCGCATCGCATGTTGAATGTTGCAAGGCTTTTTTTTTCCATCAAAGGTACAGAAACTCTCTACTCCTTGCAGCTGCACAGCAATAGGGGGGAGGGGTAACGAAGCATATTTTCAGGGATAGGGTCCTGTGCGCGCTGAAGCCCTGCCTGAACCCCGTGGGACTTACTTCCGAGTAAGCACATGCAAAGGATCGGGCTGCGTGGCTGCTAGAAAGAAGAGCTCTCCCCCCGCCTCGTCGTATAATGCCTTTTAAAATAACCGAAGGAGAAAGATCCTGGTGGGTGTAGCGGTGTTGGTCTGAAACAGCAGAACAAAATTTGAGTCCAGTGGCAACTTTTAAGACCAACAAAGTCGTATTCTGGCTATAAGGTTTCGTGTGAACTTAAAGGTTCCAGTGGAGTGAAACTTTATTCAAAGGAGAGAAAGAGAAGGAAAGAGAGTCGTGGGAGGGGTTAAAGATAGGAAGAGAGAGAACAAAGACTGTAGGGCGGGGAAGAAAAAGGAGACACCAATCAGAAAGATTTTACATCATCGGCCCAATCAATGCAGAGCCCGGGAAATTCAAATATTGTAAACGGTCGCCTCGCTACTCTTAGCCAATGGGACGAGGGGAAGCTAGCTATAAAGAGCCCGCGGAGCAGCTCTACGATTCATTGCTTAACAGAGGATAGCAGAAGGGTTTTGGAAATTGATCCAGGTTAGCTGAAGAATGGCAAGAACGAAGCAGACTGCTCGTAAGTCTACTGGTGGGAAAGCGCCCCGGAAGCAGCTGGCTACCAAAGCTGCGCGCAAAAGCGCACCAGCAACCGGCGGCGTGAAGAAACCACATCGTTACCGCCCCGGGACTGTGGCTCTGCGAGAGATTCGGCGCTACCAGAAGTCTACAGAGCTGCTGATTCGCAAGCTGCCTTTCCAGCGGTTGGTGCGCGAGATCGCCCAGGATTTCAAGACCGATCTGCGTTTCCAGAGTTCTGCAGTCATGGCCTTGCAAGAGGCCAGCGAAGCCTACCTGGTCGGACTCTTTGAGGACACCAATCTCTGCGCCATCCACGCCAAGCGAGTCACCATCATGCCCAAGGACATCCAGCTGGCCCGGCG
This sequence comes from Heteronotia binoei, assembly GCF_032191835.1. NCBI lineage: Eukaryota > Metazoa > Chordata > Lepidosauria > Squamata > Gekkonidae > Heteronotia > Heteronotia binoei. The sequence continues at coordinate 23,830,874 of NC_083237.1, forward strand.
TATCCGGGGAGAGAGAGCTTAAAATCCCACTGAAATCTAACGACCCAAAGGCTCTTTTAAGAGCCACCATATTTTCACTTTAAAGAGCTCGATTTTGCTATTTTTCCACATCACTTTCCCCTACTGGCCGCGATTTTTCTCTTAAGTAGGTAGGCTCTGCAACTCGCTTCAAACATTCTCAAGCAATGTAAAACTACCTCGCTTTTCACTTTAAATGCCTGTGCTAGTTAAGTGCTATAGTAGTAAAGAAAACGGAAGGCAAGGCAAGTAACTTACATTTGAGCATGGAGCTCTGTTTTGGTGAAAGTAACAACGTACTAAGCTAATGTAGCCCCTGGGTTGTGAGTGCTTTCCTTAAAGGTTATATCCAAGTGGGCAGGCGTGTTTGTCTGAAGGAATAGAACAAAGCAGTAGTCAAGAATCACCTTTAAGACCAACTCAGTTTTATTCAGGATTTAAGCTTTAGTGTGCTCTAAGCAGACTTCAGGAAAGCTCACATTCTGAATAAAACTGAGTTGGTCTTAAAGGTGCTGCTTGACTACTTTGTTCTATTACTTAAAGGTATGTTCTCCCTCTGATAAATAGTATATGGTGGGAAGTGCTGTGATTATGGAGGGCTTGGCTTTAAGGGAAGGCAACAGCGGTGGTCAGCCATTGCCTACCTCTGCCCTGGATTTCCTCGCTGATCTCATGCCCAACTTCTAGCTCCCACATTGCTAACCCTGCTTAACTCCAGAGATCGGGGCTTCTCCAGCTAGGGGAGGAACAAGCAGAGTGGTAGATTAAGTTAAGGGTTCTGCACGAATCTGTCTCTGGTCATGTTGCTGCACAGAAACTTCTTTGGGTGAACGTATACCTGCCTGGCTCAATAGTGTACAAAACACATTATTAAGAAGCACTAGAGGGAGCTAGACAAGCCCCGTGGCGCAGAGTGGTAAAGCTGCAGTCCTAAATTCTGCTCATGATCTGAGTTCAATCCCGGCGGGTTCTCAGGTAGTCGGCTCGAGGTTAACTCGGCCTTCCAAGGTCGGTAAAACGAGTACCCAGCTTGCTGGGGGGAAAGTGTAGATGTCTGGGGAAGGCAATGGCAAAACCACCCCTTAAAAGTCTGCCGTTGAAACGTGAAAGCAACGACACCCGAGTCGGAAACCACTGGTGCTTGCACAGGGGGACTACCCTTTACCTTTTTTAGAGAGCTAATGGGACATGTTCCTGGGCTCCGAGGAAGAGGGATTTGAGGGTGGAAGGGAGTCGCATTTGTTTAAAGAAGGAAAATTGCTTTTAAGTAATTCTGAGCAGTAAAAAGCAAACAGGAGGGGGCAAAAGAATCAGGGAAGGGATTCAGCTCTTTTGAGGACATTGTGGGTGGCTCTGAAAAGAGCCTTTGGGATAAGAAACAAGTCTGGCGTCTTCTCCCCTCCGCACGAGGAAAGATGCTCACTTCTTTTTGGGCGCCGCCTTCTTGGGCTTGGCCACTTTGGCCTTGGGCGTCTTAGGCTTGGCTTTTGCCTTCGCCTTGACAGCCTTGGGCTTAGCCGGGCTCTTGGCAGCCTTCTTGGGCTTGGCGGCTTTCTTGGGGCTCTTGGTGGCCTTCTTGGCGGCTGCGGGCTTCTTGGCGGGTTTCTTGGGGCTCTTCTTGACGGCAGCCGCCTTCTTGGGCTTCTTGGCGGCGCTGGCGGGCTTCTTGGCGGCGGGCTTCTTGGGCTTGAGGGCGGGCTTCTTCTTGGCGCCCTTGTCCTTGCTCTCGGCCTGCTTCTTGTTGAGCTTGAAGGAGCCGGAGGCGCCGGTGCCTTTGGTCTGGACGAGGGTGCCTTTGCTGACGAGGCTCTTGAGGCCCAGCTTGATGCGGCTGTTGTTCTTCTCGACGTCGTAGCCGGCGGCCGCCAGGACCTTCTTGAGGGCGGCCAGGGACACGCCGTTGCGCTCCTTGGAGGCGGCCACCGCCTTGGTCAGCAGCTCGGTGACGCTGGGGCCCGAGGCCTTGCGCGGCTTGGAGGCGCCCCCCGCCGCCGCCTTCTTGCTCTTCTTGGCCGGCGCCTTGGCGGCCGGGGCGGCGGGTGCGGGCGCTTCGGGAGCCGTCTCCGACATGGCTGCTGCTGCTGGGAGGGAGCTGCAAGTGCCTCTCCGAGAATCGCCCAGAGCCGGAAAGTAAAGTCTGAGCCGGAGCGCGGCGGCCGCCTGCTATTTATAGGGGCGGAGCTGCGCCCTGATTGGTGCGTTGCGCGCGCGGCTCTCCCCGCGCCAGACATGGCTGCTCCGCCGGCCACTTTGTGTTTCTTGACCCAGACAAAGTGGCCCCTGGCTCCGCCGCCGCGCCGCCCAGGCCCTCGGCTCCCGGGGGAAACGGAGGCCGAGGATCTCGCCTTGCCCGGCGGCGCCGGCGGGGGCTTGGCGGGGACCCGGCGGGCGCGCCCAGGAGGCAGAAAGGCGGCGGCTGCCCGCTCGGCGAGTCCCGGACTTCCAAATCTTGGGCTTTTTCTTGCAAATTAAAAAGCCCTCGTCGGGCTCCCGGGCCGGGCAAAGGGGGCAGGCCAATCTCCGGAGGGTCTGGACCTCCCCAGTTAGGGAACGGATCTCCCCGGAGCTGTCGTGGCCTCGTCCAAGCCCTTTAAAGTGACTCAAGTAACACATTCATTCAGTAACTTCGGGATAGTACGTGGGATGCCTGGCCCACAAATGCCCCTCGTTTTAGGCTGTAGATTTTAAAATATACTTCTATTTTTGGTCTCTTTTGTGCGCTGATGGGCGAAGATGAAGTTTGTACCGCTAGATTCTTAAGTCTGCTCTAATTTTTAAAAAGATAGCCCAACGCTTGTGCAGCAAGGGATATGCATTGAAATGGCTGCCATAATGCCTTGCTGCCTGGGACAAAGATGGTCGGCGGTTTGGCTGCATTTTGGACCTCCAGACTTCCCCGTCGCTAATTGCCATCTTTCCCTTTCTGCTGTCATCTCAATTAAGGACGGGGAGGGTGGTCTGTCTGATGGGAAGGAAACTTGCTAGCTCAAAGGTGACTGGCCATTTTTTGTTTTCAGTTCCAGTAACCTCTGGTGCATCCTGAAACCCCCTTTACACCCAGTACGATCTACTCCAATTAAGACTATATAAACTGCAGGCTAGGAATTCTCTGTTATGCATTGGGAATCACTCCCCCCTTTCCATCACCAGTTTTTTGCCCTTCGGTACTGAACGTCTCACCTGAGGAATTCTGAGGAGCTTTCAGGCTGTTTTATTATATCTTGGTGTGTGTGTGTAATAAAAATCTGTTGGCATTTTTCAAGTTGGGGACATAGATAGACCCTCCCCCCCCTCCAATGACCATATTCTGTGGTTGCAATAAGAAAAATGTAATCAACAAACACATATCTTAAATCCAAGCAGCTCAGCATGAATGGGGAACGTGCACACACAAAACCCCATGCAAATCGAAGACCAGGATTTTAAACAGCACTGCTTTCCCAACTTCTTTTGTCCTCACAGTTTCTTTTGACATCACAGATTAATGCCAGCTACATTAATCTCCATACCTTTTTGTCAAAACAGATAACTGACTTTACAGATATTGATAGAAGATAGATCCTGATCCACCATTGGACCTCAAGTCAGTTTCCAGCGGGCCATCCAACTTCTGGATGCTAGGATTCTTTACATAAAACTCAGGTTTTGCTCCTGAATTAAGCAGGTTTTATATCTTTTAGCTAACTTGACTGTTAGCTGTTTAAATTGAATCCCCTGACCCCCCAATTTGCAAGCTCTTGCAAGAAATCTGTACATTGGGGGAACCACACCCTGTGGTCCACAGGATTCAGTTTAAACAGCTAACAGCCAAGTTAACTAAAAGATATAAAACCTATTTAGTTCACTTTGTTCACACTTACATAGAACTCGGTTTCAAAACCAACCTGCTCATTAATTGGACAGGAGCCATCAGAAAATTACAGCTATAATCACAAATCAATTCATTTCAATCTGGATAATTTAGCTTCCTTTTCATTTGGGTTTTGCAGTCTCTGGGAAGCTTAGAACTATATTGAAGGTAGGGCAGCAGGACTATGTACCATCAGAGCCTGTGATTTAAGTCAGAGGGCTCACTAGACAGTGTCTTACATGTAGGCATGGAATATGAAGAGTCCAAAACCCTGCGCAGCTCTTATTCTCTCTCACTGTTAACTGGGGAGTGGGGCAAACTAAGAGCAGCTTTGCTGAGTCAAAGTGAAGGTCCTTTCTGTTTCATACAGTAGCCAACCAAATGGTTATAAGATGTTCACAAACAACACAGGAAAAACAAGCTCCCTCCCTCTGAGAAACTTGGAGGCTTCATTTAGCCTTAAAGATCTATCCTCTACAATAGTCAATCTATTAACAGACCTATCCTCCAAGCTTTTGTGGGGAAATATTTTTAAAAATCCCTTTGAGGATATAGCAGGAAAGACTTCAAAACCAGTCTGATATTTCTGCTTTATCTTAGGCAGATTCAGAGCACAAAAGATTTTCTCTGTGCAAACAACCCCCTGCTGAGATTTAAAAGACCCCAATATTGATTTACATATTTTCTAGTCCATAATTCTGAGGTTTCCTTTTTCTAATGTGAGCAAGGCTGCAACTAACATCTGTGGAATGTAAAGCTATCTGTTATGCTGTTTGTTGTTCTCTAATTCTGTAATCCAGATTTAGTACATTGTGTGTAACATGTTTCACTGCATTGCTCTAAGTCTAAAATCTTGCAATCCTTGCTTTAATACTAGAACTGTATTGCGTTTCAGCACCATATTCTCTAATTTGGAGGGGTGTTCATATTCTGTTCTTATGGCATTGTCTTTTCAGTTGAAATCTGCCCCAGGTCTCAGCAAGCAAGGTGGGTAATGAAGTGAAGTGGGTAAATAATCCACCTTTTACAGAAGAATGCACACATGAAATGCACACATGAAATGGTATTAGGAGCACAAGCTGTTTCAGAAGCAGAGAGCAATCTCAAGGGATGGTTCTGTCCAGCTTTGGTTTATTTTTATTACAATTGTTTAATTTGAAAATCTTTACAGGAAGATTATAATGAGAACTGGAGAGCTGACAGAAAAGTGCATGTCTGCAGTAGCTGCACATTGGTGGCTGCACCCAGCCACAGATGGTTTTTCCAAGCTATTTCCACATTTAACATTAAATAGTATGTCTACCATGTTTTGTCACACAACCCTTCTAAAGACTGATGGTGGCATATATGCCTCCACTTTTTAGTTACACCACCCCCTTTAAGGTAGCTTATGCTAAAATAGAATCAATGCTTGAAGTCACCCAATGAGCTTCTTGACGGAACCCAGTTTTTTCCAGTCCTAAAACAGAGTTCAATACAGTTTTCAGCCCTTAAAATACAGTACTAATGTATTCTTCTGGAAGACCAGATCTTGCATTTGGAACTGCAATCAGGAACTTTCCTATCTTGGAAGATTTTGAAAGGTGTTTGTGTGTGTGTGTGTGGGGGGGGTACTATGTATCACATGCATGTACCCAGCACTGTTGTCCTGGTTGTGAGCTTGATTTGATAGCAGCTTGGAAAACTCCCCCCCTACATAGTTTCCACCATTTGTTTTAAAGGAATCCGAGTCAAGGTCTGTCACAGCTTTCCAAGCTATCGACTGCTTTAGTGACTTGATGGACTTCTCCAGTAGGTGCTTGGGGGGTGGGGCAAAGCAGGAAAAGACTAATTTTTAGTCCATCTTTCCAAAGGAACAAAGTTTAATTTGTCATCACTTGCATCTTTTGGTATGCTCTTTGTTGCTTCTTATAATGTGAGGCTGGCAGTTAAGCTGCACCCCCCCCCCTTTTCTTTGTTCTTCGGTAAGACCACTAGCAATGCAGACCAGTCCCTCAACCGCCCTCCTGAAACCAGTCTTGATACTGATTTTGTTCTTTGGAGCAGCAGCAGTAGAATCAAACTGAAGGATGTGTGTTTAGGAAAGAGAGGTCAAATATCCAAGACAGAAAGTGGCAACCATTTCTATTCGTGAGCATACGCAGACTTTCCGACACAGAAATGTGAGTTTATTAAAAAAGCAAGAGTAGCAAATTGGATTTACTAGAATGTGAACCACAATACAAAGCGTGTTTCTAGATAGCTTACAGAACTCTTTCAACGGTATTGTTAGTAGGGTTCCACTTGCAATATAAACTACTTACCTTTCCTTATGTACACACAAAATCTCAAAGACACTTGCCTAGAACAAATCTCATTACTTCTGAAACTATATTCAGAATTGAAAACACCCAGTTACACAATTGTACAAACAAGGAATTCATGCATTAGCACATTTTAAAAAGAAACAGCTCTTTTTAGGAACTTGTGGGGTGGCCCTGAAAAGGGCCTTTGGGTTCTTTTGGACTTTGCGGTTTACACAGGGAAGTCTTAACCTCCAAAGCCGTACAGCGTGCGACCCTGGCGTTTCAGAGCATAAACCACATCCATAGCAGTTACGGTCTTCCTCTTGGCGTGCTCGGTGTAAGTTACAGCATCTCGGATCACGTTTTCCAAAAAGACCTTCAACACACCTCGAGTCTCTTCATAGATCAGTCCAGAAATACGCTTCACTCCCCCGCGACGAGCCAGACGGCGAATTGCTGGCTTGGTGATACCTTGGATATTATCACGAAGTACCTTACGATGCCGCTTAGCGCCTCCTTTCCCCAGCCCTTTACCGCCTTTCCCACGACCAGACATCTTCCAAACGGGCCAGAAAAACTAAGAATGAACTTTAACAAGTAATGGCCACGGTTTTTATAGACTGGAATCCGACCACAGTGGAAACCAAACTACTATTTTAGAGCCCCGCCTCCAAAGCATTCTAATTACCTTTAATAAGGAGTCTATACTTTTTCCGCCAATCAGCCAAAGGGGATGTTGTAAACTATCCAATCAGAGATAAGACCACTTTAACACCATAGGAGAAAAATTCCAGGGGTGTAGCCTCTTCAATGTCCTTTAACACTCCCCACCCAAACAAATCATATGGTGCATCGAAGATCTGGAAGATCTTTCTATTTTCAAGGTGTCATAAGACTTTGTTAATTTAGCTGCGCTTGAATACTCTTCGACGCTTGTGCAACGCGCATGCATGCTGCTTGCCCTCGTGAGGTAACAAACTGGTTCCATTTTGCGGGGAAAGGAGAACTATAGTTCCTGATGCAGGAACCCTCTCTGGGTTTTGACTTTGCAATTCTGAGAGCCACACGCTCTTATTTTATTTTTCCCCCATTTGTCTAAGTATACTGCTGCGGGGGGGGGGGGGAGGTCGGCCAAGAGGACGAAGCGGCTGGAAACGCTCGTCTTGAAACAACAGCTCTGCCGTTGAAACGCATCTCGCTTCTATTTCTAACACCAACCAGCCATTTCTCTAAAGAATTGCGGGGAATGAATCTTGTAACCCCAGCTCCGAATGCAGAGCTCCACTGATCTCTCTTTCGGAGAATAACAGCCGGAAGCAACAATGGCTGTTCTCATTGCCCCCTACCCAGCCGCCGCCATTTTGCAGAAAAGTCGATAGGGCCGTGGAAATGCTTTCTTCTGATCATGACCAATCCTATCAAAGCGCGGGAATTTTAAAAATAAACATTTCTTTTTTCGCTCCACTTTCCCGGTTCCTCCGGAATAATTGTTATCGCTCTAACTAAACAAGGGAAGGTTTTGATATTAAAAACAACAGCTGATTTTACCAAGACACACTACGGTAGGTTCAGACATCTGACTCAAGAAAGTTTACGCTTAAATAAGCAATGTTAATGTTTAAGGTGCAGGCAAAGTCCTCTTTGACTTTGCTACTGTGATCCAACATGGCTGCCTCTCTCGATTTATTCTGTTGGATAAATTATTTCATTGGGCACTGAGGGTCCAACTAGACACCATTTCAAAGACAAATTCAGGCATTTTAAAAATGCCATCCCCGAAGCAATGGGACCAGGGATCTTGCCATTGAACACCCCCTGCCCCGGCCAAGTTTTCAGGATTCTAATAGCCTTCCCTTAGGGTTGCCAGGTTCTGCCACTGGTGTGTACGTGTGGTTTGGGGGGGGGAGATTAAATAGGGTTACCAGATCCGGGGAAAGAGCCTGGGGAGAACAGGGACCTCAGTGGGGCGCAATGCCACGGAGTCCACTCTCCAAAGCATGCATTTTCTCCAAGGGAACTGATCGCTGTAGTCTGGAGAGAAGTTGTAATTCCGATGGATCCCCAGGTTTACCCTGGAGACTGGAATCCATACTTCTCACAACTGAATTAAGACATGCTTTACTGATTTTAAACCATTTAAAAGGTAAAGATAGTCCCCTGTTGAAACTCAACATAAAAAAACTAAGATCATGGCATCTGGCCCCATCACACCTTGGCAAATAAGGGAAGACATGGCAGTAGTGACAGACTTCACATTTCTGGGATCCAAGATCACTGCAGATGGTGACTGTAGCCATGAAATTAAAAGATGTTTGCTCCTTGGGAGGACAGCTATGGCAAACCTGGGCAGTATAATAAAAAGTAGAGACATCATCCTGCCAACAAAAGTCCATGTAGTCAAAGCGATGGTATTCCCAGTAGTAATGTATGGCTGTGAGAGCTGGACCATAAGGAAGACTGAGCGCAGAAGAATAGATGCTTTTGCGCTGTGGTGCTGGAGAAGAATCTTGAGAGTTCCGTGGACTGCAAGAAGATCAAATCAGTCAGTCCTAAGGGAAATCAACCCAGACTGTTCCCTAGAAGGTCAGATGCTGAAGATGAAGCTCAAATACTTTGGCCACCAAATGAGAAGGGAGCATTCACTGGAGAAGATCCTGATGATACGAAAGACAGAAGGCAAAAGAAGAAGGGGATGGCAAAAGATGAGATGGCTGGACAGTGTTCCTGATGTAACAAACACGAATTTGAGCAGATTTCAGAGGATGGTAGAAAACAGGAGGGCCTGGCGTGACTTTGTCCATGGGGTCGTGGAGGGCCGGAGTCAACTGTGTGACTGAACAAGTCCCCTGTGCAAGCATCAGTCGTTTCCGACTCTGGGTGACGTCGCTTTCACGTTTTTTACAGGGTGGTTTGCCATTGCCTTTCCCACTCGTCTACACTAGGGGTGGCCAACAGTAGCTCTCCAGAAGTTTTTTGCCTACAACTCCCAGCAGCCCCAGCCAGCATGGCCAATGGCTGGGGCTGATGGGAGTTGTAGGCAAAAAACATCTGGAGAGCTACCGTTGGCTACCCCTGGTCTACACTTTCCCCCCAGCAAGCTGGGTACTCAATTTTACCAACTTTGGAAGGATGGAAGGCTGAGTCAACCTGAGCCGGCTACCTGAAACCAGCTTCCGCTGGGATCAAACTCAGGTCGTGAGCAGAGAGTTCAGACTGCAGTACTGCAGCTTTACCACTCTGCGCCACGGGGCTCCTTTTTAAAAGGCATATATAGTGAGAAGAGTGGTATAATGCAGCTACCCTTGATTTAGTTGTGAGACTATAATTTGGGCTGTACTTTATTGCCTCGTTTTAACATGTCACATATATGGACTTGTTTCATTCTTATTTCCGCTATTAGATTTGTTTTTCAGATTTCAAATCCAGACCCTCTCTTGTACTGATTTATACTTTGTGTGAAAGGCAGAATATAAATATATCCAGGGCTTTTTTTCTGGAAAAAGAGGTGCCAGAACTCTTGGGAAATGAAGGAGACACACATGGGTGCCCCTCATGAACTTTTAAACTTTTTTTAAAATATAATTTTGTTTCCACAAAGAGGTTCTGGAACTCTGTTCCGCCACATCCCCCCAGGAAAAATGCCCTAAATATATCATAAATAAATCTCTCCTTATTTGGAGGTTTTTAACCAGAGGCTACATGGCCATCTGGCAGCAATGCTGATTCTGTGAAATTAGGCAGATCATGAGATGGAGGGCAGGAAGGGCTGCATCAGTGCTTAGTTCTTGTGGCCCTTCCTTACATGCTCAGGGAAATGCTTTGCCACTTTTGGGGTCAGGAAGCAATTTTTCTTCAAGCCAATTTGATGAGGGATCCTGGACCCCCCCCCCCCCCCCCGGCATCTTCTGGGCAAGGAGCAGGAGTCACTGCAGGTGGGGAAGTATTTGTGAATCTTGCATTGTGCAGGGGTTGGACTAGATGACCCTGGAGACCTCTTCCAAGTCTATGATTCTATGAAATCAATTCAAAATTTGGATGAGCATTTCAGTTTTTGGGATTCAGTATCATGGGAGTGTATGTATCTGCTGCGGATTCAGATATCAGTAACAAAACCCTGAGTTTCTGCCCAAGTGCTTTGGCTGGACTAAGCGTGTACACAGTTTTAGATTTTGCCAACACTCAGGTTTTAACAGCAAAATTATTGACACTTTCAAAACAACGACAGTGGTAAGCAGTTCAAGTGAAGCTTAACCAGATCACCGTGAGGTTACTCTGTCCCGAATTTATTAGATTACACTCGCTTTTTTTGTACAGGCATAAACAAAAACAGCTGTTTCCACATCTGCTGAGAATGCTTTTAGACTCTTAGCCCAGGAAAGGCAGTTCCCCCCTCCACATCTGCCTTCACCCCTGTATCTGTATTTCCGCAAGCCTGCTGTCCAAAGATAGCCCTATAATCATATTCACCCTCTCCACACCCTGCCCCCATAGACATCCACTACGTAACGATTTCTGAAGTGGTGTGTTCTATCACATTTTTATCCCACTGTACCCCTAAGCAGCTTGAGGCAGCACGTATGGTTCTCTTTTCACTCTACAAACACAGCAGCCCTATGAGGTAGGTTAGTTTGAGAGGAACTAGACTGGCTCAAAGTCACCCAGAAGAGCTCTATGGCTGAGCAGGGATCTGTTTCCCCTGATTCTAGTCCAATCACTATCTTGTGTTGGCCTTGTCTCCAGTTGACAAGATAGTTTGAGTGTGGACCTAGGGATTCCCTGACTAAAATCAGCACCAGCTATAGAGGCAAACAAAGAGAAGGAGCAAATCTTGCATTAGTTCTGGCACCTGGTACGGCTACTGTCCCAGTTTCTTGACAGCAACCATGTCCCTTTATTAAGGAGTGTTCAGCTCAAAAAAAAAAAATTCCGATACAAGCATCCTGTGGTACCAAGAAAGCCAAGATGGAATGTGGGGACAGGGTTGCCAGCTCCAGGTTGGGAACACCTGGAAATTTGGGGATGGAGCCTGGGAAGGACAGGGATCTCTGGGAGACAATGCCAAGGAGCCCACCCTCCAGAACATCCATTTTCTCCAGGGGAACTGATCTCTGTAGCCTGGAGATGAGCTGTACTTCCAGGGGATCCCCAAGCACTACCTGGAAGCTGGCATTCCTGGGGGGGCGGGCTGCTTCCTCAGAATCTCCCTCTTAAAGTTCTTCTAATGCAGGGGTCCTCAACCTTTTTGAGCCTGGGGGTCACCTTTGGAATTTTGACAGTGTGATAGGTGCAATCACAAAATGGCTGCTCCCACGTGGGCGCTGCAGGAAGCGGGACCAGCCACAAAATGGCTGCTGAGGCTTACCTTCAGTCAAGCAGTGAAGATCCTAGTGCTATGTTGGCAGCTACTACCAAAACACAATTTTTTGAAATTTGTAGAGCCAATGAAATCTCCAGTGCTTAATGAGAAACCTTGCTGTGTAAAAAACCCACCTGGCCCTAGCCACTTTCTAAAACCATTTTGTGAGCACTCAGGTTGGGAGGGGAGGAGTTACCATAGTGTCCATAGGCACCACATTGGGGGCTCCTTTTCTAACATTTCATACTGTAGGGTCCTATGAAGCCATAATCTGTTTCTGGAAAATGGCAAGTTCAAAATATGACATGAACCCACTATAAAATCCAAACACAATCCAAGTCATACCATGTGGCTCTGCAATAGGGTTGCCAAGTCCAATTCAATAAATATCTGGGAACTTTGGGGGTGGAGCCAGGATACATGAAGGATAGGGGCACCATTTTGGGGGGCTCATAGAATTGGACCCCCTGGTCCAATCGTTTTGAAACTTGGGGGGTATTTTGGGGAGAGGCACTAGATGCTATACTGAAGATTTGGTGCCTCTACCTCAAAAAACAGCTCCCCCAGAGCCCCCGATACTTCCAGATCAATTTCCCATTATACCCTAAGAGAATCGATCTCCACATAGGGAATAATGTAGTGCCCAGCACACATTTCCCTCCCCCCCCCCCCTTTCTGGCGACTCTGAAGCGAGGGATTGGCATCTCTAATTACGAGTTGCTGCCAACTTCTTCAAAGTAACATAGACACACCATCCCAAGAGGAAGCCTTTCAACTGAAGACTGAAGCCTCCAGAAGTGGAAAGTCACATGGGGGCTGTGAGGGCGGGGTTTTCCCCTGTGGGCCAGCTGACTGGGGGCGGGAAGGAGCCTGGGAAAGCGGGAGAACCCCCGCTGGGACCTGCGGATTGGCAAGCCTACTCTGCAACATTGAGAATTCTAACTTTCAATGACTTTGGTGGACTTAGAAAAGGAGAAACTGTGCTCAGGACAACACCATCAACCTGTTCCAAATCCATCCATCTATCCATATTCTTAGAAAAGGATATCCTGATTGCTCCCAAATGGAAATACTATAACATTCTCAGTATCATTTTATCCTAACAACAGCCATGTGAGGTAGGGCAAAGACAGAACAGGCCCCAAGTCAATCAGTGAGTTTCCATGACAGAATTCAAACCTGGCCCTCCCCAAGCCTAGCCCAGTACTTTAACCCTACAAAATACCACCTGTGCTTTAATCCTCTTACCCTCTAAGTGGCATTTGAAGCGGGTGCATCTCTTAACATTCATCATGGAGCCAAGGTGAAGTTGGATAGTGCTCTATAATCTTAATTGTGTTTTCATTTTATGCAGTGCAATATATTCCCCAATTCATAGGTTGTTCTGTTCAGGTATCTGCAGTTTCACTGGGGGTAGTACATCTGACATTGGTAAAATCAATCTGTAATTACACATGTTTATTTTTTTATAATTGACATGCACGGCAGTCCTCAGAGGGAGTGCTGTTTGTCCAGAATCATCTGTTCGCTTGGTTGGCCTTGTCAGTTATTTGCTGCCTTCCTTCCTCATAGCTGAGGTGACCACTTCACATTATCCCCCAGTTCCTGGTCCCATCACAAGCTATGTGAAGCCTCTGTAGAGCTCCCCACCCCATCCTCCCCCTCATCCTCCTCCCCCTCCTGGTGAGGCAGGAAGGCTGAGTGATCTTGACTGTCAAAGCAGGAACTGCTGAGGTAGTCTTCAGAATGGGTGACGGCGGCCATTTCTGGCAAGTGGCCTCGCTGGTGTCTCAGGAGGCTGTAGGAGCGGGAGAAAAACTTGTGGCAGACCCCACACTGGTGTGGCTTGTCTCCCTCGTGGACCTGCCGGTGGCGAGCCAAATCAGCCAGGCGCTTGAACTCTTTCTGGCACATGACACACTGGAAGGGGCGGGCAGCCGTGTGGGTCACGTCGTGCTGCTTGAGGTGGGAGAGGCGGCGGAAGCGTTTCCCACAGCGGCTGCACTGAAAAGGCAGGGCGCCCGTGTGGATGAGGAAGTGCGTGGCCAGATCATATTTACTCTTGAAGAGTTTATAGCAAATACTGCATTCGTAGGCCTTCTTTGGGGATGGCCCTGGGGGAGAGGAAGCAATCGCAGGAGACACCACTTCCGCCTCCTGGGAGTCGGCCTGACCGAGCAGAGGGCAGTCCCCATTGACCACATGCATCCGGCTGTGCTGTCTGAGGTAGGAGGCGAGGCGGAAGGCCATTCCGCACTCAGGGCAAGAGAAGGGCTTTTCGCCGGTATGGACCACGTAATGCCGCGAGAGAGACCACGGGCGAGCAAAGTTCTTGTGGCACACGCCACACTGGTGCAGCTTGGCTCCCTCCTGATCATCTGGGTCATCTTGGCTCGCCACCTCTTTGAAACACTTGTGGGCCTTCAGCTCACCCTTCGTCTCAAAAGCCTCGTTGCAAGCGAGGCATAGCAAAGTCCAGTCTTCCTGCAGGAGCACCTGCTTTTGATTTGGGGCAGCAGAGACAGGCATCCTGCCATTGTTCGTGCTGATCTGCACTGCCGCTACCTTATTTTCATGCGGTTCCTGTTGTGGAAGAAATTTACCTGGCTCTTGGAAAGGCTGGGATCTGCCAGTGCCCCCTGGAGAATGATTGGTGGCTTCGGGGCATTTGTGGCGGGCCAGATGTGCCGAACGGCTGAAGGTTTTATGGCAAAGTTTGCAGCGGAAAGGTTTTTGCCTGCCGTGGGTCAGACGATGGCGTGCCAGGTAGTATGCAAATTTGAACACTTTCCCACATACGGGACAGGAATTCTGGCTCTTGCTCTCAGCCTGGCAGTGATGATCATGCACAGCTGCTGCAGAAAGGAAGGCTTTATGACAAGCTGGGCACCGGTGGGTGGGATGCTGGTGAGCTTCAAGCATGGCAGGCTCAGGGGGTGGCAGCAAAGAGTTTGGTTCAGGTGAGTCCGGCAGCTTAGGAGACTCCATGAGTTATCCCTGTGAAAGAAAAAGGCAAAACCACTGAGCTGTATTTATGATACAGTATTTTAAAATGCAGAAAGCCAGCTTGTGAGTTATGTAGGTAAACGTAGTTCCCTGTGCAAGCACCTGTCATTTTCGACTCTGGGGTGACGTTGCTTTCACAATGTTTTCATGGCAGACTTTTTACATGGTGGTTTGCCATTGCCTTCCCCAGTCATCTGAGTTATGTAGAACTATTCCTCAAAATGTGTTGGTTTTTTTGAGGGGGTGGGAGATGACAGCAAGGGGAGGAACGTGGTATTAATTTTGTTGCATTCAGACTTTCTTGTTTTAATGCACCAAGACCTCTTTTGCACTGGCACTAAATTATGGTACAGACTGCCCTGTGAATTTAAGCCTTTCCCTTCCTGTTTCACTCTTGCGCTGAGTTTCTTGTTTTATGGGGCCAACATGACTATGCACTGCATTTCCCCCCTTTACATTTAGACTTACCATACAGGCATACAGTGCCAGCTTACTAAAAAAAACCTCCACTCCATACCTTTAAGGCTTTTTAAAGTTCTGGCTTGCAAACAGCTGGTTCCCCAACTCACCTGGGGTGAGTCTCACTTGCCTTTAGACAACCAGGCAGGAAAGATTTTATAATGCCAGGCAGTTAATTTCCCCCACACCCCAAGCTATTGATGGGCAAATAAGATGACATGCAGGTTGGAGAAAACTATGAACAATCCAATTCCACAATTTGCTGAAACTGTCCATGTGCAATGGCAGCAACTGCAATCAAGCATCTTTTGGAGAAGGAATTTGCAAGCAAATAATATCCTTTATGTGTAAGTGGGGTCCCTTCAGAACCAACTATGCTCCATAGATTTGCTCTGCTCCCCTGGTCCAAACGACCCTTCCCTTCGTTCTGGAACAAGAGAAATGGTTTTCCGCTCATCTCTGAGGCACAACTTTTCAAAGACATTTGGTCTCCCTGTTCACTCACTCTTCTAAAGATAAACTCTGCTGCTACAGGATGGAATCAGGCCTCTTTATGTTGATGGAAATGCAGGGACTTGAGTGGTTAGAAAACACATTTAAAAAGGAAGACGGGGAGCCACAACTTCTGGGTTTCCAAAGAGATGGGAAACTAAACCTTTTCGGGCTCACTGGAATTATCACCCTTGTTTGTTAATACATACAGAATCATGCACTGGTCTTTAGACAAAACAGAGGTCCTGTCCCCAAGGAGCTTACAGCCTAAAAAGGGAAATGAAATAACAAGGGAAGGGAGGAGAGGGAGGGATACAGATGAAGTCTGGTGTAGACATTGGTGATTCTGGGGCAAAGGGCTGAAATCCCAGGCTTCTATCCTCTTTACACAGATGAAAAGGCTGTTTGGGGAGACACAAGGGAGGGCCCCAAAGGGCAAGGAAAGAGATCCTAGGAGAAGGCCTTAGAATGATCTAACAAAGGACTGGGGCCTGGTTGGTTTGGAATGGTGGCTCAAGTGCTGTTGGAGCATGTCCAAAAGGGGAACTCTGTGTGGCATCTGAAAAACTTGCAGTGCCATCTTAAGCAGAGGTATATATACCCTTCTACATCTGCTGGCTTCAGAAGGGGTTTAGAGGGGTGTAGCCCTGTTACGGATTGCAGTGTAACAGGATTTGCTGCGGCCCACCGGTTCTGTGGACTACAGCTTGGGTGCCTGAAACGCCTGTGCTCACACAGACAGGCGCATACACACAGACAAAATGACAGAACGAGGGAACTGCGTCCCCACCATTCACGACTGGCCTCTGCAAGCCCACCACTGAGGATACCTGACGCTTCATGCCTCTGAGGAAAGCGGACGCCCTGCTTTCTTCCCAAAAGCTGTTGGTTTTTACGGCGCCACAGGACTTCTTTTGGTTCCATGGCCCTCAGGGGTCCTTTCTCCGCCCGCCTATACTCAGGCGTCTTTCAAAGGGTGGGTGTTGGGAGCTATTCCTGGATGGAGAAATCCGGCACCCTCAAACCTGCGCACTCAGCCTGAAAGAGAGAGGGCGGGCGGAAGGGATCTTTGGAGGAGCCCGAGGCCACCTGGGGGCGCCTGTCCGATCGCTCCCCTTCTCCTGCCCGGCCGTTCTCCCGGCTTTGTTCGCAGCGGCTGCTCTTGGAGAAAAGGGCAGCCCTCCTCCCCGATCTGCCCCGCACCCCCCCCCCCCCATCCTCCACCCCCCTACGTTTCATCGCCGAGGTCCCCGTCTCAGTACCTGGTTCCGCAGTTGCCGCCCGGAGGGGGAGGCGCCCGGGCTGGGAGAGCGAGCGGCGAGGGTGGCGGCATCCAGTGGCGCAAGAGACGTCGTCGTCCTTCGGCGAGACATCCAGGCACCCAGATCCACCCCTCCCCTCCCGGCAGGCACCGCCGTGGGCAGCACTGGCGAAGCCCGGGACACCCTCACGTGTGCGCCGAAGCCCCCGGTTGGCACCCAAAGCAGGTTTACGCGACGTGCGCAAGCCTCGCAACGCTGACATCCGGCCCTAGCCCTTCCCCTACAGCTGCGCCATGGGCGCAGGCAGCAGCGCAGCAGGGAAACGCAACCGTGTGAGCTGATTCCCCACCCAGGAGCACTCTGCAGTCTTCTTTTATATGGTGTTCCATTAAGTCCTGGTCTAAACAGCATTTTGTGTAGATGCTAGCTTGGGAATCTACAAGAAGCACAGCCTTTTCGGTGGCGGCCCTGAGCCTTGGAATGCTCTTCTGCTGGCTGTTGGTTTGGCTCTCCTTATAGAGTTGAAAGGGACCTCCAGGGTCATCTTGTCAAACCTCCTGCACAATGCAGGAAATTCACAAATACCTCAAGATGAACATATGAAGCTGCCTTATACTGAATCAGACCCTCGGTCCATCAAAGTCAGTATTGTCTACTCAGACTGGCAGCAGCTCTCCAGTGTCTCAAGCTGAGGTTTTTCACTATTTGCCTGGACTCTTTTTAGTTGGTAATGCCGGGGATTGAACCTGGGATCTTCTGCCTACCAAGCAGATGCTCTACCACTGAGCCACCATCCCTCCCCAAAAGATGCTGCTTTCCCACAAATAAAACTCTGGGTGGAAACCTTAAGCTAGGACAGGATCTCCAACAGGATGCCCATGAGTGCCCGCCAGGACCTTACTTGGTGCCCACCAAGCATTTTTAGAAAATAGGTGGGGCTCTTGCCCAACAGGGCACTAATTTGGCTCTGAAGATCTGATTGGCTGTGCAGATTAAAATGACATAGGTTCAGGGGTAGCTGCCACATAAAACATGCTCCCACATCCTTCCCAGTGTATTTTTAAATTACCCCTCTACTGCCCTGCACTTGGGTTTCCTGTTTATGTGGCTCCACCCCTTGCAGCAGCCATTTTGTCATTGTGCTCACCATCCCTTGGCAGAATCCCAAAGGTGCCCATAGGGCCGAAAAACTGAGAACCTTTGCTTGAGGAGGAGGTAGCCTGCCTGGATTCTGCCAGGTTTGGTGCTTTTTTTATATATACAGACTGCAGAGATTGCCTTTGATTTTTTTTTTCTTTTTTATACCTGGACCAATTTCACACTCGGCTTGTTCCGGAGGAAGAGCCCTTTTGCTCCTGGTGCTTCTGTCTATTTTTGCACAAGCTGCCCCGGAGCTGCGAGTTGGTCTGCTGCTTTTCCGCAGCAAGCAAGATCCTCTTACAAGCTGTTTCTGCTTGCCATGGAAAAGCAGCATGCCAACTCACAGCTCCAGGGCAGTTTGTGCGAAAACTGAGAGAAGTGCCGGGGGCAAAAGGGGTCTCCCCCAGGAACAAGCCCTAGTGCTAAATCAGTCCTGGTCTTCTGCCTTTGGTATATGAACAATGCTTTGAGGGCAGTGGCTGGGGGCGGGGGGAGTGTATGTAAATAAAATCAGATACACCCACAAGGCAACTCCACACACACACACACACACACACACACACGCAAAACCCTGCCTTGTAAAACTTTAAGGTGTGTGGGGGGGTTATACAATCTATCCATGCATACAGGAGGTTGATGCTTCTACACCAAGGCACATACTGCGTGCAAACCCAGTCACACAGGACAACTAACTTGCATGAACAAGGAGCAGGCATGACGCAGCAAATGCGGAATCAGCCTATACCTGGTAAGCAATTGGCTCAAGGTCACCCAGAAAGCTTCCATAGCACAAGTGGGGATTCAAACCCAGGTTTCTAAGATAACTAGTCCAACGCTTTTAACCACTGTACCAGGCTGCACGCACTGCAGCTATCTCAGCCATCAGGCATGTGACAAAAACCACCTACTTACCTCAAGCAGAGGGGTGATTGGATGGGCCTCACACACAAAAAAGGGTTAACCAGGATATTGTGAACGCTCATTCTCCAATCCACCAGCCTATGTCCCTTGCCTCTCGGGTTGCTAATTGGCCTGGGGGGGGGGATCATCCTTAAACAGAGTCTTAATATGTGGGAATGGGCTACTGAAGCTTTTTCACAGTGATAGCAGCGCCTCCTAAATAAAAGGCCATTTATCCTCTATGATGGGACAGGACTCTTCCACCCTTTTGCAGGCAGTTTTATGTGTACTCAGTTGCTGTCAAGAAGCTGGCCTTGTTTAGCCATTTCTTGGACTTTTAGGCTGTGAGACTAGTAAGTTACAGGAGACTCCCCTCTGAGAAATTAATGTCTCGATGACTTGCACTTGCCCAAGAGGCAAGGGATGAGATGAAGCCCACCACAGCCGCATGTGAGATAATGGAGCTGGTCAGAGACCCAGAGGGAGTTCCATCTCAATAGCACAAGGAACTCTGAGCATGGGTCATCTACAGAGGTACCTGGTCACATGTCTTAGCTACAAACCTGATTGGCCAAACAGGATCAAGCCAGCTGCAGGCAGTCTGGCCTCAAGCAAGGCCATTTGGTGTTTCTGGGCATCTTTTTGGCTATAGGTTGGGTTTTATGCAGTTGGAACACCTGCTTCCTGGATTTTGGATCTGTGTCTTCTGTCTGATCAGGTAACATCTGGATCAGAGGACTAATACCTGAATATGTACTTTAGGATAGTTATTTAGCTTTATTATCTTCCCTGCTTTGCACAACTCTTATATTTGTATGCTTTTGCACATTTCTTTTAATATACTTTATTAATCATATTCCTGTGGTGCCACTTGGCTTTTGGGGCTTCAGTCAAAACCCACGACCTTGGCTTATTTTGGCTCCAGCTACCAAGTAGCAGTGGAACTCAACTTGCAAGTGACCTATCTTGCAGGGCGGACTTATTGATTAACAGCCAATAGGGCTGGAGACTTGGGTCTCCTGCGTGGCCAGTTCAGGACAGGTGGTGGCTCATTACCCTGCGCAGTGAGGATTCACACCCCAGTTGTGTATGTTCTCTTGACCTTCACCCCAAAGCCTTCTTGTAAGACAAGGGGGCTTGGACAGTTGGCTCATCATGACTCAACTTACCTGTTCATTAAAATTACACAAGTCCTGCTCTGCTGTGCATATGTTCTCCCCCCCACCCCCCACATATGTACTAGCTCCACTGGAGCCTTGTACTATGAATCCATACCCTCTTCATATGTATATACCAGGTGCAGTGGCCTTGCATGTGTACACATGCTCTGGGTAGGGTTGCCAGATTCAGAAACTCCTGGAGAATTGGAGTTGGACCACGGGGAGGACAGGGACCTCAGCGGGGAACAATGCCACTGAATCCACTCTCCTAAGCATCTATTTTCTCCAGGGGAACTTATATTGGTCAATTGGACATCAGCTGTAATAGCAGATCTCCAGGCACCACCTAGAGGTTGGCAACCATGGCACTGGGATGCTTACACTTTGAAGTGCATGGGCTGCCTCAGATTTCTCTAAGGATTTCCCTTTGCTTACAGCATACACCCACCCTTAAAGGCTCTCTTCTGCACACCTCTTTCTTCCTCGTCTCCAGAGCCTTCTATTCTGCATTCTGCAACAGAATTCTAAACAGGAATAGCAGAATCTGGGGGAAAAGATTGCTCAAAGGGGGCTGCATGGAGAGAACAAATTCAGATAGCTTATTATTCCCCTGGGACCGTGGCTCCATAATCCTTAGCGTTTCACTGCATATAAGTACTTATTGCAAGAAACCCCAATATTTAATAAAGCAGTAATCAGTGGCAAACTTGTTGATGGGTTTTGGAAGCAGCTGCATTATCACTTTGGAACGCTGGATGTTTAGCTTGTGGAATATTATGGTAATTAACATCTGAACCCATTTTTTTGGCCTTGGAGAATTGTCAGGCAAGAATATGTGATCTTATCTTTAATCAGAATTATTTACTTACTGCAAAGAAGAATGTCCTTCATTTTGTACACAGTTGAAACAACATGGGTTTACCTTTTCTATTTTAAGGAATTTCCGGGGGCTGAGTGGGGGGCTTAAAGCAGCAAGAACAACCCTTTTAAAATTATTCCAATTTTCTTGTAAAACCCTGGAAGCTACATATATTAGAATAAGCCACTCAGTGACAGGATAGTGCACACCTGAGCCCCAACTTTGGAATCCAATTCCCAGTCTGAGATATACTGGGAATGTTCCTTTAAAAGCCTACATGCAGTGTGTCAGAAGCAATACTCCCTCTAAGCTGTGGTGTCTTGTGAGCAAAAATTCTACTTCGTGAGCTACTGGCATTAATGTTGTGAGCTAAATTAGTTTGCTTCGGGGCCATTTTTCCTGAGCTAAGACAAAAATGTGTGAGCCATAGGCTAAAAAAACTGTGAGCTAACTCATACTAACTCAGCTTAGAAGGAACACTGGTCAGAAGTTATTTGTGCAGGATGAGGGCCCCAAAAGTACATATTGGTCCCAGGGCCACTCCCTGGCATCTTGAGAAGGAATCTCAAGGCAGCAAAAGGCCTTTAAATACGGAGAGCTGCTACCAGACAGAAGATTCAGTAATACAGAGCTAGAAGACTCAGCTACCTGCCTCAGCAACTCTTTCAGTTTGTACAAGATCCTCCTTTAATTCAGGTGTGTGGTTCAGTCTATGTGTGGTTTTTGCTTTAGCTGATCTCAGCCTCATGTGTGCAACGGCTCGGCATCTGCCCCTGCAAGGCTTTTGCTATAGGATGGCCTTGTCCTCCGAAACACACAAGGGCACAGACACGTATGCTGTAGAGAAATGCCCAGCCAAGAGGCTTGCATTCCACAGAAGATAAGGAACTGGAATTTGGTCAGGAGCTGGCTTTTATTAGATTATTTTCAAGGTCCTACCAAGGGCTTATCGAAGCAAACAAAAGAGAGAGAGAATAAAACAACTATTTGTCAGTAAATTATTTCGTGGGGGGTGTAGGGTGGAGAGAGTTGTTTCTGTACTGAAATCTAAATTATTGAACAGAACACACAGAGCCCAATCTGTCCGGCCCAGGTGCCACCAAGACAGACACAGGTGGACAGCAGAGAAGCCAAGGGGAACAGGAAGCTGTTTTTCCTTTCTGATGTGCTGAAGTAATCAACAATGCCTCTGTATGTAGAATATGCCATTCTTTTCCAGCTTGTTCTTCAACAGCTTCATGGCTTCTGAAAAACCAACCCCCTGAACAAGCTCGGCATTCTGGGAGACTCCTTTGAATACAGACGGGCAAGTCTGGATCTACTCTAGAGTCGACCGGTCCCCCAACCCATGTATCCGAGCACAAAGGAGAAATTTATTGAGCATTACAAAAGTTGTAATTCTCTCTTCACCAAATATTGTATGTTCGAAGTTGCCCTTACACTGTAACACTTAACCTTTCCCCCCAACAGCTGAGCCTTAACATGAAGGCAAACACATCCTTTTAAGCATTGAACCAAATTTCAGAGACAAAAAGTAAATTTGTTAGAAATGAAAGTGTTTCTGAGTTGTGAACAAGAAGCAAAGAGAAAAAGTGAAGCCAAAAAACAAGCTGCACCTCTGATCAGAAGCAACCTACCTTCGAGCACTCTAATCAAAACTGCTTGAGTTAACCATGTCAGAAGGCCTACAGATACTGTTAGGCAAGCAGATGAGGCACCCTAAAGCAGACATGAGGACTGCACACTCTACAGGCAGCATGCTTTTTTCTTTCAGACAATTGTGCTCCACTGGCTAATGGGCAAAGACTGTGATGTGTGAGCTGCTTCATTGAAAAACTAAGTGGCTAGTCCTCGTGACCGCTAAGGAAAGGGAAAAAAAGAAAAACAAGAGTTTCAGCCTTTTGTCTAAAGCTAAGAAATTTGCGGGGGGGGGGGGGGGCTGAAGGAAACTATTTTTGTTGTTAAACCTTGCCATTTTTAAGCTGAACACGTGATGATTTTTTAAAAGGGATACTTTAAAAAAAGTGTTTGCACTCAGACATATTACAGCTGTTAAGCAGGGGTTCCCTAAATTAAACCTTCAAGCCTCTCTATAAATAACGCTGGGCACAGTTATCCTACAAATGGATTTTCCATCAGGTCAATGAGCCTTCCTTTCCCCTGGAAGCCTCAGGAAATGTAATTCTGTGAGGATCTTGAGAATCTTTTGAACCTGACTCATCCATTCTCATGGCCAGAATTCCTTGGGGGAGTGAAAATCCTGGCAGTCTGAGGTTCAGGATGCTGCTATGCCTCTAGAGATGGAATGGGGAAGGCAGAAGTCTGTCCTAACTGCAGTGACTCTTGTCCAGAGGCAGAGAAGATCAAGGGGTGGGGGGGGGGGAGAGGGAGGAACAGAATCACGCAGTCCAACAGCATGATGTAAGGTTCCTGCAAAAGAATACATTTACACTGACCAATAGTGCTGCCTATGAACACAAAAGCTAGGCCTCCTGCATGATGGTGGTAAGGAAGTGTTGGTGGTAGGTTAGTCATGGGTCTCCTGGTCCAAAGCTCAACACATCCCCGGGAGGAGCTTGTGTCTCCCATGACCAATGGGAGACCCTCCTAGGGAAGTCATCCTCATGTTCTAAGAACAGTTGTCCTAGAGCACTTACACTAATCTGGGATAAAGGAACCTTGGCATGGGTAGGCTCACTTGGGTAGCACTCCTGGAGACAACCGCCTTGACTGAAGGGGTTAAGTCCCTGGCATTCCTTTCCTTCCACCTGGAATATTGCAGGAACAAATCCAAAGTGCTCAATTCCCTGTCCAAGCAAGCACCACTAATACTCAACAGCTCTTGAGTATGTGCAAGATATTTTTACCAGCTGCAAAACGGAACACTAGTAAGTAATACTTTCTTGTATTGCTGTCATCTTTACATCGCAAGGCCTCTACCCTAAGCTAACGGACCATGAGGGAAGGGTAGGCGAGTGTGGGTTTTGAGTGCATGAGGCAAGAGCTGTGTCTCCACAACAGGATCACTTCTGGCTGCCCCTAGGGTGGAGGTAGAGGAAAGCAGGGCAGGACTATAGTTTCAGGAGCTCCCAGTCCCCCACTAGTCAATCCCACGGTGCAGCTTGAGATGCCGGGAAAGGTTGCTCAGAGTGATGAAGCCTTTGTGGCAGACGGTGCACTTGAAAGGCCGTTCGCCGCTGTGCAGCAGCCGGTGCCGTTTCAAGTAGCATTCGTGCCGGAAGAACTTGCCGCACTCGGTGCACTGGTAGGGCTTCTCGCCGGTGTGCACCAAGACATGCCGGTCGAGATCCCGGGGGCTGCGGAAGTATTTCTCGCACTCGCTGCATTTGTAGAGTTTTTTGCCTGGCCGGGCTGGGAACGTTCGGAGGTCCAGCTGGGGCAAAAGGTGGCGCTCCAGCTCGCTGCCCGAGCCAGGGGTTGGAGGTGTGGCCACAGCGTGGCTCAGCTGGTGCTCCTCCAGGGACTGCAGATTCACAAAGGGCTGGCCACAGATGCCACAGGTGAAGGAGGGCTCACCTCCGTGGGCAGTCAAATGAGCCGCGAGAGTGTTGCCATTAGCAAAAAAGGTCCCGCATTCGCATTGGTACAAGGTCTCTGGGGGCCGGGTGTCTGGTGAGTGGCGATTTGGGCAACCTCTGCTGTGCTGCAGGGCCCCTTCTTCTGGCTCCTCCTCTTTCTTTTCCTCTTCCAAACCTTCTAGTTCTAGACCCTTGTCAGCCTGTTGGACCTTCCCTACACAGACTGGGCAAGGCGGGGGCCTGTCCTTGGCATGTGTGAGTTTGTGGCGCTCTAACAAGGACGCGGCGTTAAAGTCCCGCTCACATTCTGGGCATTTAAAGGGCTTGATGTCTGTATGAGCCAGCCAATGGCGTCGCAGTTCAGAGGCCAGCTGAAAGTGCCGGCCACAGGCCCCACAACCAAAAGGGGCAGCCCGACCTCGCCCAGCACTACAGAGGTGTCCCAGGGGACTTTGCTCTTTGCCGCAGGCTAGGCAGCGAGGGGTAGGGGGTTGAGGGGCTGTGGCAGCAGGGGAAGCCCGATGCTGCCGCTTGAGGTGGCGGCCCAAGCTGCTGCGGGAGGAGAAGCGCAGTTCACAGACGTGACAACAGTAGGGCTTCTCTCCGGTGTGGACCACTTGATGGTGGAGAAGTCCAGTGGAGTCCCGAAAGCCTTTCGGGCACATGGTGCAGCGGTAGGGACGCTCCCCTGTGTGGCTCCGGATGTGGTTCACCAGGTTGAAGGAATGCTTGAAGCTCTTGATGCAGTGAGGGCACTGGAAAGGCTTCAGTTCAGTATGCCGGGCAAAATGGCGGCGTAGGTCTGAGCGGTAGCGGAAACTCTTGTCACACTCAGAGCAGTGGAAAGGGGCCCGGGCGCCGCCTCCGTTGTCTGTCAGGAGCGACGGATCGTCCTCCGTATCAGAGTACAGAACCGCACACTCTTCCACAGATCTGGTGGCAGTGCCAATTCCCGGTGCCTCAAGGGGGCGCTGGCCCTCTGGCCACTGTTCATCGCAGTTCTCCATTTACCCAACAGTGCCTCTAAACAGCAGAAAGGGGACAGTAATAGAATCATAGCAATGAAAGGGAGGGAAAAGCCAGTGAATCCCAATCAATGTTCCCTCTAAGATGAGTTAGTGTGAGCTAGCTCGCAGATTTTTAGCCTCCAGCTCACACATTTTTGTCTTAGCTCAGGAAAAATTGCCCCAGAGCAAATTATATTACACTGTAGCTCAAAACTTTAATGCCAGTAGCTCACAAAGTAGAATTTTTGCTCACAAGACTCTGCAGCTTAGAGGGAACATTGATCCCAATCCTTAGCATACATATCGCCACCGCCCCCCCCCCCCCCCCACATTAACCCATACAATCCACATCAGCAGAGGCAAAGCAGTAGCTGCAGTAGTTGAAAGGGAACCATTCTAGCTGACTAACACAAGAGGCCAAGGCAGGAATTTTAAGAGTTTGCATGTATGTGAAAATGGCTGTTCATGTGGGATAGGGATTGGGGTGGACAATATACATCAGGATAGTCTGGTTAAGAGATGGTTTAATACTTTACAAAGCACAAGAAGCCAGGTTCCTACCCTAATCTATAATTTGATGCAAGGGATCCAAGAACATGGGGGAAAGAGACGGAGGAAAAGATAGCAGTTTGTTTCTGTTTCATATTCTTAGCCTGTTTCAGTACAGGCCAGGGATGAAGAAGTTACACTTTCAGCTTTTTTTCTTAAAACTGGAAGCTGAGTCAAAGGTTTTTGGGGAATTCTCTCATTTTCTCAGTTCTGTATGCGTCAGTAAATACAGGAGTGGGTTTGAACATGTGTGACCCCAGGTTCAAATCTATGTCCAGTCACCATGGGAATTAACTTCAGGCAAATCACCCTCTGAGATCCCAAGGGAATTTCACTAGCTTGGTATGAAATTAATTGGGACAATGATTTTTTTTTGTACACCATCTAAATATAGGGATAGGGTAAGGATGAAAACGAATAAAAATATAGCAAGAGCAAAACAATATGCTAAGAAACCTTCTGAGGGTAGCAGTTCCTGATATCTTTGATAGGCTATGGGATTGTAGACAGGAGACTGAGCTTTGTGTTTATAAGATTAAAACCAGGAACAAAATTCTCTATCTCGTCCAAGAAACAGAGAAGTCCAGACTCCCACCCTACTCCCAAATTATCCTACTTTAACTGTCTCTCAAAGAACCCAGGTTCCAAGTCACATGCCCTCACCCAAGGCATATATATTCCAGCAACCTATCAGTAGATGCAACGCTACAAAAATATGTTCAGGAGTAACAGCTCGCAGTGCCAGTATTGTGTCCTACGGATTACAAAACAGAACAAGACAGAGCAAAACAGTACAAGGATGTACTAACAGATGACTAGGTAACTGTTACTGTTCTGGCACTGTTTAAATCATTTATTGAGGTAGCAATATAAAAACCCAGGGACGGGAAGAGGTCAGGACATCTGCAAACCTGTACCTGAGAGTCTCCTCTCCCTCAGAAGAATCCAAAAGACCCAGCATCTGTCATGATCCTATTAACATTGTTTGCTCCGTTAAGGCCACCCCTGCTGGCACCTCCAGTTCATTATTCTAGAATAACTACTGCCACATGAGGGTTGAGAT
This sequence comes from Heteronotia binoei, assembly GCF_032191835.1. Classification (NCBI taxonomy): domain Eukaryota; kingdom Metazoa; phylum Chordata; class Lepidosauria; order Squamata; family Gekkonidae; genus Heteronotia; species Heteronotia binoei. The sequence goes on from NC_083237.1 coordinate 23,857,819, forward strand.
CATGATCGCTAATCTATTCACATTAACTACAATCACACATTAATAGGATATGGAGGAAATCATTCCTTTGCCCTCCCCCCGGGCTACATCAATGAAAGAAGTATGCAAAGGGAGTGTGTTTGTGTCAAATCTGAATTAAGTGGTTTTGAGCAGCAACGTCCCTCCCCCCGATAAAAAAAACCCCTTCTAATGCTGCCCCGTTCCTAAAGAACCCAGGAATCTTGGCCCCTGCATCCTTTCTACCTGCCTGTCCCACTTAGCGCCTCTCGTGTACTGTATAGTGCGTATGAGTATGACAGAAGGGAGATCTCCCTGTTGTCCCTTTGCTTTCCTGAGGCTGAGGAGACTCGCTCCCCGAATCCTTCTTCGCCCCCCACCTCCCGGTACTCACAACTTCTTATAGGTGCCGACATCGTAGCGGAGGGAGTCGCTTCTCGTCAGAGGAAGGGGGCAGAGCCTCTCCCACCCCCCAGAGAAGCAAGCGGTCCGGGGGCGGGGGTGTTGACCTCTCGCTGCAGCCTGCGTCCCCGCCACCCTCAAATCCAGCCCCTGTGGAAGTTAACAGGACACCCCACCCCCCTCTCTGCACCCATCTTTTCTGTGGGCAAAGAGGTAAAGAGGACTATGAACGGTCGCATCGTGGCCATCCTTATTGTGGGCAAGTGGTAAGGGACGGGGAAGCATCGGAGAACCTCGCTGAGATGCCATTTTTAGTGTGGGCAGGGGGGATGGGGTGGGATGTTTGCTCAGACTGCGATAAAAGGTTAGCCTTTCGATCCACGGAAATTCATAGCAGCAGTAAATCTTCGATTCTCAACGTTTTTAAGCCGGGAAGCGTTTCGTGCATAAAGGGGGGGGGGGGCGGAAATCGAGGTGCCATCTTTACTACTGGCAAAGGGAGGCGGGACGAGAGCCCCCCTCCGTGCTCTGGGCAAAGAACTGAGGGAAGGCACCATCTTTACTGCTGCTGGGACAGCCACATGCCCCTCCCCCGCCATGTTTGAAACGGGTAAAGGCAGGGCTGTAGCCAGAATTTGGAAGGTGGGGGTGGCATTTACATTTTTAAGGGCACTGCTGCCCAGTGCCCCAAACGACCTTCCCTCTAGTGGCACTCTCCCTGCCTGCCTGCCTCTCTCTTGCCACCGCCCTCCCCTCCCCCCCCAACCAACTTGCCCCCAGCCCCCCCCTCCCACAGTTAAGGGCCTGTGGATCAGCTGTTTTGCGGGCCCTTTAACATGCACAGGGGCTGGGGACTGCTTCTGCTACTGGCCCACGTGCTGTTTTAGTGGCAGGGAAGGGAGGGCAGCGGTGAGCTCACCACTACCCTCTCTTCCCCACCAGTAAAATAAGGCATGGGCCAGCAGCAGAAGCAGCCCTCCCCTACTGGAGTTAAGGGCCCGTGAAACAGCTGATCCACAGGCAGTGCTCTCTTCCCAGCAGTAAAATAACGCTTGGGCCAGTGGAAGAAGCAGCCCCCAGCACTGAAGAGCCCGCTGATCAGCTGTTTCGCGGGCCCTTAACTTGGGTGGGGCAGGGGGCTGCTTCTGCCACTGGCCTGCACATTATTTTATTGGTGGGGAAGAGAGGGAGCTGCCACAGCCCTCCCTTTCCTGCCACTAAAACGTGGGCCAGCAGCAGAAGGGCCCCCCAGCCCCCTCAAGTTAAAGGGCCCGTGAAACAGCTGATGGGCGGGCCCTTTAACTCAGGCCAGAGGCTGGGACTGCTTATGCCCCCCCCCACCTCAGAAGCGGCCTCTCCGCTGCCCTGGAGCCATGGCAGAGGCCCCAGAGTCAGAGGGCCTCTTACAGAAGTTGGGGGGCTGTGCCCCCACAGGCCCCCTCATAGTGGCCTGGGTAAAGGAGGTTGACTGCTTCTAGGGTTCAAGGTGGCGCCAAATTTTTGTTTCGCCACCGGTAAGTCAAGAGAATGAAATGAAGAAATAAATGCCACTGGTAGTGTGATCAGAACAGTGTCATATTTACTTTGGACAAAAAGCTGAAGTTGCCAACTTCCAGGTAACACCTGGAGATTTCCAAGAGAAAAGATCTGTTTCCAAGACAAATTTCCCAGTTTCCAAAATTTCCAAGACAGCCAAGATCAGTTCCCCCGGAGGAAACTGCTGCTTTGGAGAATGGCATCTGTGGCATTATATCCTTCTGAGGTCTCTCCCCAGGCTCCACTTCCAAAGTCTCCAGCATTTCCTAACCCAGAGCTGACAAATCTAGCTGAGGGAAAGCAGGCATATGGAGGAAAGCTTCAGTTTTTCATTACAAAAAGTAGAAAAGACAAAACAGCAACGTTTCTCCTCAGCCCATAGCTCTGAGGTGTTTTTAATCCATGTGAATCCAGGTCAGTGCTGGGAGTGGCTGTTTTTTTATTTGCTGGGGCATCAAGGCAGACATTCAACAGGTGATGCTCATCTTGTCGCAAATTGGGGACAAGCATGTTGTGAGAATAAAAGACAGGAGTGCCCAGTGCCCAATGCAATAAGGAGGGTGTAATTTCAGTTACTGCCCTGCAGTTTCCACTGCTTCTAAACCAGTCTCAGATGTCCTTCTGAAACAGCCTTTCAACACCAATCAGCAATATCATAGCCATACATTACTAAGGCATACAATTACATTACAATAGCCATACAAAACTACATTACTGTTTTATGTATATAACAAATGTTTAGATTTTTAACTATAAATTATGTAATGTTAATTTTAATGCTTAATTTTATATTTCATGTTAGTTTTACATGTTGTAAGCCGCCCTGAGCCACCTAGTGGGAAGGGCGGGATATAAATCTCAGATAAATAAAAAAATAAATAAAAAGGTATTGGGATAATGGGCTGCACAGTTAATTAAGTTAATGATAATTAGAGGACATGTTTTATGTTCTTGTCATTATTACGGTATTATGGAAAGTTCTATGCTGAATCAGAGAATCTGCTGGAGGCAATTTATCAAATAAAGCATAAAAAGTACACGTAGGCGTTTTTCACTCCGAGACAGGCTTATGTGGTTGTGCAGTGGCAATAGAGCTTCCACACAGCCCATCTGGTAGTTGTTGTTTTTTTAAGTGATTTCTTAGCATTTCATTAGTTAAACTAATGCAAGTCATTTCATAGAAAAAAGAGGTGCTAGAGCTCATTGGCACAACTACTTTACATATGTCACACACCCCTGACATCACCGGAAGGTGTACTAAGTTATATCAGCTCAGCATCTACCTTCAGATGCTTCTTGAATTATAATTGTCATTAAAAAAAACAAAACCCTTACTTCCATCATATTTTTTAAATTACTTTTTCCTACGTGGCCAGTGGCATGAGGAAGATTTCCATCTGTCATTGTTTTGGTTATTTTTCCTTTTTTGTGTGTGGGGGAAAGTATGAGAAAGCTTGTCAAATCTTAAGAGTTCAGCAAAATTCTCACAGGGGGTTTGAACAATGGAGCTCAGAAGCAAATACTTTTGTGGGAGGGGGGATAAGAAAGAAAGACCATAATAAAATTTAGAGGTTCCAGATCTCCACTCCTGCCCAAAATGAGGCCCGCACTAATATAGATTTCTCGAAGATCCCAGTTTTAAAACAAAAACAAGTCTTTAGCCCATTTTGTTGCAGAAATATCCTTTTTATACCATATAGGTCCTGAAAGGGAAGATGCTAGAGACTTACTTTTTAAAAATTGAAGGTGAAAATACAGAGAACCTGATGCATATTTTGGTATAACATTACAGTGATATCCTATTTAATTGATGTTTTACAAAAGAAAGAAAAGTAGGGAGAGGAAATGGCCAAAGTATTGGTCAGTCTAGAAAATCCGTTTCCACTCACAGGAAAGTGACCCAGGTTGTGCTATTTCAGAAAACTTGGGAGTAAAGCAGGGGAAGTGTACAAATGCACCATGACGCTATGGGGAAACATTGGGAGAGCAGGGAATACTTCCCAACAGCATCAAACTTGGGGCAAATAACCCTTGCAGAAACACCTGTAAAAACAGGTTTCTTACCTGTAACTGATGATCTTCGAGTGGTCATCTGTGCAGTCACACTTATGGGATATAGGCGCCGGCGCCAATCACGATCGGTAAACTTGAAAGCTGCGGATTTCCGCGCCCAGGACCCAGTGCACATGCGCAGAAGCCCCACTGCGCAGGCCCACCGAGACTGGAGCGGACATCCCACCAGTTCCTTCTGAACGCTGCATGATCCAAAGGATGGACCGGCAGTAGAGGGGAAGGAGGGCGGGTAGTGTGACTGCACAGATGACCACTCAAAGATCATCAGTTACAGGTAAGAAACTTGTTTATCTTCTTCATGGTCTCTGTGCATCACACTTATGGGAGATTAGCAAACCCAAAATCCTACCTGGAGGAGGGTGAGACGGTCCATCAGCAGGTTAGAGATTGAAGAACAGCACGGCCCACCACAGAGCTCTGGTGCAGACGTAAGTCCAGTGCATAGTGCTTTATAAAGGTATGTGGAGAAGACCAGGGAGCTGCCTTGCAGATATCTTGAAGTGGAACACCCTTCATGAACGCAGCAGAGGTGGCCATAGCTCGGGTAGAGTGAGCTCACAAAGGCCCTGGAAGGGGTTTCTTGCTCAGAAGATAACACAGTCTTATAGCCTCAGTTATCCATTTGGAAAGTCTCTGAGAAGAGGTATGTTGACCCATCAAAGTAGAAGCATAGTAAATAAAAAGTCTAGAATCCTTCCGAAAGGGTTTTACACGCTGGAGGTAAAAGGAGAGTGCTCGCTTAACGTCCAAAGCATGCAGTCTCCGATCAGATTCCAAAGTTGGACTCGGGAAAAACACAGGCAGAAAAATGTCAGTGTTCAAATGAAAAGAAGAAATCACCTTAGGGAGAAAGATGATGTCAGGATGAAGCAATACTCCCTCGCTCATGAAGCGCAGGTATGGAGCATCACATCGTAGCGCAGCCAACTCACCCACTCTACTAGCAGACGTTATAGCTACTAAGAAAGCTGTTTTCCATGATAACAACTGAAGTGAGCACGTGGCCATGGGTTCGAAGGGCTTTCCCGAGAGCGCATGGAGAAACAGAAGATGATCCCAGGCCGGGGTAGGCAGTCTTGTGGAAGGATACAATCTGGAAAGGCCCTTGAGAAATTTCTTTGTATCTGAATGGGTGAAGATTCAACGACCATCCACTTGAGAATGGTTGGCAGAAATGGCGGCCAGGTACACTCGTAAAGATGAAAGTGACAACCTTTTGTCCAGATGGGAAAGCAAAAAATCAAAAATAACAGGTAAACCCGCTGTCAGCGGATCTAGAGAACAAGATGAAGCGAACTGCACAAACTTCAACCGTTTAGAAGCGTACGATTTGCGAGTGGACGGCTTCCTGCTGTTTAAAATTTTATGTTGTGCTATATCAGACAGAGAATTCACTGCAGACGCCATGCTGTTAGTTTCAGATGGGGTACATCATGATGCACCACCCGACCCTGGTGGGTGAGGAGATTTGAGACCGGAGGAAATTGATGGAAGATCCCCTTGGACAGGTGAAGGATCGGGGAGAACCAGTGCTGCCTGGGCCACCACGGAGTAATGAGAATTACTGTCGGCCGCTCCCTCGATATCTTCTGCACAACGCTGGTAATCAAGGGAATGGGAGGAAACATGTACACATGACGTCGATGCCATGGAAAGAGAAGGCCGTCGCCCATGGACGATGGGTCCGCCCCTCCCCTGCAGCAGAAGATCTTGCATTTCTTGTTGCTGCATGTGGCAAAAACGTCTATCTCCGGGAACCCCCCGTTTAGGAAGATGGGCTGGAGGAACTCCCAGTTCAGTTCCCACTCATGGAGGGAGGCTTCCCCCCCCCCCCCGACTGAGGAAATCTGCACAAGTGTTCTGCTCCCCGGGCAAATGTGCTGCTATCAACGATGCACCCATTGTTCTGCAGGTCTCCCATATTCTCAGAGCCAGTAGACATAGTTTGCGCGAGACTGTGCTGCCTTGCCTGTTTATGTAAGACATTGCAGTCGTGTTGTCTATCATAGTTAGGAAAGGCACAAACAGGCATAAGAAAAGGCCTGCATGGTTAACAAACAAAGTAATGGAAGCTGTAAAAGGTAAGAAGGACTCCTTTAAGCGGTGGAAAACCAGTCCAAGTGAGATTAGTAAAAGGGAACACAGGCTGTGGCAAATCAAATGCAAGACTGTGATCAGGCAGGCAAAAAGGGACTATGAGGAGCATATTGCAAAAAACATAAAGACCAACAATAAAAATTTCTTCAAATATATTAGAAGTAGGAAACCAGCCAGGGAGGAAGTGGGGCCCTTGGATGACCATGGGGTAAAAGGATTACTGAAGGAGGATAGGGAAATGGCTGAGAAGCTAAATGAATTTTTTGCCTCCGTCTTCACTGTGGAAGACGAGAACTTTTTGCCCGCCCCAGAACCACTAATTTTGGAAGGGGTGTTGAAAGACCTGAGTCAGATTGAGGTGACAAAAGAGGAGGTCCTACAACTGATAGACAAATTAAAAACTAATAAGTCACCGGGTCCGGATGGCATACATTCGAGAGTTCTGAAAGAACTCAAAGTTGAACTTGTGAATCTTCTAACAAAAATCTGTAATCTTTCATTGAAATCTGCCTCCGTTCCTGAGGACTGGAAGGTAGCAAATGTCACCCCCATCTTTAAAAAGGGTTCCAGAGGAGATCCGGGAAATTACAGGCCAGTCAGTCTGACTTCAATACCGGGAAAGTTGGTAGAAACCATTATCAAGGACAGAATGAGTAGGCACATTGATGAACACGGGTTATTGAGGAAGACTCAGCATGGGTTCTGCAAGGGAAGATCTTGCCTCACTAACCTGTTACATTTCTTTGAGGGGGTGAACAAACATGTGGACAAAGGCGACCCGATAGATGTTGTTTACCTTGACTTCCAGAAAGCTTTTGATAAAGTTCCTCATCAAAGGCTCCTTAGAAAACTTGAGAGTCATGGAGTAAAAGGACAGGTCCTCTTGTGGATCAAAAACTGGCTGAGTAATAGGAAGCAGAGAGTCAGTATAAATGGGCAGTCTTCGCAGTGGAGGACGGTAAGCAGTGCGGTGCCGCAGGGCTCGGTACTGGGTCCCATGCTCTTTAACTTGTTCATAAATGATTTAGAGTTGGGAGTGAGCAGTGAAGTGGCCAAGTTTGCGGATGACACTAAATTGTTCAGGGTGGTGAGAACCAGAGAGGATTGTGAGGAACTCCAAAGGGATCTGTTGAGGCTGGGTGAGTGGGCGTCAACGTGGCAGATGCGGTTCAGTGTGGCCAAGTGCAAAGTAATGCACATTGGGGCCAAGAATCCCAGCTACAAATACAAGTTGATGGGGTGTGAACTGGCAGAGACTGACCAAGAGAGAGATCTTGGGGTCCTGGTAGATAACTCACTGAAAATGTCAAGACAGTGTGCGTTTGCAATAAAAAAGGCCAACGCCATGCTGGGAATTATTAGGAAGGGAATTGAAAACAAATCAGCCAGTATCATAATGCTCCTGTATAAATCGATGGTGCGGTCTCATTTGGAGTACTGTGTGCAGTTCTGGTCGCCGCACCTCAAAAAGGATATTATAGCATTGGAGAAAGTCCAGAGAAGGGCAACTAGAATGATTAAAGGGCTGGAGCACTTTCCCTATGAAGAAAGGTTGAAACGCTTGGGACTCTTTAGCTTGGAGAAACGTCGACTGCGGGGTGACATGATAGAGGTTTACAAGATAATGCATGGGATGGAGAAAGTAGAGAAAGAAGTACTTTTCTCCCTTTCTCACAATACAAGAACTCGTGGGCATTCGATGAAATTGCTGAGCAGAAAGGTTTAAACGGATAAGAGGAAGTACTTCTTCACCCAAAGGGTGATTAACATGTGGAATTCACTGCCACAGGAGGTGGTGGCGGCCACAAGTATAGCCACCTTCAAGAGGGGTTTAGATAAAAATATGGAGCACAGGTCCATCAGTGGCTATTAGCCACAGTGTATGTGTGTATATAAAATTTTTTGCCACTGTGTGACACAGAGTGTTGGACTTGATGGGCCGTTGGCCTGATCCAACATGGCTTCTCTTATGTTCTTATGTTCTTATAATGGCTATAGTTTTGTTCCTGAGAAGATGTTGGAAAGATTGAATTGCATGGAAGATGGCCAACAGTTCCAAAAAGTTTATATGGTGATGTGAGTGATGCTCGGGCCATTTGTCTCTGACGCAGAGGCCATTCATGTGTGCTCCCCAGCCCCAAAGGGACGTGTCCGATGTTATCGTGACTGATGGAGACGGTCTGTGAAACGGCGCTCCCTCCAAAAGATGATGTCGTTGAAGCCACCAGGTGAGGGAAGATAGCACTCCCTGAGGGATGGTCAGCAGCCTCGAGGGAGGGTCGATGTTGCAATTGAAGTGGCTGAGGAACCACAGCTGTAAGATCCTCATGTGAAGTCTGGCAAAGACAAGGACTGAAGTGGTGGCAGCCATAAGGCCAAGGAGACGCTGGATCTGATGAGCTCTTACAGTGGGATTGCATAGACAGATCTGAACAAGGGATATAATGTCCTCTGCCCTGCCTGGAGGAAGGAAAGTTTTGCAGGCCAGAGTGTCGATTATGGCACCAATGAATTGAACCCTTTGAGAGGGTAGAAGATGAGATTTCTTCTGGTTGACTCGCAACCCCAGCTGCTGAAGATGGGAGAGAGTGATGGTGATGTGGTGCAGAAGGCGAGGTTTGGAATCTGCCACGAGTAGCCAGTCGTCTCTGTACGGGAATAGCGTAACGCCTTGAAGTCTCAGATGTGCTGCTATGACCACCATAGTTTTTGTAAAAACTCTGGGGGCTGTGGAAAGTCCAAAGGGTAGAGACCGGTATTGGTAGCGGGCTGTTCCGATAGTGAATCTGAGGTATTTTTTGTGAGATGGGTGACTACTGATGTGGAAGTAAGCGTCTTGCAAATCCAGAGTCGCCATCCAGTCCCCTGGATTGAGAAGAGGCAAGATGTTGGGTAGAGGTCATCCTGAATTTCTGATATGTGATGAACAGGTTTAGGGCTCGAAGGTCCATGATGGGTCACAGACCCCCATCCCTTTTCGGGACTGTGAAATATCTTGAGTAGAAACCTAGGCCGACCTGACTTGGTGGAACGTGTTCTATGGTCTGTTTGAGAAGAAGTGATTGGACTTCCTCTCATAGTGTGTCTGATGGACTGGTGGAGACGAAGGTCGGAGTTGGAGGGTTCTGATGGAATTCGATCACATAACCCAGCCAGATTATGGAGAGGACCCATTGATCTGAGGTTATCTTGGACCATGCCTGGTAGAAGGGGAAGAGACGGGTAAGATCTGAAGAAGACTGGTGGAGAGGGACAGAAGAAAAAAGGCAATCAAAAAAGGCAATCCCTGTTTGGGCTGTCTAGGGCCCTTCTTATGAGAAGATTGAGTAGATGTAGGAGAGTATTTAGGCTTGTTGCTATATGGCAGCTTGGAGAAGGATGTTGTAGCCTTCGGCCACCAAGGCTGATCCATAGGTGGCTTGGAATAAGGCTTCTTGCTCCATGTTTTGGACCATGGGCGTTTGCTTTGTGGACGAGAGGAGGAAGGAACTCCCAGATTCCTGGGGGTTCAGATACTTTTATCCATTTCCTGTAAGACCGAGTCTGTGTTGGAACTGAAGAGGCTGTTGCCATCAAAGGGTAGGTCTTCTATATATGTTGTGTGTCTGGTTGCAAAGCTGTGGAATGCAATCAAGAATGCCTTCTGAGGGTGACAGCAGTAGTGAGGGTCTTGGCAGAGATGTCGCCAGAGAGTTTGGCCGAGCTGAGTTGCTGCTTGGCTAAAGACATCCCTTCCTTCTGCAACTTCTTAATGGTGTTCCTGGCTTGTTCAGGAAGACTAGGCAGGACATTGGAAAGTTGTTCCCAGAGGGCATATTGATAACGGCCCATACATGCAGAGTAATTGGCAGTTTTAACGCCTAAGGAGCCAGCAGTGTACAGACGTCTTCCTAGACCGTTGAGCTTCTTCCCTTCCTTATCTGGTGGTGTTGAATGTGTCTTTTTAGCCTTAGATGATGAGGCCACCACCACCGAGTTAGGTTTTGGGTGCGTGAAAAGGAAGTCTGCGCTGGACTCTTGAACTCTGTACATGTGATCGAGCCTACGGGATGACATGGGAGTAGAAGCTGGTTTTTCCCATGACGACTTGGTAGTGTGCAGCATGACCGAAGTGAGCGGTAAGGCTATTGCAGTAGATGCATCCATCTGGATTATATAAAAAACCATATCGGTGATTACTGGTTGCGGCTGGACGGTAGGAAGTGGCAGAGATTGAGCCATTTGCTTAATCAGGTCTCCGTATGACTTTAAGTCTTCCGAGGGTGAGATGGGTTGTTCCTCAGAAATCTTTTGAGATGGGGATCGTTCTTCAGGAAAAGATGACTCCTGCTCTTCCGGTACCGACCCTTCGACCGATCCAGGCGAGACCTCAGGGGACTCTGAACGTTCCGACAGGTGCGGTGTTGGTGAGGGAGCAGGTTCCTCAGGTGGAATTCTCACTGGTTCCGAAGGTGCTTGGTGTTGAGGAGGTTTGGTGTCGAGCGGTTTGGAAAGAGACCTCGAAGGAGGTCATCTGGGCATCCTGTAAGATGTTCGGGATCGGACGGAAGCTTCGAAGTACTGGTCCCACTCCATTTGACGCGGAGGAAACCAAGGGAAGGATGGTTGCATCGGGTATGCCCAGTAAAGGTATTGCCACTGGCGCTGATCCCAGGGAATCCGAGGTGGTAAGCGGCGCGATGGAGAGCCTTCAACCGTCCTGAATCCCGGTGAGCGGCTTCGAGGAGATTGATCCCTGTGTGAATCCTGTTGTCGGCTTCGATGAGGGCTTCGGGATCGAGGCGTCTCAGCTACTGCACTAGTCCAAGGAGGGCTACCTTCGGTACTGGAGCGCTGTGCCGGGTCGATGTCGCAATCGGAGTCAGATGAGCCCGCAAATTAAGTCTACACCAGGATCGGAGGGCTTAGCCGACGGCGCGGGGAAGCAAAGAGCTTCAGAGGAGGGACGATCGGCGCCGTTGGGTCCAATGGATATGTTGAAGAAACTGGAGAAACAGGCTTGCTGTGCTTCTGCTTCTGAGTTTTCTTCGCCTTCTTCTTCTCCGAGTGTGACCCTCTATCCTCCTTATGCCTTTTTGCAGGCGTGGAGGACTCCGACCTGGAAGCCGAGCTCGCTCACTTACTGTGGCGATAGGCATCGGAGAGGGAACGATCAGTATCGACCGTCTTAGAAGGCACTGATGCAACGGAAGCACTCGACTTATCGGTCCGATCTGACGGTGTCGATGACAATGTCTGCTCCATTAGGGCCGCTGCAAGATGGGCTGCTCTATTCTTCCTGGTTTGCTTGGAGCATTTAGCACAGTGCACACACGATTCAGCTCTGTGTAGTTCCCCAAGACAGAGGAGACAGCGAATGGCCGTCTGGTGGGGCGATCTTACTCCCGCACTTCAAACACCTTTTAAAAAAGCCCCGTCTTTCCATATGACTCGAATGGGGAAAGGTGGAAGAGGGGGAGAAAAAAGGAAACAAGAGGGGGGGGGGGCGAAGAAAAGCAGGAAAGCGCCTTCTTGCCCATGCTCCCCAAAAACACTATATTCTAACTACTACTATACAACTATCTATAACCGTAAAACTATCTAACTATACAACTAATCTAACTACTAATCTCTATATAATAACAAGAATAACAATCACTTTTGAAAGAAGCAAGTTCACTGACTGGAGCAAAGAATGATCGACTGATCTGCAAGGCGGTCAAGAAGAGAACTGGCGGGTTGTCAGCTTCAGTCTCGGTGGGCATGTGCAGTGGGGCTTCTGCACATGCGCACTGGGTCCTGGGCGCGGAAATCCGCAGCTTTCAAGTTTACCGATCATGATCGGCACTGGCACCTATATCCCATAAGTGTGATGCAGAGAGGCCACGAAGATCGTATCATTTGTCCCAGGTAATAAAGTAATGCCTCGGTTTTACTTACTTCATATTGTAGGTCAGGATCACAAGAGGTCTGTATGTAAAATTCCCCCCTAATAAAACCGCTATCAGGAAGGCAATGCTATGGGAGCAGTCTATTATAGGAGCCATCCATTATGAAATGGTACAATCAAGATGACCTGACCCAGATTGCCCAGGGTAGCTTGATTTTGTCTGATCTCAGAAGCGAAGCAGGCTTAGCCCTGGTTGGTTTTTGGATGGGGAAGCCTCAAGCATAGTTGCTATGCAGAGGCAGCAATGGCAGACCACCTCTGAACATTTCTTGTCTTGAAAACCCTACCAGACTGCTTTAAGACCACTGTAACGAGAAGGCACTTTCCACCACCATCAAATTCAAGATGTTTGCCGCTTCTATGAGAAATAAGCCCCAAATCAGACAAGTTAGGGTCATGATGGTAATATGGATATTTTGAGATTCCTTAAACAGATAATGTACGGAGCCCCATGGTGCAGAGTGGTAAAGCTATCGAAGCCCGCTGCTCATGAGCATGATCGGAGTTTGATCCCAGCGGAAGCTGGTTCAGGTAGCCGGCTAAAGGTTGACTCAGCCTTCCATCCTTCCGAAGTCAGTAAAATGAGTACCCAGCTTGCTGGGGGGAAAGTGTAGATGACTGGGGAAAGCAATGGCAAACCACCCCATTAAAAAAAAAAGTCTGCTGTGAAAATGTCATGCTGTGATGTCACCCCAGAGTCGATAATGACTGGTGCTCGCATAGGGACTACCTTTACCTTTAAACAGATAATGAATATAAGAAACATTGCACTGGGGTAACAGAAAACCAAATCAGGAGCAGGGGTGTAGCTAGGGCTTTCGGGACCCAGGGCCCAAGATTTATGTGGGCCCCCCTACGTGTGTGCACGCCGCCGGAAACAGGAAGTGACATCATGCCACCGCCGGAAACAGGAAGTGACATCACTTCCTGTGACATCGTTCCCCCCCCCCCCCACGCCACCTGCCGGAAGCAGGAAGTGACATCACTTCATGTGGCATCACTTCCCCCCAAATGACATCATTTCCCCCAAATGCCACTGCCGGAAACAGGAAGTGACTTCACAGCACTTCCTGTGACGTCCCCAAAAATCCCCCAAATATCACCGCCGGAAACAATTTTGTTCTCAAATCCGTATATACTTCATCAGTATATGGGATAAGGCACTTTCTCAACTGTGCTGCATAATGCAGCCTATTTATTTTGTCCTGTTTGCTCTGTTGGCTCTATCTGCGCCACCTTCATCACTTTCGGGGTGTGGATCCCCCAGTGGGGTGGGCTCCCGACTCCCTCCGCCGGCTGTTTCTGATAGCCCTGCGCCCCCTCTTTCATTTGATATGTGTCCCGTGCGGGTGCCACCCTCCCGCCGGGAGATGCCGCAAAATGAGCCCCCTTGAGGCTTATGGCGGCAGGGCTCGGGGGAAGCGAGCTAGACTGCTGTTCTTTTGAGGGGTTATAGAGTGTTTCGAGCCCGTCCCTGTGGCATCGGTCCCATCATTGTGGGACCCAGGGGGGCGGCGCAGCGACCCACCGAAGCAGCCTGTCACTAATAACACAGGTCAAGATGCAGGACAGGAACCCGGAAGTGACTGACAGGCTGCTTCAGCGGGCCGCTGTGCCGCCCCCCTGGGTCCCATAACGATGGGACCGATGCCACAGGGACGGGCTCGAAACACTCTATAACCCCTCAAAAGAACAGCAGTTTAGCTCGCTTCCCCTGAGCCCTGCCGCCATAAGCCTCAAGGGGGCTCATTTTGCGGCATCTCCGGCGGGAGGGTAGCACCCGCACGGGACACATATCAAATGAAAGAGGGGGCGCAGGGCTATCAGAAACAGCCGGCGGAGGGAGTCGGAAGCCCACCCCACTGGGGGATCCACACCCCGAAAGTGATGAAGGTGGCTCAGATAGAGCCAACAGAGCCAACAGGACAAAATAAATAGGCTGCATTATGCAGCACAGTTGAGAAAGTGCCTTATCCCATATACTGATGAAGTAAATACAGGATCTGAGATCAAAATTGCACCAGAAGGCACAAACACAAAGCTCCCTTACACTGAATCAATGCTTGGGTCCACCAAAGTCAGCATTGTCTACTCCAGGGGTGGCCAGAGTTGCTTAACAAAAGAGCAACACAGAATAAAGGTCAGATGTTTGAGAGCCGCAAGACATGAGCATCGGATATTTGAGAGCCCAGGAAGGAAGGAGGGAGGGAGAGAGGGAGGGAGGGAGGGAGAGAGGGAGGGAGGGAGGGAGGGAAGGAATAAAGGAAGGAAGGCCGCCCCCTCCCGCCAGCCCCCCCCGCTTTCGGCCCCCTCCCTCCCTGCCTGCCCTCCTTACCTGCTTCCAGGGCGGCGGGCGGAGAGGCCGGCGAGGGCGAGTCCGGCGGCGGCGAGGCCGCTGGAGGGCCTCCAGCGACCAGCGCCGGCTTCTCCGACGCCCTCCCCGGCCTCCGCCTGCACTGGAGGCCCGCGCGCGGGGCCCTGCGGCGGTCGCGGAGCCGGGGAAGCGTCGGAGAGGCCGGCACTGGTCGCTGGAGGCCCTCCAGCGACCAGCGCCGGCCTCTCCGACGCTTCTCCGGCCTCCGCCACCGGGCCCCGCACGCGGGCGGGGAAGGCGGCGAGTGCAGCCGGCTTCTGAGGGGCCCCTTGGCATTGCCAAGGGGCCCCCCAGACCTGGGGCGACCCGCCCTCCCCGCCCCCCCCCTCCCCACGCCACTGATCAGGAGCTACTAGTGGGGTAACCTTTTAAGGGGGTGCTGTAAACTGAGGCTTAAGGATAGCAACAACTGTTAGCACTACCTACTTAAAAATCCCCTGATGTTGCTATAAATCCAAAATAAACTAGGGAACTCAGCAAAAGAGCACAAATTAGGGCCAATGGGCGTCTGTTCAGTGCCCAGGCGCTTCCTGTAGTTTCCAGAATCTCAGGTGTGGTTTCTGACCTGTGCAGGACCCTGCCAAAATGTCTTGCTTTGTTATTGTTGGGAACTATAGGGTTTTAATTCCTCTCCCCAAGGAAATTGGTTTCGGCTTGGTTTCCACTTCTTATTTCTAGTTTAAGTAATTCTGAAATCAGCGCATGGCACGGTTGCTACAACTTTTAGTTTGTTCCCCTTCCATCCAAACCCACAATAACAGATGTGCAAACAGATACAATAGAAATGTTATGCAATCATGTGTATGGTTGAAACGCTTGGGACTCTTTAGCTTGGAGAAACGTCGACTGTGGGGTGACATGATAGAGGTTTACAAGATAATGCATGGGATGGAGAAAGTAGAGAAAGAAGTACTTTTCTCCCTTTCTCACAATACAAGAACTCGTGGGCATTTGATGAAATTGCTGAGCAGACAGGTTTAAACGGATAAAAGGAAGTACTTCTTCACCCAAAGGGTGATTAACATGTGGAATTCACTGCCACAGGAGGTGGTGGCGGCCACAAGTATAGCCACCTTCAAGAAGGGTTTAGATAAAAATATGGAGCACAGGTCCATCAGTGGCTATTAGCCACAGTGTATGTGTGTATATAAAATTTTTTGCCACTGTGTGACACAGTGTTGGACTTGATGGGCCGTTGGCCTGATCCAACATGGCTTCTCTTATGTTCTTACGTTGTCAAAAAAAATTTTGTGTAGTAAACAATGGCACATGGTCTTATGTATGAATGATATCCAGATTAATAACAAAAACACTGCAAAACAGCAATTTGGACCAATTGGACTGGAGCCAACCAGCTTTCCTACTAATGAAACAGGAAGGTTAGGTCTCCTTTTAAATTCCCAAAGGCTCTGCTAGGGATCATGGGACCAGCATGTATAAACGTAGTGAAGGATACAATTCCAAAGAAATATCTTACCTTTTCTTTTTACTAGAAATATAACATACAATACTGGAATAGTATTGACTTGTATATGCTAGCTATACTGGTACTGTGTTCTAATTGTTATTTTTATTTTATGTATTATTCATAGATTAGGGTTGCCAAGTCCAACCCCAGAAATATCTGGGGACTTTGGGGGTGGAACCAGGAGACACTGGGGTGGAGCTAGGGGGGAGGGGGGGAAACGGCACCGGGGAGCGTGGCCAGCCGCCCCATCTCAGAGCCGGCAACGCCGCAGCGCAGCTACCGCCTCTTCTCCGCTCGCCGTGGCTGCTCCTCCGAGATGGGCTCAGGCTGAGCCCATCTCGGAGGAGCAGCCACGGCGAGCGGAGAAGAGGCGGCAGCGGCGCGGCAGCCTCGCCCGCTCCGCCTCTAGGGTGGAATCGGGGGGGGGGGGCAGAAGCGGGCCGGGGGGTGGCGAGCCGCGAGTCCGGGTCCTAGAAGGGCCCGGATTTGCGGCTTGCCATGCTCCTGGCCTGCCTCCGCCCTCCCCTGGTTTTGCCTGCGCTGCTGCCGCCTCTTGGCTGCTTCTCTGAGATGGGCTCCACCTGGGCCCATCTCGGAGGAGCAGCTGCAGTGGGCAGGGAGGGGGCGGCCACAGCCTCGCCCGCTCCGATATGGGGCGGCTTGCCATGCCCCCCGGCGCCGTTCCCCCCTCCCCCCGCTTCCGTTTTTTTGGCGAGCGGGGGAAGAGGGTGGAAATCCTGGGGTCCCCCGCCAGGGCAGAAGGGTTGGGAAGCCTATCATAGATACATGGTATTTTGTAATTTTTTGAGTAAAAAAATATTTTAAAATATGTGTGGCTGGGTGGCTCAAACAGAGCGGGCTGAGGCTAAACCCAGCAAAGACAGAGGTCCTTTGCTTGGGCCGTCGTGGCCCGGGGGGGGGGGGGAAATACCCCTTCCGGTTTTGACGGTGCGCCGCTGATGGCGGCGCACAGGGTCAGGAGCCTGGGGGTACTTCTGGAGCCTTCCTTAACTATGGAGGCCCAGATAGCAGCCACTGCCAAGTCCGCATTCTTCCATCTTAGGCAGGCTAGACAGCTGGCTCCCTTCCTGGAACGCGACGATCTAGCAACGGTGATCCATGCTACGGTCACCTCGAGGCTGGACTACTGCAATGCCCTCTACATGGGGCTGCCCCTGTGTTGAACCCGGAAATTGCAGCTGGTGCAGAACGCCACCGCCCGGTTGTTATTGGGGCTCCCAAGGTGGGAGCACATTCAGCCGGGACTTCGGGCGCTGCACTGGCTGCCAATATCCTACCGAGTTCGGCACAAGGTGCTGGTTATTGCCTTTAAAGCCCTATATGGTCTAGGACCTGCCTACCTGAGGGACCGTCTCTCCCCGCATGTTCCCCAGAGAGCACTGAGATCGGGATCTCAAAATCTTTTGGTTGTCCCCGGGCCAAAGGAGGCCCGCTTGAAGATCACAAGAGACCGGGCCTTCTCTGTAATGGCTCCATTTTGGTGGAACCAGCTGCCGGAGCAGGTAAGGGCCCTGCGGGATCTCACCCAATTCCGCAGGGCCTGTAAGACAGTCCTCTTCCGGCTGGCCCACAACTAACGGCCCTGTATACCGACTACTGAATGCTGTATATTGTATAATTTTTTATCTGAAGCTGAATAGAGTGTAGCTCCACGACTGCTGTCTGTTTTAATGATGTATAGTTATAACAAATCTGATTTTAATTATATATTGTGAAATGTTAATTTAAAGTGTAATTTTATACATTTATGTTAAGTTTTATATATGTTGTAAGCCGCCCTGAGCCACTCGGTGGGAAGGGCGGGATATAAATCCCAGATAAATAAATAAATAAAAATAAATAAATAAAAATATGTTTTAAAAAATAGCCAAATGGAATGAGACTGCGATGAGGTGGGGAACTGGGAAAGCTTACTATCCAACCCTAACTATAAAAGGGCACTTTGGACATGAATTGTATTATGGTACATGGATCCATTCGCAATATGGGGAGGGGGTATGCAATTAATTAAAAGCTCTGAAAACTGACGCAAACAGTATGCCAAATGGAATCACCCTTACTATTGTTTGATATGGCTTTGGGTCATCTCATGAATCAAGGCAGGTAGAGTGAGGCTGCCAAACCAGCAGTGAAATATTTGGAAAGGCAGATTGTTTGGATTCCTCCCCCATAAATCTTAGCTTTCTTGGACACTTTCTATGTAAGCAGGGAGATAAGCCACAGGTGCCTGGAATAAGTGAAACAAAGGGAGGTTAGCAGAACAAAATCAAGAAGTGTTTGGGGGTTGAAGATCATTGGCTGAAACTTATGGAGGGCCCACAAATTAGGGTTGAAAGGGAAGTGTAGCTGTCTGCAGAATCTTTAGCTTCCAAGTCAATTCAATTAGAAAACTAACGTGTTTTTTTCTTATTGAATCCAATTTAATATCAAACAATATAAAAACGGGGGGCGGAGCGTCGCGGTTTAATGGCGGACGCGAATTAGGCTAGCTCCAGCCGCCTCCTTCCCCAGTTCCTGCATAACACAACGATTTAAACTCCGATGTCAAGAAAAACTAAAGGAAAAGCTGTGCGAACTAAAAAGAAGCAAGTTCCAAAAAGCAAGAACCCGGTATCAGCGTTCTTTTCGTCAGAAAATGCGATAAAGGTGGGTGGCCCGACCCCACGCTCCCCAAGCACGCTAAATATAGCGCCCAGCCCGACTTCTCCGCAGTCTAATGACGCAGCCCATTCGGATCATGGAGGAGAGACCGATTAATAAAAAGGACTTGGAACTCTTAAGACTAGATATCCACAAATACTTCAATGAAGCTATTATAGAACACATTAAGCCCCTGAAAGAAAAGATCAACAAACTGTCAGAAGATCTGAATACAACGGCGAGTGTAGCTGAGCGCTCTGCAGAATTAGGCTTGTCCTTTAAAGGTGAACTGACTGTTCTGAGAGAAAATGAAACTAAGCTGCAGAGTAGACTGACACTCTTAGAAAATAAATGGCGGGCTTTAAATATTAAACTTCGCGGTTTTGAGGAGGGGCCCAAGGAGAAAAAAGACTTGTTGCTTTTTATTGCGGACTGGCTGCACACGACTTTTTCACTGCCTGACAACACAGCAACTAGTATAATCAGAGTGCAGAGATTAGGCGCCATTTCACCACGACGCAACTTCACCAGAGATATATTGGTTCAATTCTCAAACACCAGAATTAAAGATCTCATTTTGAAAAAGCAAGACAAAAAGACGGGGCTACACATAATGGGAAAAAGATCCTGATCCTGTTGGATCTTTCACCAGAAATGCTTGAAAAGAGGAAGAAACTGAAGATCATTTCAAGTAAGCTCCACACTAGCAATCTGAGATTTAGATGGAGCCCGACCTCAGATCTCCTGCTGTTCAAAAATGGCGCCTTCTACAGAACCCATGATGCGCAGTCAGGAATTGCATTGATGAACGCACTTTTTATAAAATACACGGTGGAGGAGGAAGAACTACAAAGAAACTTTAAGAATACTGAAGACAAATCAACACCTGAAGAAGTGGTTTAACAAGTTATAGAACAACGGGGTAAACATAGTTGTAGTGGAGGGGATTCAACCGCTTCAAAGCCAAAATGAGAGATCCATTTCTGATTGTTACTGCCTATCCGAGCATTAAAATCACCAAAAATCATGAGCTGAGCAGTATGGAATTTCCTAGACAAAGACGTCACATAGTCAGAAAATTTCTCCCAGACAGCATCAATGCACAAGCATTGCTTAGGACACTTAAAGCTCTCCCAATAGCAGAAGCCCCGTTGGGCTTTAATTACTAAAATGGTGTTAGGAAATTGTTAGCCAGCATGCATCTGCTATTTTACAGTCAGCAGAGGGGTTGCTGGTTAAGGAAATGAATTCATGTATATACTTATGTTATTTTAAGCTTACCTGCAATATCCAATCTACCCAATTAGATGAAATTTGATACTTATTGTATTTACAACTTTACCTTTCTTAACTTCATAGACATTAATTATAAATCCTCCTGTTAATGAAATTAGTATAACTTATTTTTATGAACTTGTATTTAGGAAAAATTGATTTATTAGCAAAATCTTAATTAATTTATGGAAATCTAGTTTTTTAGTTGAACTTAATTACTGAATTGATGAATTTTCTATTATATATGTCTTAGTACAATTTGTTAATGCTAACGGACTAAACGAAAGGAAATGTGTAACAAAAGTTGGGTTTAGACTAACTGATAAGTAATTTCAGGAGGGAAGTTAATATGGGGAATTTTAAACTGTAGGTCTTGTTACTACTGGCTTATTAGACTATTGAAAATTTCTTAAACCCTGCCATGTTACTTGAATATCAGAGTCTATCTTATAGCAGGTTAAATTGTTATTATTGGTAAATTTCTGAACTACTAAGCGCACTATTTTAAACAATCGGTTTATTGCTTCTAATTCCTGTAGGAAAAAAACCTAATTTTAAAATTCTTACAGGAATGACACGTGAAACGCTAAGGTTGAGTTTAAAGTTATTTCTTCTAAAGCTCATGTTTTAATACTTATAATTAAATGTTGGAGTTTTTAATTGTTAAAGTAAAAATGGGGAAGGGGGAGGTATCAGAGTTTATACGTTCTAACTGAAGCTTTTGCCCTCCTAGGAGAGATATAGAAGTTTCTGATAAGGGAAACCTAAGGTTTTTTCCCTAGCTTCCTAAGCGTTAGGCGGCTGTGAAACTTTACCCATAGTTTGGGTATTAGGTAGTAAAGTCTACCTATTTACTTTTATTGGTGCACGTGGTGGTGCCAATTTCCAATCCTTATCCCCATTTTGTTGATATTTAGATTCTTTTTAGTTGGTAAGGGTTGCAGTAAGGTATAACATATTTGATTTAGACCAGTTCCCAATTACGAAAAGTCTGACTAAATTCCTTCAGTTCTACTAAACATTAAATTCAGTGCTTGCAATGTCTAAAAGTTTAAAATTCTTGACGTGGAATTGCAGGGGTTTTAAAAACCCAATAAAATGCACACGTATCTCTAGTTTCTTAGCTAAGGAACACCCACATGTGGTTTGCCTGCAGGAAACCCATGTAAGAAAACGAACACCTTTTGGCCTACGCTCTAAATGGTTCAATCAGGTCTTTCATGCGCCAGGATCATCAAAGGCGAGGGGAGTGGCAATACTAATATCTAAAACTACTGCCTTCAATTTGCAAGTTCTAAAACAGATCCCATATATATTTGTTAAAGGTTCTTTAAACGGCAAACCTATAACGATTGCTTCTATCTATACACCCAACAATGGCCAATTATCTTTTTTGAAGGAGACCCTCTCTGAGTTGATGGACTTCAAACACGGTGATGTCATCATTGGAGGTGACCTTAATTGCATTGTGGACTTAAACCTTGACAGGTCAGGTGGTAAGAGAGATAAACCCCGACACACGAAAAAAACAGGTTTAAACAATCTTTTTATATTCTCTTATATGTCCATCCGGATCAGACAGGCTTCATCCCTGGTCGGTCCATTTCAGATAATATCAATAGAACACTCAACTTGATTCATTTTGGTAAAACAACTCAAACAACTTCCCTTATTCTTTCGCTAGACGCGGAGAAAGCGTTCGATAAATTGGAAATTAACTAAATTGATGCAGGGAATAACTTTTGGGAAATATTCTGGTTTCACAATAAACGTATCAAAATCAGAAATTTTCCCGATTAATGTGCCTCCAGATGTGCATCAAAAAATTACACTTACTTTCCCTTTCAAATGGGTTGATAAATCATGGCGCCATCTAGGAATACAAATCCCTACAGAGTTATCTAACCTGTTTGAGGCAAATTATAAGCAACTATATAAAACAGTTAAAATAAATCTAATGACCTGGTCAAAACTCCAACTTAACTTACTAGAGAAAATTGACCTGTTAAAAACCTTTGTTTTGCCAAAGTTTCTTTTTTTATTTCAGAACATCCTTATAGAAATCCCGGGAAGCGAAATGAAAATGTGGCAAAAGAGTCTATCCCCTTTTTTATGGCAGAACAAAAAGCCAAGAATAGCATACCAACTGCTTGCCAAACCAATTGACAGGGGAGGTTAGGAGCACCAGTTTTGGAGAAATACCATTTAGCAGCCCAGCTAAGAAATATTTTGTTGTACACTAGGAAAAGCTGTGATCTTCCATGGCTACAGATAGAGGCTGCAAGTATTTTTCCTGTAAATCTCAATGAGTTTGTTTGGAACAGCGAGACGGACAGGAAAAAAACTGTATTAGTCAACCCTTATTTATGATATACTTTGAAGATTTGGGACAAGTATAGATCCTTAGTGGTCCAACCATCGACGCCAGTGATGTCCTTTTTGGGGCAGACCTGGTTCCCTCCAGGCTTGCCTAAAGAAAACTTCAAGAGCTGGAGGAAGGAAAATATTAGAATTTCGGACATTAGCTCAAAGGGGAAACTATATACACGTACCCAACTGGAAGCTAAGTTTAAAGTTGAAATTCCCTGGTATGAGTTCCATCAAATACATGATGCTCTTATTAAAGTGGTCCCTGTGATGCAACATATTAGCCAGCTGAATGCCTTTGAGAAATTAATCTATGAGGAAGAAATGAGAATGAAAGGTGTAATTGCAAAGTTGTATTATTTATTAAATCAGAGAAATTGGACACAGCCCACATCTCAGCAGAATGCGTGAGGTAAAGATTGCAAATCGCAATGGTCAGAAGAGCAGTGGCACACCATTTGGACATCATCTATATGCATATCTAAATGCACTAACTTTAAACTGCAACAGTATAAATTAGTTTCAAGATGGTACTTAACTCCACAAATTGTAAGTCACGCACACAAAAACACTAGCTCTATCTGCTGGAAAGGTTGTGGAGCCTCTGGTTCCTTCATTCATTGTTGGTGGTTGTGTCAAAGAGTGCAGAAGTTTTGGAACACTTTAATAACAAAAATTGAAGCAATTGTAAAGGAAACCATTCCTCGCACCCCTGAAGTTATCCTTCTTAATCTATGGTCAAAGAGGGATTTTTCCAAATTAAAATCAGAACTTAATTCGTTACTGCTCTTAGCAGGCAAGCTACTTCTTACGAAACATTGGAAAACTACTAAAATACCATCACTAACTTTATGGTTTCAGAAGGTGTGGGAAATCATGATCCAGGACAAAATTGCCTCCCAACTCACTTTAGGGGATAATCCTAGGATAGGAGAAAATTTTGTAGAGAAATGGTTTCCCTTTTTGGACTTTATAAATAATAGTTCATCAAAGAAAAGTATAATGCCAAAAAAGTACCTAAATTTTATTCTATATTGAATATCATTTGAATATACTAAGGATAATCGTTTTAAAAATTGCGCAACCGCTTACAGGGGGTTTTTTTGTTTTTTTCCCCCTTAAATATGTGTGAGTGTGTCGACCCCTGAAATGTATGTATTAGCAATGTTGCTTAAGCCAATGTTATATGTCTGTGGAGGTTTGATGCTTATTGCTTTTTGACAGTGCGTGGGAAGTTCTTCGGGTTGAGCACTCTGATAAAAATTCAGCCCCAGCTGTTGTTCTAATGAAGACAAAACTCAAACAAAGCCGTTTCAACAGATATATTTGGGTTTAGGCAAAAGCAGTAGTTAAAGTCAGTCCAATGGTCAGGTTACATATATTCAGTCCAGCCAGGTCAACAGTACAAATTCACAATCCAGAAGAGTTATCACACATACCAGTCCATAAGTCAATACACTCATCCAGTCCAACAGAGTAACAAGCCACGTTATCAAAATCCTCTCCACTCCTCTCCTCCGATATCCTCCTTTTCACCCACAAGAGACAGAGAGTTTGGCCTCTGTTGATATACTTCAGCTAGCCAATCACATTTCTTAATTAGCTAACTAGCTACACATGTAACTCACATGCTTCTCATTTGGCTGTATAGTAGGAGTTACATAATACTGACACAGCATTTTGGCTCCTTAAAGTGCCATATGCGGTCACTTTTTACAAAATAAATAAAAAAAATTTAAGTTTAAAAAAATATATAAAAACTACAAGAGTCTGTTCCATACGGTACACAGATACTATCACTTAGTGCCCAAAATCGCTCAAATTGTGACATGAAACACTAACAATACTTATTCTTCCTACCCACTCTGCAGTTTAAAAAGTTTGATCCCAAAGTTTCCATTACAAGTAGCTGTGCCTTACAGAAACTGGTCTACATAAGATTTGAAAAATCTCACACTTTCACCACTGGCTAAGCCACTTCCTTACTGTGTCTAGAATCTCCTGACCTAGCAGCAGCACTTCTTGTTCTTTGCACGTGTGGAAGGCCTCATTGGGAATGGTGGGTGGCGAATGGTATTTAGGATACTGTGTTTTCTTGTCGTCCATGCCATGCTGTCGAAGTTTGGACACTTGGTCACAAATTGCAGTCAGCTCTTGTCCGTGCGCCGCCACCTTAGCAGCCAGCATTGCAACAGACAGATTGTTGTCAAAATGCCCGCCTTGTTTGTACTCAACTGCTGTGAGGGCCTTCTCCACTGCTCGGTAAGTCTTGTAAAGCAGCCATTCTGTGCTGCCACTGTCAAACTCATTGGCTGCTGCGCGCAGGTCATACTCTGCTTGCCGTAGCCAGCGTCTTGCCTCCTCCATGCCAGAGCACTTTGATTGACGTGTTTTTGTTCCATAGCCGTGGAAGGACCAGAAGTTGTATGTGAAGTTGCTTCCCCCTCTTCTACTCTGTCTTTGCCTGGTGAATTCCTGACGCCTCTGTTGGTGTTGATGAGCTTGCTGGTCCCATTCACTCCAGTACTTTGAGAAGTTCCAACTGTTTCTGTTGAAAGAACCACCGCTTTTAGGGCCCCCACTACTACCACTCTTTAAGCCCTTGTTCTCCATCTCAATTTTCTCTTTAAGATATTTGAAGATTTCATTGGCCAAGACCTCCTGACCGAGGTTTTTATCTGGGTGGTAGCACAGGTAGAGTCTTCGTATGGCCTTCTTCCTCTCTTCCTTTGACAGACTCCAGATCTCAGCTAGGCAGGCATCCACTTTTTTCTTCACTTCGCTTAGTGGCTGCTGGTACCAGTCGCCACCACTTTGACTGGCAGCAGTGGCCCCACCAGGGGAACTTTGCATCAACACCAAAGCCTTGCTTGAATCAGATTCTGGTGTGCACCGCCGAAAGTGGTAAAGATCATGAACGCTGACATCTAACTGCTGCCCACCTCCCACATCAATGCAGTACATGTGCACCTGTCCAGATCCACTCTGCTGCAGCCCCAGGTCCTCCAAGACCACAGCATAGACATAACATTCACCTTGCACTGATGAGTCCAAGTAACCCACGTAATCTCCTGGCATAAAGGAATGCAGGATGTTCATATCCAGGCTATCATGCCATTCCTCAGGAATCTGCATCCCAGGATCAGGGAGGGTGAAGGCATCTCTGAACTGCTGGAGGGGCACTTTATGATCATTCAGCACTGCAGCAATTTCTTCTGGTTCTTGGCAAGCCAGAATCTCACCAAGGATATGCATGGCCTTCATACGAAGTCTCTCTCCAAGAAGCTTGTTCACTTCTTCAGCCAAGATGTTACAGGTCTTCACAACCTGTCGCCCATCAAGTCTCTCCTGGTGCAAAAGGTAAATGTGCTGCTTCCCATCGGGTGTTGTTGCAACAAACATGGTCTTGGCCTCTCGGCTCCCTTCCAAGCACTGTGACTGATGAAACATCACAGTGTGTAGCGTCTCACAGCAGATAACCTCTAACTGCTCCAAGGAGAAGAGTCCATCATGTACCCCGTCATCCTCTGCTTCCTTAGTTGTGTTCTGCCACCTTAGAAGTGCAACAAGAGCTTCCTGGAATTTGGGTGCAACCAGAAGTTCTTTAAGGCGGGACTGGAACTCACAGTGAACTCCATAGGAGCAGAGTTCTAGAGATGACTCATCCAGTTGCTCTCTGGTAATATCTGACAGTCTCCTGGGTTGCAGGGCTACTGGAAGCAGAAGCAATAGTTTTCTAAGCTTATAGGTCTCAAATGATCGGAAGCTATCAAAATGGTCCACTAGGAAGTGAAATGTACCCTGCAAGGCCTGGAGGGATTGGCCAGTAGCACAGTCGTTGAAGACAAGCATATTAGATGGATAAAGCTTCCCATCAGTGCAAGGCAGATGCAGTTCCTTCAGGTCTGAGAAGTCCCCTGTTCCCTCTGATTCCTTGAGAAGCTTAAAGAAGCAGCGGGTGGCCCGTCTTACTGTTTTAATGTGGTTGGGTTGCTGTGTGGCTTTCTGTGCGGTCTCCTTGTAGATCCTGGCCAATACACTGGCGTAATGATGGATAGTGGGTTCCACTTTCATCCCAAATTCTTCCAGAATTTCCTTGTAGGGAGCTAGATCTGGGAGTAATCTGTAGAGGTATGGTCGGAATTCTTGCCAATTGTTCAAGGACACCACAACATGCTGGGCTTCTGCTACTTCATCACCATCTACCAGCACCACAGGGAGTCCACTGACATATCCCGTCTCTACGTTCTTCTGTTTCTGTAAGTAACCATACATCAGCTGGAGGACAGCTGCCCGAATTTTCTTGGTTTCCTGGGTTTTGCATTCTGCCTGACATACATTGCTCAGATTTTTCAAGACCAGCTGGGCTGATAAGGTACATTGTACCCTCAGGCGTGCCAGAATGGCTTCTTTGTTTTTATCCAGTGGTCCAATGGGAGGCAGAATCACTGTTGATGTCCAAACTAGTTCTGTTTTTTCTGAAGTATATAAAGAGCCTTGGGGTGCCACTGCAATGTTTCTAGAGACCAACGGTGAGTGGAGCTTGCATAGATCAGCATGGATGGACTGAGGTGCCAAGAAACGAAGTAGGGACAACTTATCTAAGAAGGCATCTGATAAAGACTCACTTTTCTTGCCAAGCAAATGTGACAGAAGTGCTTTCCGTTTGTCAGGAAGCTCACCAGATATAGCGCCATTCTTCAGCGCTTCACTCTGAATCTGGACTGCAAAGTGCAGGAAATCATCCTCAGTGACTTCATGCCGCAGGCCCACATCCTTTAAGAATCTAATCACGTCTGATTTGCTGCCTGACCACACAGTCTTGTAGAATTTGTCTGGTATAAATTGAGAGTCCAACCCCAGCATCTGAAAAAGACCAACACTGCTGTCGTAGAAGTAGGATGCAGGACGCAGGACATCTTGCTTGTCCCGGATGAAGGCAAC
Organism: Heteronotia binoei; assembly: GCF_032191835.1. Classification (NCBI taxonomy): domain Eukaryota; kingdom Metazoa; phylum Chordata; class Lepidosauria; order Squamata; family Gekkonidae; genus Heteronotia; species Heteronotia binoei. Next base: position 23,884,942 of record NC_083237.1, read on the forward strand.
AGGTCGGAACTTTGATATCACCGTCTCCTCCTCACCCTTGTATTCTGGACAGCATATCTTGATGAAAAGGAGTAACGTCACCGCCTCTAACAGACGGGCCTCTGGGAGATGCAGCAGATGAGGCAAAAGGAGCTTCACAAACTGCTGCAAATCATCCATTACGCCAATACCCAAGCAGTTGGCCAGTTTTCTGTTCAGTTCATTGTCTTTTAGCAAAACTGTCCCTTTATCTGCCTCATAAAGCCCTCTGAACTTACTGGATATATCTGAGATTTTGGACTGCAGCAGGTACACATTTTGGTACAAAGCCAGTGACACATGCTGTCCTTGATGAGTCTCAAATATCGGCAAGGCCTTCAGCTTGTTGAGTAATCCATGATCATTTGCTAACTTCTTTAGATCTTTGCTCAGGAACCTCAAGAGATTTTCAAATTCCCATTGTTTAAGCTTATGCCAGTGCAGGTTGGGCTGGGCAGCCAACTGTGCCAGCACAGCAGCTGGATCATCTGTCTGTAGCAGTTGTGGCTCAATGCAGCATGTGATGAGGTCTAAAGGTAGAAGAGAGATGTCTAGCTTTGCAAAGCCCAGCTTACAGAGGATTTCAGTAACATTCCCAGTGTGGCTATTCAAAATTGTGTTAAGGGAGTCAAGGGGAACCAGCTCCTCACCAGAGCCGCACACAGGGAAAAGAGACCAGCCTTTGAAAAGGGAAACTAGCTCCTGGAACATCTGGTTCCTTGTGTCCTTCTTGGAAGATGCACAGATCTGCATTTTAAAGAACTTCCACACCTTATCTAGCCAGTCCCTACGTTTAGGACCAGTGTTCCAGTCATTCATTCTCAGTCTCTCTTTTATGTAAACAGCAGATTCGCTCAGAGTGAACTCTTTCATAAACCTGCTCTCTACTAAGAGTTGCCTAGCCTCTGGACTGTTAATGAGGCAGGCAGAAAACCTATCCCAGTGGCTTGGAAAAAGTACAGAAGCGCTGCTCTGGTAGACTGGGTCCTTCTGACTGAAATGTCGGAGCATATCATCCTGAGTTACCAATAAGGGGAGACCTTCCAGGCATCTGATGTTCTCAGAGCACAGCCCATTAAGGCAAAAATTGAGAAGAGCAGAGGCGCCTGAACTATTCTTCACAGGTGTTTGGTTTAGTGGATGTGGCAGATGCAGGCCAGGAAAACTCCTAAGGAAGCAGCAGAGGGATGGAGAATCCAAATTTAAGACGCAAACTCCTGCCTTGACAAATTGGTCACGGATTTCCTGTAGACGTGGGAAGGCAGGAATTAAGAGCATGCCTAGATTCTGGAGAGGATTTTCAAGAGAACCATTTATCTCAGACTGCAGGAAATAGGGATCTTTGGTCGGATGTCCTTGTCGCGATGCACTCCAGTACACACTCACCACCTCCGTTCTATTCTTAGTCTCCTTTTGGTAGACTGGCAACAGTGGGAGCTGCATCTCAGATGCCAGTACATACAGATGATTCACTAGCTGATGCCAGAATGGTGGGACGAGGTCTGTCACAAGTGGGAAATACTGCAAGTAATTTGAATCTAACATATTCCGGCATGCACCCAGGGAGATGAACTGTAGTGATGTATTTCCCAGTGCCTTACGCAGCTCCTCAAGTAGGTGGAGATACAAAGGGGCTATAAGTCTCTGCAGCAGAAAGCTATTCCACACAGTCTCAGGGCTGTCCTTGTTGTCATCCTTCCGTAAGTCCCGCCGTGCAGAGTCCACAGCAAAGTTCCCATTGATATGGACAGGGAGACCAGTTTTCACTGGCAATGGCAGAGTGCAGAAGGCCCTACCTGGTACTTGCTCATCAAGACAAGCAGCCACACTGCCATGCGGCAGCTGTATGCCTTCTACAGTGTCCATGCCGTCTACTCCTATCTGTCTACCAACTAGCCATTCTCTGGAAGTTTCAGAGAAAATACACTTCACTTTCATTCTGTAAAAAACTCTTACTGGCTTGCCTACATCCCTTCCACCTGCTGCAGCAGCCTCTTGGAATTGTTTCTGGTATTCTAGTCTTTCAGGTTCACTACCTTCAGTCTCCACACACAGAATTTCTGTGGGAATCTTTTGCTTCTCTTTGATCACAGAGAAAACCACACGGTGAACATGGTTGAGGAACATCACGATGCTGTCTTTCTCTTTTATGAGAGCCTCCAACATACTCCGCATATCCTCCTCTGACACAGAACGCTGGCAGACAGGGGAGACTGCTGCCCCAGCAGGTGTACTCAAGGGCAATCGAAACACTGTGCCATGTTCCAGATCAAACACTTCAGGCAAGAAGGTATCGTAAACATCTGTGAAGGTGTCCTTGAAATCTTTAGTGAGGCTGAACATTCCTCCAGGAGAGATGTCATCTGAGGTAGGCAGGTAATGCAATGTGGGGTCAAAGACGCATAGGGCACTGTCGCTTGTCACAAAGGCAGGGCAGTCAGTCAAGTGGTAAACTGTGTTGAACCCCAGACCAAACTTGCCAGTGGTATCCCGCCGCTCACCTTTACCACCAGAGCCCAAACGCTGGATCCCTTCTATGTCACACATTTCAAAGGGTCGGTCATTGTAGATGCAGAGAGCTGGGCCCTGGAGATCCTTCCATTCATCACCAAAGACACGATTAGTTGGATGGTGACGCTGGTCCCAGAGGAAGTGTACAACACTTGAACCAGCATCATCTGCATTCTGCAGAAGCTCCTTCAGCACATCCTGGAAATTAGAGTACTCACGGAGTATGTTGGCTAACCGGACACGGAGGTCCTCCCTGGCACCAAAATCAGTGGCCCACTGAGAAAGGCCATGGATTTGCCGGCATGACAACATGCGGTGCCTTGAGGTGGGAATTCCACAGCGAATAGCAAGTTCTCGTGAGATCATGGAATGGCAAAGCAGAATCCCCCTCTCCCGTGGCACCCATGGCGTGTCGTCAAAGAGCAGCTTGGGCAAGGGACGCAAGATTTTGTGTGTGTCTGGGAAAAAAATGTTCTGGGCTGTGAAAGAATCTAGTTGCTGACCCTCAGGCAGGGCCCCAACTACACCTACAGCAATCAGTCCAATGACCAGGTTCAGCTGCCCTTCGGAAAGTGCTTTTCCATCTGTCTCCTTGGCCACTGTTTGCAATACTGCAGCATAATCCTCCACTTTAAAGGTATCAGACATCCCAACGCAACTCCACAGTGCCTTTTGTTCCTGGTATTCCTGAGGCAGTTGGAACAGGTATGGAGCAGCGTCAAAGGCCAAGTAGCGAGTCACATTGTGCACTGACACAAAGCTAGAACCAATCAGAACAAAAGGGAAAGTCTGTGCCTCTTGGGCTACCTGCAACCTGCATAGAGTGTTCTTCTGCACCATGTCATTCAGGAAAGCATAGCATTTTTGAGCCATTTTGGGCAGCTCTGTCCTGTTTAGGGCATTGGAGCTACATGATGCTGTTTTCAGCTGCATTAATACCGTGGTGACTGGTGGCTGGCGACTCAGCCCTAAGAATTCCTTCAGTTCATCAGAGAGCTTCAGACTTCCGCCGAGGGCCTTCTTGTCTAGAACAGGTTCGACCAAGTTCACCAGGGGCTCCAGCTTGTAGTGATAAACCTTATTGGGGCAACAGAGTGTGCTGCAGTTGCCAGGAAGCTCAGCGGGTAAGAAGGGAATTTCTCTGAAAGCTCCCTGGATGGTGTTGCTGACACTTCCCTGAAGATGGTCCTCGAGGAGTGTCAGGATGTGGCGGGCACGCTGGCAGGCCTTGAGAGGGTCACGGTGCCACAAGTCAGCCACAGTTCTAGCTTGGTTTATCAGTTCCTCAATGGTGACATGGTTGTGGGTCATACCAAGGTGCACCAAACGCAACAACCTCTCCGGTTTCAGAAATTCTGCATTAGCGGGGAAACAGCCATCTTCAGGCATGTAGAGTGGTGCGACGCGGCCCTCCGGATGCACCAACCTGTTAATGTGTTTCAGCTGCTTGTTTGGAGTGGCAGGAATGCAAGGCAGAGAGATCAGAAGTTCATCCACACTGGCATCCTTCATATCCAGGGCGTGAAGAACCAAGGCATCACGATCAGGTGTGTCCAGCTCAGCTAAATGGGGCAAGATGAGCTCCCTGAGGAAGCGTGTCCAGTTGTAGGTGTTTGGAGACAAAACATCCTCCGAGATGCTTGCGCTGAAACTCATCTCCACCCACAGTGGAACATTCACTGCCATCTTTGGTTCAGACAAGAGCAAAGAGAAGACCCGGGCAGCTGTATGTCTCAGTTGCTTCTCACAGACAACGTCCACATCCAGGAAGCAAGCATGCCGGGCTGAGCACCACCTCTGCCCATCTGAGAACAGAACTGGCTGCTCCCCATTGACACCATTGACTAAGGCTCGATAGAAAGCCTTGGCTGCCTCGCTGAAAGGATGCTTTGCATTGGTGACCCTAGGCCAGAACGTATAGTATTCATAGCCTTCCAGTAATTGTTCTCTGTGCATGTCTCGCAGCTGGCTCAGTGCCCCAAGCCAGGCACCCAGCACCGAATCCCGAAGGAGTGCCCTGTTCCACTGACCTTTCTCAGTGGAGTCCCAAAGCCCTTTGCGATTACTAAGCACAGCAAAGGCTGCTGTGATGTGCAGGGGGAGGCCAGACTCAATAGGAAGAGGCAGAAAGCAGAAGACACGCCCCTCAAAGTCCTCCAGATTTGGGGCCCAGCGCCCAGCAGTGGTAGCAGGGCAGAGGGGTAAAGCAACACTGGCAACAGGTGGCGAGAAGCTGACACTCTTCTTTCCTCCCTCTTGGTACAATTTCAAGGCTTCCCCCATGCCAGAACAGGAGTGCAGCAGGTAATAACATATAGTAAGCTCAGATTCTGCTGACGTGGTCAATTGCACAATGCTGGAAGCACCCATCTTGGCAAGGGGCTGCCTGGTCACTGTAGTCAATAGCTGGGCTGCTTCTGGGGAACTGGAACCTTCAGGGAGGTGGGTCAGCGACACCTCCTGCACACTGCATAGGAAGATGAGCAGATCCTGGGGCATCTCCTGGAAACCAGACAGCAGTGCTTTGATTTCCTTGGGTCCAAAAGGATGGGAGCAAATCTGCGAGTCTTTTGCCTCCTGCTCAGTGCGGAAGGGCAGCCGGATGAGTGTGCCTTGGTAATCCTCCCCAATCTGACAGCCAAAGATGCCCCTGTAAGGCCGAAATTGCTCAGGGAACACGGCAGCGGTTTGCTGGCTCAGCTTCAAATGGATGCCTGGCCGGGATGGGTCACGGATGTGCTTCTGGAGGTGAGAGACGTTAGGATCAAAGAAGAGTACACTGTGGCCACTGATAAGCGAGGGGGCATCACTCACGTGATACACAGTGCAGAATCCAAGCCCAAAGCGACCAATTTTGTCATGCTGGTTTTCCTTGGTGGCTGCGCCTAGTCGGATAATGTTAGTGAAATCTGCTTCACTGAACAGGGCATCATTATAGGCCCAAAGTGCCGGGCCCTGACAGGTGGCCATGCCAGGGTCCAGAAGTCCTTCTGTAATTCCGTCATGCAGCCGGAAGTCAACTAAGAAACAGCATCTTTTGGCACCAGCGTCCTCTGCATTTTGCAGCAGTTCCTTAAACACATCTGCGTCCTGGCAGTATTCACGAAGGATGTTACGGATCCGGAGGGTGACAGGCTCTGAAGGACCCCAAGGCTCAAATAATTCCAAGCCTGACAACCGAGTGCTCAGCATCTCCACCTTACAGAAGACTGCTGTGGCAGGAGGGACAGCTTCATGCACCAAAGCAGGTGGGTTTCCATCCAGGTCAGCAAGTCGAGCATGATCCATATCACAGTATAGTGCCGAACTGGCTGGGAGTAGAGCAAAGCTAGTGCTTCCTGGGATTCTCGAAGGCACTAACATCTCTGTTTCCCCCTGGTAGTCTCGGACACGGAACCAATCCAAGGCAGCCACCACAAGGCGCAGTTCTGCCTGCGTGCCACCTTGAGGACACATGTTGATGCGATCTGCCAGTTCATGCAGGGCCTGGCACACTTCTTCTTCGTTGGGTGACAGACGGACACCCCAGGCTGAAAAGAGCTGACCGTAGTGTTGGAAGTCTGATGGCACTCGTGGCATCAGGGCAACCAAGTCCAAGTCATCAGGGTAGACCATCACCACGTCCCTCGGCAGTGAGAAGCCATTCCCATTCCATACTGCTGGGCCTTCGGGAGGCTTCTGGAAGTCCTTCAGTTGCTGCTGCATGTGCTGATAAACGCTATGCAGCTGTGAAATTAACACTCGAGTCCCTTCAGGGAAATAGTCCCGTACCAGGCAAGCTAGATTCTTTCTCACCGTCTCTGGTGGAGGTGGTTGCTCCAGCCCCAAAGTCTTTGCAGCTTGGGGACAAAAAGCATTCGTCAGTCCCATGACCAGCCCCACGAGAGCAGCATACTTCTCTGAGCGAAGCCTTTCAGGTGCAATGAAACAGTCAGCGGGCACGCGCGTGGAGGGATTGATGGCAGGCACCCAAGCCAGGCGCTGCAGCTGCTTCAGCTCTTGTGAAGACAAACAAGAGAGCAGAGGGGTCTCATTGCAGACTCGGATCAGGGCCTGTGATTTGGCACTAGCAGTGGCAGCTTTCTGGCACTGGTTCACGTCCTGGGCAGCCATCAATGCATCGGCTGGAGAGACAGCGGTGAGATCAGACTTCAGCCCCAGAGCACGAAGGGCCCGCAGAATTGCTGGATCCTGGAAGGGCCCAATGGGGAAGCAGTTGGGTCTCAACAAGGCCCGCAAAGTGTGATTGTCTGGATCATAAAGATCAGTGGGCCTGGCCAACTTTCCAAACCCACCATCTAGAAAAGGCAAGTTGCGGCACAGTGCTTGCAGTTCTTTGCTCTGGCTGAAGAGGGCGTCAGCATTGTGCAGCACCCACAGCATCACTTCCTGGGCTTCTTGTGTCCGTTCAGCATATGCCCCCTTCTTCAATGCTTTGACACACAGAGTAGCCAGGTCTGGCGCTCCCAAGAGGTTTACCTGGAGATTCAAAAGCAGCCGGCGTTCAGCTTCACTCTGGCATACCAACACAGGCTGTGGAGTCCACAGGTTTTTGGGCACTTGTGGGACCAGGTTCTTCTCCAAAGCCAAGTAGTTCTGAGCCGACACCAAGCCAGGTGGGCCAGGTGGAAGGAGGGAAGGCATCTTGGAGAAGAGCGGCAATGCCCTTAGGACTTCAGTCTCTTCTTGGGAAAGAGACATGGCTGTTGAGAGAAATGTGCTCAAGCTCTCAATCTGGTGTGTAGACAGAAGTGCCAGGCGGAGAGCTACAGATGAAACCCCCAAGTGGGCAAAAGCCTGCAGGACACTGCCAGGCGTGGGTTCTAGGATGTACTCTTTCAGTTGGTGGTGGCACCAGTCTGGATCCCAACTCTGGATCACAGTGCACCCAAGCTTCTTCAGAATGCCAGCCACTTCGTCTGACAAGCTGTACCTGTTGTGGCTCTGGAACAGCAGGGCAGACTGGGGCAGCAGCCGTGCCAGCTCAATGCCATTGGGGGAGTTGTGCAGAAGAGTCAACGGTATCAGTGGGCAGCCCTTGAAGGGCCCTAGGGAGGAAGTGTGGCGATTCAGAAAAGTCCAGAACATGGCAAGCCACTCCAAAGGGGGTTGTTTCAGGTTCTTCTTTGGGCACCAAACCACAGGGGTTGAATCGCTGCTGACCCAATCCTTGGGGAGAGCTGCACGAATGTTCTGCTCCACAACACATTGATCCAAAGCAACCAGATTTCCAAATAACCCTGGAAGAGAGGAAGGAAAATGAAGAGGGAATCAACTTCATTTAGGGCCTGCCGTTCTCACTGAAACTCAAGGCAAATAATGAAATATGAAAAGCAATTCTGTCAGACAGCAGAGACCTGCAATGAACAATGGACTAAGACTAGAATTACAGAACTGGAAAACAACGCACAAGCAAAGCTCTCTAAAACATGATGTACCCTAATGAAGGAAGGGGCTTATACAAAGGCAGAATACACTGGGGTAAAAAAAAGGAAGCAATATGTACAATAAATACAGCAACAGACTACAATCCTGTCCCTTATGAAAGCATCCTCCTGAGCTAGTCCATTATACCAGGAGTGGCCAACGGTAGCTCTCCAGATGTTTTTTGCCTACAACTCCTATCAGTCCCAGCCATTGGCCATGCTGGCTGGGGCTGATGGGAGTTGTAGGCAATAACATCTGGAGAGCTACCGTTGGCCACCCCCGCATTATACTACCATTCTAATCCCTTTGTAAAACTGCTCTCCTGAACATTTGTTTTGCATTTGTCACTGGGTACAAGAGGCTCGCAAAGCAATGGCAAACCACCTCTGCTTTTCACTTGCCTTGGAAGTCCCTTGCTGGGGTTACCATAAGTCAACTGTAACTTGATGACATTTTTCAGAGAGAGAGAGAGAACAAGAGAGGTAACAAGAGAGTGAAAGAGAGAGAGAGAACACAAGATTGGTAGCAAAAAAGAGGAAGATTTGCTTTTCATGTGCTAAGATTCCTATACATTTAGGAACCAATAAACGATCCAGCAGTATTTGATGCTGGGGATCCAAACCTAAACAGTGCACGAATAGAAAGGCACTGGGGGGACCCCATGTCAGGTGTTTGGGACTTTCTGAGGAAGAGCAGGGCAGAAGTATAATAAATATATTTTTGAAAACTATAGATATATAACCCAGTATCTGGATATCCTGAAAAAGTGCAAATTGAGATGGGTGGGATCACAACATACTGTGATCTTTCCACATAGGATCCACACCATCTCCTATGCATGTTGCTTTTGATTTCTTCACGTGAGTACATTTCTCTCTTCTACAATCTTCCATTCTTCCCCCCATCCCATTTCTTCCCTTTAGCTTTCAAAAGAAAAGACACCACTTAAGATATCTAGCCCAATCTCATCAAATCATGGAAGCTAAGCAGGGCCTGCCCTGGCTAGTATTTGAATGGAAGACTACCAAAGGAAGTCCAGGGACATGAAACAGGGGCAGGCAATGCCAAACCACCTCTAAATGTCTCTTGCCTTGAAAACCCCAGCAGGGGTCGCCATATGTCAGCTATGACTTGATGGCACTTTCTACCAGCACCAAGACAGCAAGTATCTTTGTAAAAGCTTATCCAACTATTATAGAATACAAAAGCTTAGTTAGCTTAGAATGACAGCCCAAGAGCTTCTAGAGTAAAACAGGCAATGGCCAGCTCTGCAGAATCCAGTATTTCCTTTTTATATGAAGAAAATGTGGTCTTTGTGTGGGGAGATATCCTGTATTGTCTTTCATATGAAGAAAAACTGCATTGGGGAGGGGGATATCCTCTTATCTCAGTTAAATATGTACATGTATCTTGCCCTTTTCCTCAACTTTGGAAAGCACACATGGGCATTCTGTTCTGCCTTCCACTGCTGCCAACCAAGGCCTCAAAAAAACAGAAGTGGCCTAGGCCTCTCTCAGCCTGGGAGACCCTGTCTGGAGCCATTGTTCCCAGAAGATTCGGAAGATGTATATCTGCACAGGAGCTTATATGCATGTGGCACAGGGTTGCCCCCTCCTAGAGATCTCCCGCATTTACAGCTGGCCTCCAGATGACCAAAATCAGGTCCCCTGGAGAAAATGGCTGCTTTGGTGGACCTTGCTGAGGTCTATCCCCTCCCCAAACCCCACCCTTTCCAGGCTCCATCACCAAAATCTCCAGGTGTTTCCCTACTCAGAGCTGGCAACCTTAATTGCGGCAGAATGAGGGGATGGAGTCTGTAATGGGACAGAAGGTTAAAGTTGTACGATGAACATCCTTGTCTGTGTTATCTCTGTGACTGTATGTGTAACCTCAACTGGCGATTATGTCAAAAGTCTAAATTCGAGGCCCGCTGTGAATATGAGGCCCAAGCGCAGTGTCCCTCCTCTCCTAACGCCCCCATCCCGTGACAGGTCCTGGCTTCAGGCAAACCAGAACATTCAATTCATACCTCCAAATTTTCACCATTCGTTTTAGGCTCTTATCCCTCCCTCCCATCTTTCAGTAGCTAGAGTCACTATAGAATGAGGTGTTTTTCAGCAGGAAGGACTGGTGCCAAAAGAATTCTATGGGACTTCATTCTAAGATCCCCTGAGAGAGGGAAGAGTAGGAGACAACTGCTTTTTGGCAAGAGATGTGTATGTATCACAACAGCAAACCATTTCTGTGGTGGCATCCCTAGACAACCAGCATAAGGAACAGGCCTGGATCACTACTGACCTTTTGTGTCACTTGGCTGAAGGGAACTCACCTTGTTGTGCAATGGCTTGCAGATGCTTCAGCAGCTCCGGGTTCAGATCCTTTGGTAGAAACTGGTGAGCCAGGCCAGGCAGGAGGATCCTGCAAAAAACAGGAGACATAAGCTACAATAGATGAGAAAGGGGTGGGAAAGCAGAAATCCTCACAGAGAACATTTTCCCAGGATGGGACTATTATATCCCCATTGGCACAGAAATGTGGTATGTGTCCTCTAAACTCAGTGCCCAGTGACTGAAGGTGCTCTGGAAATAAGACTACTTTTTCTTTTCTCATAGATCTCCAAACGTGGGTTAGTCATCCTCTAGTGTACTCTGATGAGACGCTGCTGTTTTGACTACAACAACAGACCAGAATTCATCACACTTCATATGCAGATCTGACACCCTCCCAATTGGGGCCTCTAGAATTCATCACTCCATACTCAGACTTGGGCTCAACAGGAACTGGGAGTAGCTGGTTCAATACAGAAGTAGTACATTATTCATTTTTAAAAATTACCCCACCCTTTTCCTCAGGGAGCTCAAGGCAGCAAACATGTCCCCTCCTCCATTGTACCCTCACAGCTGCCACACCCCCAAGATAAAACAGATTGAGAGTAAGTGGTCCAAAGTCACTTGGCAAGTTTCATGGCAGACTTGGCGGAGGGTGGGCTGAACTCTGGTCAGTGTTTGACCAACTACTACACTGGACAGTGTGGGACCCCCATCTCCAGTCTTCCCCAAAGCCCTCTTTACAGGTTTTATGTACCCTATTCAGCTAGCTCTGCCAATTCATCCAGGGGTCTGAATGTTCCATACACCATTTCTGACTGGATTTTCTCTCTTTGGACTGGATCTTATTATTCTTTTGCAAAACAATGCAGCACTCCTGTTTCTCAGACAGCTCAGTCTTTACTTCAGCCACACATATGTAACCACCATGAACTAACTGGGAAGGGAAGGCCACACGGTAGAGCTGGATCTTGGAGGCTATGCAGGGTCAGCCCTGGTTAGTACTTGCATGGAAGACCTTCAAGGAAGACTGCAGAGGAAGGCAATGGCCAACCACCTCTCCTTCTCACTAGCCTTGAAAGCCCCTTGCTGGGGTCACCATAAGTCAGCTGTGACTTGATAGCACTTTACAGATGGAGGGAGAGGGAGGGGAGAGAAAGAGAGAGAAGGGGTGGAATCTGAAGAGGCCAGGAAAAGTTGGGACATTACTCACTACAATGCTGTATCAAAGAATAACCACTTCCTTAACTGAGCTGGAAGTAATCATCTGCTGCAAGGGGTTTTGTCGTTGTTTTGTTACATCTATGGTATTCAGCTATGTGCTTTTTGTCATTCTGTATTCTGGAGGGCCTTGACTTGGAGAAATTTAACTTAACACGGCCTTGCAAGTTCTGCTCCTAGTTTTCCCCATAGACCCCACACAAAAAGAGTTTATGCATACAGACAGCCTTCCCATTTGTACCACAAGGTTCTTGACAAAGTGGGCTTTCTCCTTCAAAAACTCATACCACAAAACCCTTTGTGGCACTGACCATAATGAAAACATTTACAAACTACAAAATTGGCAAAAATCTATGATTTGGACCATGTATTAGGATGAGATGTTGCTACTGGTCAGAAAGAAGAATGCAAGTGTGCTGGATAAACTGTAGGACTACAAAGACTGCTCACCTGGGGAAGTTGCAGGTCTCGACAAACACAATCTGGGCAGAGTCTCCAAAACTGGCAAAGTGCCCATTGGCCATGGGTACCAATGGCAGACCTTTCAGTGCTCGGTAGCACCTGTCTCCAGCCACATATTCCAACAGCAACAGTTTCTCCAGGACAGATATCTCACTCCAGATGTGGACTGCCTTTCGCAGAGTCTCTCTCATAAATCCTGCAGTTGCTTCCTGCACTTCTCTGTCTTTAGCACCCAATGCCAAGGCTCGACGCACGTGGGGAGGGGCAACCGCCAGCAGTGACCCTGCCAAGACCAGGGCCTTCTGTAGCACTTGACCCACTGGCTTATCTATCACATTCTGTGGCAAGATGACAGACTCACAGGGAAGGAGGAAACGGGGATCCCCATCTCCAACCCACACCAAAAGTTTCATGTCCATCAGTCTCTGGCATATACGAGCCACTAAGGCCTTGTACCGGAGTTGGTGGCTTTGATCTGGATCTGGCCACGCCCCATAAGGGTCACTAGGATAGCCAGATGCCAGAAGCAGAACTTGACAATAAGCAACGGGCAGCAACTCTTCCATCAGCAGGTGGTTCCAACGAGCTTCCCCTCCCCGTGCTTGGGACCCCTCTTCAGACCACTGCACATGTCTTCGGTCATCTGTCAGCTGGAAAGGGGCACTGATATGCAGGGGCAGGCCTGTGGCATTCTCATCCGTTGCAGGGAGTGGTAGGACACAGCTGAGGCGGCCGGCGCACCCACCCTGCAAAGGGTAAGCCAAAGACAGGGCTGGCTCAGAACTCACTGTATCCGTGAGATCCCAGAGATCTGGAAAGGCGTTCTTTTTAGCTACTGCTGACAACACTAGCCAATCCCGGTGGGTGGCCTGTCCAATCCCAGAGCCACACTGGTCAAGCGTGGTGATGCTGACTGCTGTATCCAGCTTAGCTTTGTCAAGAAGGTCTGAGCCATGGAGGAGGACACTTGCATTTCCACTACTGTCCAGCCAACCTTTTGCAGCCTCTGGCACGCAGCGTGGGATAACTTGGCCCACATTCAGCCCATGAAGAGGATGATTAGTGGCCTCAATCTTCAGCAGTTCACTCATGGAGCCGTTGGATCCAATGAGGCCCAGTGTCAGTTGCTGGACATTCCTGAGGAACAGCAAGCTGATGGGGGCATCATCCAAGAAGGAGAGCAGCAGCTCCCGTGCCCGTTCCTGGCTGTAGAGATTTTCCGAGATCCCTGAAGGACTGTGGCGTAGGGGGAAGCGGAACAGGGTGCCAGGAAAGAACCCATCAGCAGATGGGCAAGGCCGGCCTAGCGATTTCAGTGCTGCCCAGAAAGGCTGGAACTGATCAGAGGCTTCTTCCCACTCCTCCACGCTCCAAAGCTGACCCCCATCATTTAATGCTGTTTGTTGTGGGTCTAGCACTCCCAGCCATTTACCAGAGAGCATAGATGGGAAATCTAAAGGGTGAGAAGAAAGAGAAATGGATCACAAAGATATCTATGATCCTTCAAGAATCACTTGTTCCACTTAACATCCCTGATTCTGCCCACAGAGCGGGATACCCAGTTAGCACAAGGAGTGGGAAATGGCTTACATAGCATCCTCCAGAAGGTGAAATCCATAAACATTTATTCCCAGTTTTGCAGATTTTGATTCATTACTGACACACAGTTTCAGTTTTTAACCTGTCCAGAAACTGAATGGGGCAAAGAATCACCCAGTGTGCATGATCTTGGCTTCAAAATACATATTTACCCTTTGGAGAGACATTAACAGATGAAGGTAAGAACATCACAAGTCCAGCGGCACAGAATTTCTCACCTGTGATGTGATAAACTGAGTTGAAACCCAAGCCAAATCTGCCGACTGTAGAGGGGTCATCTATTTTGTGACTCAGACCGGGAGTCTGGATCCCATCCCAGTCCGCCTCAGAGAACAGGCCATCATTGTAGGCAAGAAGTGCAGGGCCTAAGAGAAAGGAAAGGAGGTTGAATAAGCAGGGTATTCGAGCCACTACATAGCTCACATAGAGGCATGGGTCAGCAATGCAATCCTATACAGAGTTATTCCAGTCTACGTCCATTGATGTCCGTATGCTTAGATGGGAGCAACCAGGATTGCATTGTAAAAAAGCTCAACTGTGGTTTGGTACTATGTCTCAATTGTATACCAACTGTATACCATGGTTTGCAATCAGTTGGGGTTTTGGTACCAGGCCTTGGTAGCGGGCCAAAGTGGCTTTGAAAGCTGTGCTTTGGGGTTATCTGAATTAAAAAGCCACAGTGGATGATCATCAGTCAGCATCCAGAGACTGCATCTTCATGAAGATAAGAGCACAAAACAGACAAGTAGCTCTAAACCCCAGTTAGCCTGTTGCATATCTAGAAGCAGAAACTTTGGCATGTGTTCCAAACCATCGCAAGCACCAGCCATGAGTTGGTACAATGCCCTCGTTAAGCCAAGCATAAGAATTTCCTTGCTGTATCAGACCAGCTAGTTCAGGGAACACATATGAACACAGCAATGCAGCAGTAACCATTCTGTCTCCAGTATCTGGCTGTTAGAGGAATCCTGTCTCTGAAAGCGGAAGTTCCATTTTGATCTGCTAAAGAATCATAGATTCTACGTACCTTGAGGTTCCATTTTGATCCGCCGTGTCTAATACTAAGTGACGATATAAAAATCCTTTGTGCTGTCTCCCTTCCTAGTACTTTGTTGTCATCCTAAACAGGCAGCAGAGTTCATTTCACATTAGCAATTAGCTCAGACCACAGAGGGAGAGGGCTTTCCATTGCTTCCATGATGGGTCCCTCAAAGCACAGACTGCAAAAAGCATTCTAGCAAAAAGATGTCTGCATGTGGAAATCCAGCTGCACCACCTTTAAGAGCCCAAGCCCATGATTATCCCCCCATCTGATGCATGGACCAGCTGGAGCATCCACAGACACACAGGTCAGCATCTCCAGTTTGGTGTAGTGGTTAAGTGTGCGGACTCTTACCTGGGAGAACTGGGTTTGATTCCCCACTCCTCTGCTTGCACCTGCTGGAATAGCCTTGGGTCAGCCATAGCTATCACAGGAGTTGTCCTTGAAAGGGCAGCTTCTGTGGGAGCTCTCTCAGCCCTACCTACCTCACAGGGTGTTTGTTGTGCGGAAGGGAGGTAAAGGAGATTGTGACCGCTCTGAGACTCTGAGTGAAGGGCGGGATATAAATCCAGTATCATCATCTTCTCTGAGCCTCACCAAATACAGAAGTGCCCATTTGATTGGCTGCATTTGACATGGGACTGGAGCAATTCTGTTCGTCAAACTCTGTCTCTGGCAAGCTGCCCCAAGAAACCCAAATACTCTGGCTGTAACCTATAGTACCTAACTCATCATACCACATTTTTCTCACATTCAGAAAATCCCTCTGTCTAGTGCTCAGAGGCTACAGTTTGCTCCCTCACCCCAAAAATTCAAAGTCTCACTTTTGCAGCCACCCCACACTCCCCCAGTACCCCACACCTCATCTTTTCCTGGGGGAGAACTCCAAAGTCCTGCTGCCCCTCTACCAAAAGACCCAATGACCTCATTCTCGCCTACCAGCAGCTTTAAGCTACCAACCTTTCCCCAACAAGCGCCCAGGAGCAATGTTCCCTCTAAGCTGCAGAGTCTTGTGAGTAAATTTTCTATTTTGTGAGCTGCTGGCATTGAAGTTGTGAGCCAATGCATAAATTAGTGTGCTCTGAAGTCATCCTTCCTCAGCAAAGACAAAAATCTGTGAGCTGGAGGCTAAAAATCTATGAGCTAGCTCATGCTTACTCAGCTTAGAGGGAACATTGCCCAGGAGTCCTCATTCTCTCATTCTCAAATGCTCTATCCAAGCTAAAAGAAACTTACTCTATTTCTAGAGCAGAAAAATTAAGAATGGACATCCCACAATTTTTCTATCTGCCTGGACTCCCCCCATTATCAGATTTTGCATCCCAAATGATATCATACGGGTGGTCCTTCATATAGTCCCCATTTTGCTTGGGTTTTTATTTTTCTACATGGAATAGCAGCCTCCATCCCATAAGACGCCTAGTCCGTACCTTGAGCGCTTGCCAGTCCCTCTGAGAAAAGCCTCTGGGTTCCAAAATTCCGTTCATCATAGAGCAAGATCACATCTTTGGCATTTGCATCATCTGCATTCTGGACCAGTTCCTTTTGGAAGAAGCAGGGGATTGATAATGGATGAAGGCAAGAACAGAATCCAAGTGTCCCCCAATACATGGAATCTTTCCTCCAGAAACAAATCAGTTTGTCCAGAGTCCTGTGTCTTACCTGCTCTAAGGATCTCCCTTTCCTTTTCAAGGGGTATAGAGAACACCACTTCCTTGATTCTGTACAGGGAACGCAGGAGTCCAGACACCATCCTCTGCTCTTACCCATTGCTCTTCTCCAAATACTCAGGATTAGAATGCCCCCACACACAAATGGGGGCAAACCCTTTTCCCTGTTTTTTCAAATGCCCCAAACCCTTTTCCCTGTTTTTTCTTGAGTCCTTTAAACACAAGTTCTTAGTCCTCTGAGGTGGGATGGACAGACAGTATTCTACTCAACACTAACCCCATACAGAAGAGTTCCACTGTCTAGGCTGACAGATCAGAATGGAATAGCCACTAGGCTTGATTTTTAACTTTATTAATAGGTAAACAAAATCATTTGATATAAATCAAATCACTCCAGCTGATCTTCCTCCCAGTGCATCCTTAATGCTTGCTCTCCATTCCAAATTTCTTGCCATGGAGCTGTCCACCCATCTTCCCATGGAACTCAGAAGAGACTAAGCGCTCTGCTTCTTTTTCTTCCTGCAGGCCACTTTTCGTTTTATGGTGTCACTGGTAGCAGTAGTACAATGTCCTGTGAGGACATGGTACTTTGTAGCCCACAAAACTACAGGTCTGAGGAATTTATAATTAACATGCAGTATAGCATAGTTTCAGAGAGTAGCCATGTTGGTCTTCAGCAGAGCGACTGGGTTTGTGTCTGGTAGTGCTCTAGAGCCCTGACCTGGCTAGCCTGATATTGTTAAGATTTGAGAAGCTAAGCAGGGTTGGCCCAGATGACATTTGGATGGGTGATCTCCAATGAATGCCAGGGTCATGATGCACAGCCAGGCAATGGCAAGCACCTCTGATCATCTATTTATTTATTCGATTTTTAAACCCACAACAGAGGGCACCATAAGTCAGCTGTGACTTGATGGCACTTTCCACCACTATCACCAGCATCTTAAGAGATAATAAGATTTTCAGGATATAAGCTTTCAAGGGCAGCACTTTTTGTTCTCTAAAGTGCTTCATGGACACATGAAATTGCCTTATATTGAATCAGACCACTGGTCCATTAAGGTTGGTATTGTCTACTCAGAGGCTCTCCAGGGTCCCACCACCTGATCCTTTGAACTGGAGATGCCGGGGATTGAACCTAAAACCTCCTGTGTGCAAAGCAGAGGCTCTTCCACTGAGTCACAGCCCCAAAATAAAATACAAGGACACCAAAGGAGGGGAGGGAGGTAGAGACACAGATTTTCAAATACTGTGCACACTCCCCTTCCCCTCTCAGAAATGCTTAAACAAGAATAAGAACGTTTGCTTTTTCTACTGTTTTCTAACAAAAAAAAAGTTGGAGTCCAGTGTCATTTTGTTGGTCTTAAAGGTGCCACTGGACTCCAGCTTTATTCTGTTGCTTCAGACCAACATGGCTGCCCACCTGGACCTGTCTTCCAACGAGTTGTTGATTAGATTGACTTAGCTACAATTCTTTTTATGGTCTTGCTATTTCATATTTTTTTCTTCTATATACTCCCCCTTTGGACATTGCATGTACTAAGAAAAGTAGAATAAAACTGTTATTTTAAAACAAGCCAACAAACAAAAGAAGCTGCTCTCCGGCCCCCCCTTCCCACCCCAGAACTCACTTTTAAGATCTGACCCCCATCTGGGTATTTGCGGAGGATGCTCTGCAAGTATCTGAGGAATGGAGGTGATCTCTGTCGAAAGCCCCTTCTGTGACAAGAGAGAGACAGCAATGCAAAAAGATATAGAAAGAGGCATCATAAGACACAAGGTGGTTCTGGATCAGTTCATCAGCCCACTTGGCACAAGTTCAGTATAGGTATTAGAGGGCTTGTACTTGCCCCAACAACCAAACCATGGTTGACACTTCCACCCAGCAATCCTATATACAGTTACCCCAGGCTAAACCCACTAAAGAGCCAGTTTGGTGTCACGGCTAAGTGTGCATACTCCAGTCTGGGAGAACTGGGTTTGATTTCCCACTCCTTCACATGCACCTGCTAGTGTGACTTTGGGTCAGTCATAACTAGAGCTGTTCTCTCAAGAGCAGTCCTGGGAGAGCTCTCTCAGCCCCACCTATTTCACAGCGTATCTGTTGTAGAGAGGGGAAGGGAAAGGAGACTGTAAACTGCTCTGAGGCTCCAAGTGAAAGCTACCCACAGAAAGCTGGCACCCTAGGCAATTGCCTAGTTTGCCTAGTGGCAGGGCTGGCCCTTGCCTTGAAAACCCCTTGAGAAATTGCTGCAAGTCAGCAGTGACTTGAGAGCAGCTTCCACTAAAAACTTTGTGTATGATGGCACTGCAGATATATACAGCAGGCAAATCATGATTTAAAGCCCCTTGTCTGCCTTCTGTCTTCTCAGAGCTCCACTTTATAAATTCACTTGTGTAGCAAGTGAGGTGGCACTCATCAGTTTGCCCATCTGGACACCGAGCAAAGCCGTTTAAAGACATAGATTTGACACACCCACACCGGCTAGGTTTCTGATTTGGCATGAAACCTGAATCCAGAAACTATCATCAGACCTTATTTTATGCCCTCTTGGGGAAATCACTCTCTTCACTCACCTTTCCACCTGTTTCTGAGACATGCTGAAACCTGCAAAAGTGGGGACAGAAATACAGATAATTGGGAGGAGGGAATCCCAATATAATGTCATCAAAACAGATAGGACACTGCTTCACTACGAAGATGGAAACAGAAAGAACACAAAAACTAAGGATGCCAGCCTTGGGATAGTGGCTGGGTATCTCCCAGAATTACAACTGATCTCTAAATGACAGCTATCAGTTCCTTTGGAGAAAAGGGATGCTTTGGAAGGTGGCTGTATGGCATCATATTGGGCTGAGGTCCATCCCCACCCCAGGCTGTAACCCCAAATCTCCAGGAATATCCTAGCCCAGATCTAGCAACTCTGAAAACTACTTATGCACTCTGAACTCTCTTAGAAATCATCCAGCCCATAGTGAATTAAGTGGAGGCATCATTTCCAACAGTTGCATGCATTGTTTTTTGTCCTACTGTGGCCTCTGGTCATTAAAACAAACCAATAGGAGAACCTGGGGAGCCAGTTTACCAGAACAGAAAGTGGATGAACATACAAACCAAAAATAGCAACCCCTCTTTCAGATTTTCTCTATTGCTAAAAAGACAGTCTTGGGCACCTTTAGTAGCAAAGAATCCCCTTTAAACTTGGTGGGATATCCAAATAAAACACACTTTGAATTAAGCTATAATTGGCCTTCCATCTTTGCAGCCAACAAGCACTTTGCATGAAATGAAAAGAGAAGGTACCACAGGAGTTGTGTGTTCCTGCCCCAATAGAACTTTAGAAACACTAACAAAACAACATATAACCCAGAATCAGTGTGTCCAGAACTTCTCTTGCCTTGAACACTCTGCAGGTCAAGTCAGCTGTGACTTGCTGGCACTTTCCACCATCACCATCCATCTACAATGCTATCCTAAAAGATAGTGATTCACAAGTAGAACATTCCTTTTCTTTAATGCAACTCTTATGCCCACAAATTCTTACTTTGTCTAGAAGTAATTCCCACATATATGTTCTTGCAAGGACATCTAATACATTACTCCTCTGGCGTTGTAGGTACAGAAAGAATTTATAAAGCAAGTTCTGGTAATGTAAGAATTTCGAAAGGATTTTTAGTCTCAGCACAAGCACACACAGCACAACAGCCACAGGCAAAAAAACCCTGGGAGAGATACAAAGAAAGCACTTTTAAGACCGATGAGTGCTAATTTTTAAGCAGGTTTTAAGTTTTTTTTTAAATCTTTAATTGTGTTTGTGTCCTTTATAAAGTTTATATCTCTGCTACCTAATCTTAAATAAGTGCGCACACGATCCGGCCCCAACAAGGTCTCATTTGTCAGATCTTGCCCTCATAACGAATGCGTTCGACACCCCTGAGCCTGTTTAAAAACCTCCAAAGATGGAGAGCCCACCACTTCCCAAAAAAACCTGCACTGAGGGTCTGCTCTAACTGTTAGGAAGTTCTTCCTAATGTTTAGCCAAAAACTCTTTTGAGTTAATTTTAGCCCATTAGTTCTGGTCTGTCTTTCTGGGGTAACAGAAAACAACTCTGCACCATCTTCTCTGTATGACAGCCCTTCAAGTACTTGACAATTTTAAGGGTTTCTTCCAGTTACTTTGTTATTGAGCTAGTACTGCTCAAGAAGGATAACTTCTAGCAGGTCAGTCTAGATCAGGGATGGTCAAACTGTGGTTCAAGCCAGCCAGCAGCTTGGAGAATGCATTTAAAGTTGCTTTTTTCCCATCTCTCCTTCCTGCCATATATTTTCCTTCCTTCCTGTCTTGCAGCCCTCAAACACCTGACATTTGTTCTATGTGGCCACCTGTGATCTAGATGTTCTCAGGAATCCCTGAGTGGCAAAGGCTGGTTATCGGGGTTAGAAGGAGGTGCTGATTTAAAACAAACTCCAACCAATTTGGGTGATCAGCTCAGTGACCCATTAATTAGGTTTTATCTAGCCCAGGGTTGGCAAAACTTGCTTAACATAAGAGCTGCAAAGAATAAACATCAGATGTTTTGAGAGCAAGAAGAAAGAGAGGGGGAAAAGAGGGGTGCAAAGGAAGCCACTTTAAATTGCGATGTATTCTCCAAGATGTTGGCTGAGGAAATGATTTAAAGCGACAAATGCTTTTTCCATGCCACTTGATGGGATTGTGGGGGCTTTACTTTATGTGTGAAAGAGCTACAGTTTGGTCACCCCAACCTAGCCTCAATTGGAAGTAGCCCCACTCACTGGGAGCAAACTGATGACTCTTTTGGCAGGAACCTGCTTTAAACCAGTCTGTCATTTCCGCCCCCCCTCCCCTTTCTGGTGTGATTATCTAAGCATAGCCACATCAATGCATCTCATGAAGCCAGCTGGAATTCACAAAGGCTTATGCCAGAATAATTAGCTTGGTACTAGGAGGTTTTTACTTTCCTGCGAAGAAAGTTAGGTTAAAGTGAAATGCCCACCCAGGAAACTACCAACTGAGGGGGGCCAAAGCCCAAAGACACTTGACATAGGGGGCTTGGAAATCTCCTGACTCCCGCAATTACAACTGGCCTCCAGACTTACAGAAATTAGATTCGCTGCTTTGAAGGGTAGACTCTATCCCACTGCACCCTACTGAGGTCCTGCCCACTCACGCCCCACCCTCCCATGCTCCAGCCCTGAATCTCCAGGAATTCCCCCACCTGGAGCTGGCAACCGTAACCTGCCCCTTCCCAATGCAATTCCGCTATGCCGCACCGGTTATTTTAGTGTAGGTCTGGGCTTACTGAAGGCTGCAAAGGGCAGCGCCCTGCCAAATGGGAGGTAAAAAGAAATCCTCACTCCAAAGAGCGACTGAACTTGAATTTTTCTCCTGGTTTGTAACTCCCCTCTTCTAATTTGCAAGGAGGATCGCCCCTTCACATACTCATAGAGACCACTTTAAAAAGTACGGTGATAGAACCTCCACGCCCAGCAGCAGTCTACCTCTAAATACCAGAGGCTGTTTGGTGCCTTCGCGCCACGTGGAGGTAGAAACAGGTGCGAACAGGTAGCTAATCCTGCCGCGCCTTCTAAACACGCTTCCCTTGTTCCTTCTCCGCCTCCCGGCTCTGCTGCCGGTCCTTTCTCGAGCCGTCCTGCCGGCAGATGCGATCGCCTCGCCTTCCTTACCGCCTCGGGAATGATGGAGGCTGAAGAGCCCCAGGCAGATTTCCCGCCCGACGACCACTGACTCCGTCCGCGATCACACCGAAACGTCCAGAAGCAGCTGCAGAAGAGCGAAGAACAGACGCTTCGTCATCGGCCGGCTTTTAAAGCTTCCGCCGGTTTCGTTTCTTCGGGGTGGGCCCGCAAGAAATGGAAACCGAAAGCAGAGCAGCTCCCTCCTAGACGCGTGTGGGGGGGGGGGGGAAGCCCACTCTCTACCGGGTGAATTTGGAGACAAGAGTCAGGGTAGTGGAGTCAACCTTTGGGTCGTGGTAGTAGAGCACAGAGTGTGAGGCAGGCACACGGGTTGCCAGGTCCTTTCCGGTAGGGAATCCAGCTCCAGTTTGGGAAACTCCTGGAGATTTGGGATTGGAGTCTGGGGAGGCCAGGGACCTCAGCAGGGTACAATGCCACAGAGTGCACCCTCCAGAGCAGCCATTTTCTCCAGGGGAACTGATGTCTGTAGTCGACGCCAGCCTCCACATGGGACCTGGAGATCCCCCTGAATTATAACTCTTCGACTAGAAACCCATTCCCCTGGAGAAAATGCATGCTTTGGAAAGGGGACTCTATGGCATCGTACCCCACTGAGGTTCCTGTCCTCCCCCATCCCCAAATCTCCAGGAGTTTCCTAACCTGGATCTGACAACTCTACCACCATCCCCTGCCAGTGGTCAACCCTTGTGTTTCCAGGGGATCCCTGGAGGCTGGTGGCATCCCTGAATCTCCATCAGTAACCTAGTCTACCATTTCAAACAAACAGATTTGCGAGGACAGTCTTCCTTGTGGTACCAAGTGAGTCAACACTGGAGGCATTTGTATATCTTACATGAGGCACTGAAACAAAGCAAAGAGCCCTCAGGGAGCATGAGATGTGTGAGGCACAGTGCCACAGAGTCCATCCTCCAGAGCAGCCATTTTCTCCAGGGACACTGATATCTGTAGTCTGATGAGCTGTAATTGCAGGGGATCCCCAGGTCCCACCTGGAGGCTGGCATCCCTAAAACACACTTCAGGTAGAAGCAACATCCCTGTACTTCAAAAGTTGCCCAAGACCACATTGGCATGCTCCCTTTTCAGAATGTTATTCTAAAAGCATATGTTTCCCAGCAGCTGGTGGTCAGCATTGCTGGTTGCATCTCTCTTTCCCCAAGGCACTGTGGGTAGGAACGTTAGAAATCTGGGTAATGGCTCCTCTGCCAGGTCACAGCACTCCTGGAAAATTTAGTTCTCCCCTTATTCAGTATTGAACAACAAAAAACACCACTCAAAAGTTTGATGAGTTACTTCATCAAGAGAGGCTGCCACTGATCTTAGGTTTCCATCTCCCTTTTCTGAAATGGAAACAAAAACTACAGATTAGTTTTGTTTTCAGAAAACGATGCAGGATATGTGTGATTTGGGATGGTGAGGCTTGGCTAGAGGGCGAAGCAGAACCTAGAGAATAGCAAAAACAGGATGTGAAAGGAGCCTCCCCTTTATGCTCCCATCTGGGTCTAGCAGTGACTGGATTCTGTTGCTGAATACTGCAGACATTTTGGCAAGAGTTGTTCAGATGGGCTCAAAGGAAGGGCAAAGCCTGCCACACAACTCCAGCTGCAGGCATCACCCCTCAAAACAGAATATTTTAAAATTTATTTAGAGATTTATAACCCACTCTTCTCCCCAGAGTGTTCCCTCTAAGCTGAGGTTGTGTGAGCTAGCTCACAGATTTTTAGCCTCCAGCTCATACATTCACAGAGCACAATACTTTATGCAGTAGTTCACAATTTTAATTCTAGTCACTCACAACTTTAATACCAGTGGCTCACAAAGTAGAATTTTTGCTCACAAGACTGCAGGTTAAAGGGAACATTGGTGGGGACTGGGGATAGCTAAGCCTTGTTTCCAAAGACAGAAAAGAAAAGGCTTAAGGTCAACTCAGGGCAAAGCCGGATGGGGGGGGGGGTGCTTGCCCCAGACACCAACGGGGGGGGCATCAAATTGGGTATGGAGTCTATTCTGTGGGTCCTTAAGATAGAATGGGCCCATAGGGAGGCATCATTTTTTAATTTTGCCCCCCCCTCAAAAAACTTGTAGATCCGGTCCTAACTCAGAGATGTGTGTAGAAATCACAACCCACAGCTAAGAGTAGGAAAACACTGTTTTCAGGGTGGGGGATCAGCCTTGATACGAACAGGAGCAGCAGCTATGGAACTGCTGGCTCTACCTTGAATAAAGAAGAATTTTGCCAGTTGCTGTCTTTCCAATTTCCAACGTGGCAGAGGTTCAATGTGGCCAAGTGCAAAGTAATGCACATTGGGGCCAAGAATCCCAGCTACAAATACAAGTTGATGGGGTGTGAACTGGCAGAGACTAACCAAGAGAGAGATCTTGGGGTCGTTGTAGATAACTCACCGAAAATGTCAAGACAGTGTGCGATTGCAATAAAAATGGCCAACACCATGCTGGGAATTATTAGGAAGGGAATTGAAAACAAATCAGCCAGTATCATAATGCCCCTGTATAAATCGATGGTGCGGTCTCATTTGGAGTACTGTGTGCAGTTCTGGTCGCCGCACCTCAAAAAGGATATTATAGCATTGGAGAAAGTCCAGAAAAGGGCAACTAGAATGATTAAAGGGCTGGAAGACTTTCCCTATGAAGAAAGGTTGAAACACTTGGGACTCTTTAGCTTGGAGAAACGTCAACTGCGGGGTGACATGATAGAGGTTTACAAGATAATGCATGGGATGGAGAAAGCAGAGAAAGAAGTACTTTTCCCCCTTTCTCACAATACAAGAACTCATGGGCATTCGATGAAATTGCTGAGCAGACAGGTTAAAATGGATAAAAGGAAGTACTTCTTCACCCAAAGGGTGATTAACGTGTGGAATTCACTGCCACAGGAGGTGGTGGCGGCCACAAGTATAGCCACCTTCAAGAGGGGTTTAGATAAAAATATGGAGCACAGGTCCATCAGTGGCTATTAGCCATAGTGTGTGTGTATATATAATTTTTTTTGCCACTGTGTGACACAGAGTGTTGGACTGGATGGGCCGTTGGCCTGATCCAACATGGCTTCTCTTATGTTCTCTTATGTTCTTATGTTGGTGCCGGGGTCCTCTAGTCCAACCGTCTAGCAATGCAGGTGCTACAATGATAGTATCTCTGACTAGTGTAAGGAAAAGCCCCCTACTTTTCATACACATGGACATTGTGATCACCAATATGGTTGCCAGGGTGCCTGGAGTTTTGGCTCACACACATCTGCTCTAAGAAGTGGACTTTGCTTACAGTTTCTAAGGCATATGTGGTTACTATAAGCCTCAGCTTTGCAGCTGCATTCTACATCTCTGGATGTACAGACGTGCTCCAGAACTACAGACGTGCTCCAGCTACTCCTTGTGTGCCCAGTCTTGGCCGCTGCAGTAAAGGAAGCCATGCCACCATGAACTGTACAAGCAAACAGTTTCCAGCCTGTTTCCATGAACCAAAGGCTAACACCACCAGAATCCATCTTGCTTTCCTGACTCCATATCCAACAGCTGCTTCAGCTTTTGCATAAGGCAATCAAGCTTATCCAGGCATGGATCCTGCCAGACCACTCAAGCCTTTGTCTAAAGAAACCCAGGACAAAGACTGGTGCCAGGAAGAAGACAGAAAAAGAGGAAGACCATCTCCTGCCAGAGCCAAGTCTTTTGTCTAATCCGGGGAATACCTAGGTCAATATTTGATTCTCTATTGTCACCTTTTCAGATAAGTCCATCTCATCTTAAGTAGTTCCCACCCAGCGGCCACTTCCATCCTTCTTCCCGATTGTCACCTTGGAGCCGCCCCAGGGCCTGTTGCAATCTGGAAGTTCTTTCAGGTACACAGGACCCAGGCAAAGTTCATTGGTCAAGAGCAGGTACCCAATTAGGTGCCACCAAGGAACTTTCTATTGGCTCTGCAATAGTCCAGCCCTCCTGGTCACTGCAGAGCCTCCCCCTTCTCCTCCCTCATACCTCCCAGCCCCTGAGGGTCTAAGGTAGTCTATTTAACCTCTGACCCAACTCCACTCATGTGTGCATCTAGCAGTACCCCAGTTCCGCTGTCTAGATCCATCCCCAATTCTGGCCACAGTTTTGGGTCCATTTCCCCTGTCCTCTTTTGTCACCATTGGAGCCTTCCTTGAAGACTACGATAGGTAATATTACCCTTTATGTTTCCCTATCGATCTATCTATATTTCTAGGACTGTATGTGTGATTGGATGTGTATTTTTATCTTGTATGGAAGACTATATTTTTCTTAATAAATTATAATTGGTTTTACTAAATTAGAGTCCCATTATTTAAGCATCACTCTCTGGTTGGTTAATCTTGTATACATAGGTGAAAAGATCCCTAGTGAGCCAGGTGCCCACCTAACTAATTCCCCAACCTCGTTTTGAGGGCATTTCGGCTTACACTAGTAGGTATCCAATCAATATTTTAAAGCCTCCAACACAATATTTTAAAGCCTCCAACACAATATAATACTGACCAGTTGGTCTCTTACCCCCCAAAGTCTATCTTTAATATCTTACAATCCCCTCTCTGTTGGAAGAACTGCAGAGAAATAGGATCTTTCGCCCACTACAGACAATTATAATTCAAGAAGCATTTTAAGGTAGTTGCTGTGCTGATATAATATAGTACAACTTCCAGTGACACACAAATACTCTCTCTCACTTAGTGCCTAAAATCACTCAATTGTGTGATGAAACACTAACCATACTACCTTTCCCCCATCACCCCCTTTGCATTTTAATAAGTTTGATTCCAAAGTTTCCATTACAAGTAGCTCTGCATTACAGAAACTAGTCCACACATAACAAGTATTTGAAAACCCTCACACTTTTACCACTAACCAGGCCACCTCCGTACTGTGTCTAGAATCTCTGACCTAGCAGCAGCACTTCCTGTTCTTTGCATGTGCAGAAGACCATGTTGGGAATGGTGGGTGGTGAGTGGTATTTAGGATACTGTATTTTCATGTCATCCATGCCATGCTGCCAAAGTTTGGACACCTGGTCACAAATTACAGTCAGCTCTTGTCCGTGTGTCACCACCTTAGCAGCCAGCATCGCAACAGAGAGATTGTTGTCAAAATGCCCATCTTGCTTGTACTCAACTGCTGTGAGCGCCTTCTCCACCGCCTGGAAAGTCTTATAAAGTAGCCATTCTGTGCTGCCACTGTCAACCTCATTGGCTGCTGCTTGCAGATCATACTCTGCATGACAGCTGTGAGGCAAAGCTCTCCGGCCTCCTCTCAAGGATTAATGTGAACATTAACAGCCCTAATTCATCCTGCAGGTGTTACTAATTGGTCTCTCAGCCTGTACAGTTGTTATCATCTTCAAAGCCAGAGATGGAGGTAGCATAAGAACCTGCTGCCTGTGTGATGAGGTAATCTTCTAGAGGCTTCTTCAGAGTATGTGTCCTGTTTGGATGTCAACCTCACCTGATGTTGCTGGGCCAAAAACTATGATTCAGCTAAGGCCCAGATGACTGGGGAAGGCAATGGCAAACCACCCCATTAAAAATCTGCCAAGAAAATGTCATGATGCGATGTCATTCCGTGGGTTAGTAACGACTTGGTGCTTTACCTTTTTATAATAAATGTTATAAATATTTTAAAAATAAAACAGTCTGGTTCGAAGCCGTCACCCTGGTTTAACCAGGGGTTGCGGCAACAAAAATGGGGGCTCAGACGACTAGAGAGACAATGGCGGCGTACTCGAGACGAAGCGACGCGAACATCCTATAGAGAGAGTTTGAAATCCTATGAGATGGCAATCAAAGCCGCAAAGAAAACATACTTTGCGACTAAGATTGCGTCCGCAACTTCGCGCCTGGCACAATTGTTTGATATAATTCGGAGCCTTACGACACTGCCACAAGGCAGACCAAATTCTATTGAATTGGAGATTGGCTGTGAGGCTTTTGCGAAATTCTTTGCGGACAAGATCGCGTCACTTCGCCCCGACCCCCCGGCCATATTTGAGACAGTTAGTGAAACCGAGGCTCCGGGCCTGTCTTCGGATTGTGTTCTGGATGGCTTCGGCCCTCTCAGCCTGGAGGAAGTTGACAGGATCCTCTTATCTGCACGCCCAACAACCTGTAATCTGGACCCTTGCCCCTCCTGGCTTATTAAATCTTGCCAGAGGGAGCTTAGATATCCTATACGGGATATCATAAATAGATCCCTGATGGAAGGGCATTTTCCAACACCGCTCAAAGAGGCAGTGGTCCGCCCCCTCTTAAAAAAACCAACTTTAGACTCGGCCCAATTGGCGCACTACCAGCCAGTCTCAAACTTGCCCTTTTTGGGCAAGCTTATTGAGAGGGCAGTGGCAATGCAGTTACAGACTTTCCTGGAGGATGCTTCCGTCCTCGACCCACTCCAGTCCGGCTTTCGCCCGGGTCACGGGACGGAGACGGTGTTGGTCGCCCTGGTGGATGACCTTCAACGGCATCTGGATCAGGGCGGCTCAGCGGTGCTGATGTTGTTGGACCTGTCGGCTGCGTTCGATACGGTCGACCATCGGTTACTGACCTGCCGCCTCGCCGACGCGGGGATTCAGGGGTTGGCTTTACAGTGGCTTTCCTCTTTCCTCGAAGGTCGGGGACAAAGGGTCGCGATTGGGGGTGAGCTATCCCAGAGGCGAACGCTTGATTGCGGAGTGCCTCAGGGGGCGGTTCTCTCCCCGATGTTATTCAACATCTATATGCGTCCCCTTGCCCAGATTGCTCGAAGGTATGGGCTGGGTTGTCACCAGTATGCTGATGACACCCAGCTCTATCTACTTATGGACAGCCGACCAGTCTCCGCCCCAGAAAATCTAGAACGGGCATTACAGGAAGTGGCTGGGTGGCTCAGACTGAGCGGGCTGAGGCTAAATCCAGCAAAGACAGAGGTCCTTTGCTTGGGTCGTCGGGGCCCAGGGAGGGAAATCCCCCTACCAGCTTTTGAGGGTGCGTCGCTGATAGCGGCGGACAAGGTCAAAAGCCTGGGGGTATATTGGAGCCCTCCTTAACGATGGAGGCTCAGATAGCAGCCACTGCCAAGTCCGCATTTTTTCACGTTAGACGGGCAAGGCAGTTGGCCCCCTTCCTGGAATGTGATGATCTAGCAACAGTGATCCATGCCACGGTCACCTCGAGGTTGGACTACTGCAATGCTCTCTACATGGGGCTGCCTTTGTGCCGAACCCGAAAGCTGCAGCTAGTGCAGAATGCCGCGGCCTGGCTGTTGTTAGGGCTCCCAAGAAGGGAGCACATCCGGCCGGGGCTCCGGGACCTGCACTGGCTGCCGATAGCTTACCGAGTCCGGTACAAGGTGCTGGTTATTACCTTTAAAGCCCTACAATGACCTAGGTCCTGCCTACCTGAAGGACAGTCTCTCCCCGCATGTTCCCCAGAGAGTACTGAGATCGGGAACTCAAAATCTCCTAGTTATCCCCGGGCCAAAGGAAGCCCGCTTAAAATGACAAGGGACCGGGCCTTTTCTATTATGGCCCCCTCCTGGTGGAACCAGCTGCCGGAAGAGGTGAGGGCCCTGCGGGACCTCGCCCAGTTCCGCAGGGCCTGTAAGGCAACCCTCTTCCGGCTGGCCTATGACTAGCTGGTACAAGAAACTGAGCATAGCTATACTGGATGTCTGCTGCCCCCAATGTTTTAAATGTTTTAAATGGTTCAATGTTTTAAATGGTTTAATGCTTAAATTTAAATGCTTATGCTTAACTCCTATTTATGTTGGATTCCTGTGTTGTAAGCCGCCCTGAGCCACTTGTTGGGAAGGGCGGGATAGAAGTCATAAAATAAATAAATAACCCACAGGTTTTGACCTTGTGGTGCTGAAAAGTGGCAACCCTATCACCTCACGAGTGTCTCTTCTCCAATGTGGAGATTCCCAATTCCTTCAGCCACTTGCCATAGGACCTGGTCTCCAACATCCTCACCAGCTCCATTGCCCTATGCTGGACTCACTGCAGATTGCCCACATTCTTTGTAAACGGTGGTGCCTCAAACAGAGCACAATACCCTATGTAAGGCCTAACCCAGGCAGTGTACAGTGGCACCAATACCTCACATTAACTCAAAACCTTTTGCTGAGGCGGCTGTGAGGCAAAGCATTCCT
Organism: Heteronotia binoei; assembly: GCF_032191835.1. Classification (NCBI taxonomy): domain Eukaryota; kingdom Metazoa; phylum Chordata; class Lepidosauria; order Squamata; family Gekkonidae; genus Heteronotia; species Heteronotia binoei. The sequence goes on from NC_083237.1 coordinate 23,915,106, forward strand.
GGTATCCTCTCAAGGCTTAATATGAGTAATAACATTCTGCAGGTGTTACTAATTGTTTTTTGGGCCTATGTGGCTTTTATCATCTTCAAGGCCACAGTAGTAGCTTCTCATGAGAACCTGCAGTCTGTGTGATGGGGGAGGAGAACCATGAATGATGAGGTAATATCTAGAGGTTTTTCTTGGAGACACATTCTGATTGGATGTCATCAGCACCTGATGTGCGGAGCCAGGGCTTTTTTTGAGCAGCAATTAACAGAAATGCTGTTCCGGCTGGCTTGACATATGGTCAAATAAGCTCCTGCTGTTTTTTTTCCTACAAAAAAGCCCTGTGTGAAACAACGGTGGTGTCAGGGGGTGTGGCCTAATATGCAAATGAGTTCCTGCTGGGCTTTTTCCTACAAATAAAGCCCTGTGCAGAGCACCAATACCGCACATGACCCTAAGATTACACCACTGCTCAGGCATCCTAAAATCTCTTTATCCCTTTTTACCTCTGCATCACACTGCTGGCTCATTTTAAGCTTATGGTCCACTGGAACACCCAAATCTTCTCCTCAGGCGGAACTATCTAGTCAGGTTTCACCAATCCAATATTTATATAACTGATTTTTATTACACAAGTGCAACACTTTCCACATCTCTCTCTTAATGTTGTTTGTTTGGGCCCAATCCTCCATCCTATCCAAATCCAGCTGCATTGTATTCCTATCCCCCAAGGTATTAATTACTCTAACCAGCTTAGTTTTATCTGCAAACATGAGCAGGGTAAAATGAAACAGCATAAAAATCAAGAAGACTATTTAAATAGAAAAACACAAACATCATCAATGAAACCAATAACAGAAAAGATAAAACTAAGCAAGGTTTCCTTAGGAGGGTGTTCCACCACAATACTGGGCAATCATTGAAAAAGCCTTGCTGAAGTCACTGTCAAGATAGCATCCATAACAAAATTTTTACTTTTAGCAGGTCCTGGCTGACTCATCTTAAGGTTCTCAGGGGCTCATAGGTGAGAAAGTGGATGTATTGTATTGCAGGTGGGAAACTGAGGCTGCCTAGCAACGGGTGAAGGAACTGCTTCAGAACAAGTATGCAGCACCAGCTTCCACAAGGTTTCTTATCTCACTCCGCATACGATCATTCATTGTTAATAGCAGGTACTGGTTTTTGCTTCCCCTAAGGGGTGGGTCTATCCACTATGCAATGGTAGAGCCCAGAGGTGCTAGAGGGGACTGTGCCACTTCAGACTGCAGGGGAGGTATATTTTATAATGTTTCCCAATCTAGAAACATTCCTTGCAAGCTTTTTTTTTTTTTTTTAAACCAGCAAAAGAGGTTGTAGTTCAGTCTGCTGCCTGCTATTTTTCAGGGAGGTTTTTTGTTTGTTTGTTTAATGTAAAGAAGTGTTCCCAAAAATATGACCCCCAAAATGGTGATGTTGTGGTTAAAGCGGTGGACTAGGATTTGGGAGACCAATACCCACTCTGCCATCAAAGCTGGTTTGGTGATCATGCGCCAGTCGCAGCCTAACTTGACCTTGCAGGGTTGTTGTTGAGAAGACAGAATGAAGGAGGAGAGGTCCGTGCTTGCAAGCTGCTATGCTCCCCACATAGAGGAGATAAGCAGGGTACAAATATCTCAATAAATGAATTAAAATGCAGCATGAAGTGCAACCATCTATCTGCCATTGAGAATTCCAGATTTACAAGTGCAGGAGAACGAACTCGTAACAAGACCAGTCAGTATCACTGCAGGAATTTTGGAATGCTCCCCTATGTTCAACACCGGCACAGCAACCGAGAGGAGGGGCGAGTGGGATCCTTTACTCGCTAAACCTGCCTTCTTCTATGAAGTCTGTTTTTAGGTGCCATCCAGGGCTGGAATCCACCCACACCACCTGCGATCTAACGTGGCGCAGTCCATCCATTCCACATCCTCAAAACTGAGCCTAAAGGAGGCAAATTTACGCTGATCTTGTATTTTTAAAAATAGACACCCGTCCTTTGACAGCCGCCCAGCGGGTCGAAATTCAACAGATGAAGCTTTCTCTAGCATTGCAAAGGACGAAGAAGCTGCCCTGCATTCACTGTTGTTGCTATCTGTAGCCCAACCGCACGCCTAAAAAATGTGACGGGGAAAGGGGGGGGGGGGTACCCCCTTGAATGAAGGTTTGTCCAAACCTTGAGGGCTGATGGTACTGTTAAGAACGGGATAATATCACACCTTTTGCCAAAGAGCCAGCCAAACGAGAACTGTCATACAATCCCGCCAGCTGAAATGCTGCCGGGAAGGGGAAATTCCGCCCAGTGCAGCTTCTCCCTTGTCTACAGGACCTCGAACGGGAAAAGCAAGGCAGATCTTAAAGACACAAGGCCGCCTTCTGAGATCACAGCTCCCACCACCTTCGCTTTGCATGCTTTGAGCCCTACGGATTCGGCGGCGCTGGGACCCGGGAGGCGCCGCCTGGGAGTGGAGGAATCGCCTTCTCCGTTCGGTCCAGCTGCTGGGTCCGCGCGCCTCCCAGATGCCCACTTAAGGCCGGCCAGCCTCTTTTGTTCTGCAGCGGCCGGGCGGCGAGAGGTTTCCCCCCACCGGACGCTCATCTCCTCCCCACCCGCTGCCGGCCCATTGAAACCACCAGCTGCAGCAGATCACGATGCAAAGCAGGTAACGGCGGCCGTCTGGGTCGCTTGGGCTGGGTGGGTGACAGCCCAGAGACAGGGGGTGTGGGGAGACAGTGGAAGGCTGAAGCTTTGGGCTCACATTTGCAGGCTGGGGGCAGAAGAAGGAAGCCGCGGCAGCGCTGGCTGGGCCAGATGGATGGCAGGGCTGCCTTATCGGCTCTTTTTAGCCATTCTTTTCGTGTTTAAGGAATGGACAATGGGTTAAATCTGGTTCTGTTTTTCCTTTTAATATGCTGGGAGCCAAATCTTTCTGGAAGCCCTTTATTTTTCTTTATAATCTGGTTTCCCTCCAGCCCTTGCCTCAAAATGGCAAGTGCTTGAAGGGTGGTTTGTGAAGATTAAAATGATGAGGGAAGGGCACTCATCATAAGCCCAGAGGTCCTCTCTTCCTCCTTGTGGAGCAAAGCCTGTCCCAAAGTAAAAACACATGAGAGGGGGCCATTCAGAGCCTTCTAGAATCTGACACAAGGTTCTGGAAGGTTCATTGTCAGAGCACTGCCAAAGGCTCCATTCAGGTGAAGCAGTGAAGCTGGTGGTTGTGGTGACCAATGCATGACCACATTAATTTAGCTGGAAGGGGTGCATGGTTCCCTCCCTTAGAGCCTGTTCTCAGGGTTCAAACCTGTAGCTTAAATTAATTTGAGACAAGGGAGGGGGATCTCTTCTCCCAGTTCATAAAGTCGTTGGCCAAATCTCTATTCCTGTTCTACTCATGCATATATTCATTTTCCTCTTGAGCATTTTTAGCACTGAATACTGGAAAATGTAGATTTCTAAATCTTTTAGAAGAAGCATAAAATGAGCAATAAGACACATAACACAACTGTCTTAAAATAAATCAGCAAGACTTGTTGTTTTTAAAGTATTTGTCGATGCTGAAAAGCAGAATTTGAAATTAATATTTTGAAGTCTTGGATTTGTGCAGGATTTCATTGTAGCATTAGTGGATTCTAAACTGTATTTAAATATATTTCTGTAAAACTGGGAAAGCAGAACATGGAAAGGGTATTTATGTGACTGGGAGAATGATCTGTAGCCGAATGGTAAATGTAAGCCCTAAGCTTTTGTGCTTGGTTGCTGTACTGTGAGATAGCTGCTATGTGTGTCTCTCAGTAGATGCAATGGCTAAAGAGAGTTCTCAACAGATGACTTATTTCTGCTAACGTCCACTATCCCTTGAGAATAGATGACTAGCTTTAAGAGAGTGTTGATAATGAGTTCAGTGATAATTATTTTTAGGGCACATGTCAAATCTTCAAAACATATAGGATTAGCCACCCCTTAACATTGATGAACTACCCTGTTGTATCACTTATGTTGCAGAACTGTCATGTTTGCACAAACCTTCAGAGTAAGGGACACAAGCATTGGACACACACAACAATTCCTATATCTACCTGTCCGCCCACATCTCTTAAGTCAGTGATAGATGTGATCTTCCCCCATCTCCATCACATTTCTCTGTTTTGTTTTCAGCAGTCTAGAATAACTAACTTCTTGTGGTTGTTTTTTATGATTGCTCAAGCCATTTTTAATTCCAACTTCATCCATGTGCACAGACTGAAAGCATGCATGAAGACAGTCTTCAGCCAATCTGATTTGGTGTATGGCACAATGGTCAAAGGAGAGCTAATCTATGTTACCAGTGTTAAACAGAATTAATTCATAGATTTGGTGGCAACAGCATACATTCTTGGTAAGCACCCAAGGGCAAAGTGCACAGTGCACACATAATTGTCCCCATGCACATTTGAGAATCTGGTTATGCTCCCACATCTATTGTAGGCATATAAACACACATATTTGCATTAACAAAGGAAGACACCATGCATAAGAATATCTACATCCCATTGAGATTGCACATATAGACATTGTCCACAATTACATCCATGTTTGAATGCGCACTCATCCCTAAATTCAGTGTGCATATTTAAATAATTTCAGGCGGGGAGCATGTTGGTCTGAAGCAGTTGGTCTGGACTCAAACATTGTTATATTAAAATAATGATGTATGCACATTTAAGGCAGATGTGTGTATGCACATGCTGTCATGTAACACAAGCTCTTTAATTTGGATTTGAAGCCCACTTGGATAAAGGAGTTTATTCTCTAGTTTATTTTCTAGTTGTAGAAAAATCCCAGCAGGGACTTATTTGCATATTAAGCCACACCCCGGGGCTTTTTGTAGAAAAAGCCCGGAAGGAACTCATTTGCATATTAGGCCACACCCTTTGTCACCAAGCCAGCCAGAACTGCATTCCTGCTAAAAAAAAAAAAGCCTTGGTTTCACACTTTATTCATAGCCTAATTTCCACATATTTTATGTGAAATTGAAGCCTGCTGAGTTTAATGCAACTTACTCCTAAGTAAGGGTTGCAGAACATTGCACCGGTGGTTTCTAAAGCGCTTCAGTGCTTTTTGCTGCTATTGTTTGGTTCAGCTAGCCTCCTGGCAATCATACGCCAATATGCTGCCGTGGCTTGAAGTGCAAGGAGAGCTTTTGTCCCTAAGATGGCAGAAAGCATTTCTGGGGTGGGAATGCTTCCAAGTGGGTTTGTGTGTGGTTCTCACTGTTCTCCCATCTCCACAGCAATGTCCGTGTAGCTGAACGTGCTCTTGTTCCTGGTGCCCAATGGAGCCATCTCACAGGTGGCATGTCGAGAGGGGTGATGGGCATCCTGCGGAGCTGCAGGCAAAGGCTCGGGTGCTGGTGCCCAGCGGGAGTAGTTGGCCAAGAGTGGAAAACCATGGTGGCATCGGGCTTGAGCACCAGGTGATAGAAACCTGCCCCCCTGTTCCTTGGGCCCACTACACGCAGTCTCCACTCAGTAATGATATCCCCCAGAACCATATGGGAGTAGAGGACCGGCCCTCCCACCCTGAGATCTACAGCATTGCCCTGTGGGGGCCAAAACTGCACTCAGCACTAACCAGACACAGAGGGGGGCGGTCCAACATACATCCTTCTGCTGCCAAGCATCGGGGCCAGCCAGGAGAAGGAGATGGAACTGATGAGGGCTCCTTGGTGTTGATTGATGCAGAAGGGGTGCCTCACACAGTATCCCGCCAGGAGGTTGAGCTGGCTGGGCAGGTGCAATCTTCAGAGCCTGAGCTGTTGGCAGCAGCTCCTCCACCACGGCAGCTGTACTTCTGTCCAATTTGCCTACGGACGTTTCTGTACCAGTCAGACTTGGAGCGCCACAGCATCACCCACTCAGAGAGCAAGCCGTATGTGTGCAGGGAGTGTGGCAAGGCGTTCAAACGTTCCTCGCACCTTCAGCGGCACAAGCACATCCACACCGGCGAGCGGCCCTTCAGCTGCCCCGTCTGCCGCAAGGGCTTCCGTGAATCTGGCGAGCTCTTGCGCCACCAGCGGGTGCACACAGGGGAGAAGCCCTACCAGTGCCAGATTTGCCGGTTGCGCTTCACAGAACGCAACACCCTCCGACGGCATGCCAAGCGCAAACATGCCCGTGAGACTTACTACCAACGCTCTGTTGAGGAGGGAGGCGGCAGTTGGACTATGGCTGGGGACTGGGAATCGGAAGTGGTGGCAGGAACTGGGGACTGGGGGACAGAGGAACTTGACAGTGGCTGGACCAATGACACCATGGAGGACTGGGTTGGGGATGGCAGCCACTGGAGGGAGCCAGAAGAAAGTGGAGCAGGAGGCACACCTGTAGTCCTGTCACATCGGCCAGAGTTGGAGTCTGTCAAGGACAAAGACAAACTTGACATCCAGCCCCCATAAATATGCACATGCTGGGGGTACCCATGAAGAAGCCAGATTGGGGAATGAACTCTGGCCTGCAATTACCCGTTCTCTGTAAATGCCTCTTCCATGACTTGTGTCAAAGGAAGCCACAAGACTGAGGATGGAGCACTTTCTTCAAACTGCTCTAGAATGCTGAGGACCTCAACATTCCAGTGGTTGGAAAAATGGGTGGGCATCATGACGAACTAGAGAAGGCTGACAGTGGAAGTACTCTTCCTTCCAGCAGTTATATCATGATATCCAAGAGCTATTCAGGGATCGGAGGGGCCATATCAGACATTATATTCTGTAACAGGGTGGAACAAGAGCACCTGAAGATTTTGCTCTTTAAGCATGTTGCAATATTCTGAGAAGAAAGCCCCCTCCCTAATTGTACCAAACAAAACTTTGACACGTTGGACATTTGTAAGATTATTTACCCCATTCCTAACTGCTTTTTAAAAAAGATTATCCTCCATTCAAGGGAACATTTTTGGTTTGCATACCTTTCAATGAATTAACATATACAAAAGAGAAGTGGCCTTCTTTCCTCCTCTCCTATTTTCCTAAAAAAGGTGGTCTAAGTTTCAAAAGCACTCTGGTTGCTCATACTGATAATGTCTGTGCCTAGAATGTGACAGAAAGGGAGCAGGCACGTTTGGCACATGTGGAGTTGTATACCTTTTATTTGCTTCTCAGCAGGCATTAGAGGGTGATGCAGAATCCTAAGGAATCAGCTAAGACCCAGTTGGATTCATATCTAACAGGAAGCAAAAGAATGAAATATTTAACTGCCTTGAGTGCTTTGGCAGAAAGGTGGTTCATAAATGTTCTAAACACATTCACGAGACAAATATATAAAAAGTGGAGAAAAATGTTAATCCAGTGTTCCCTTCCTGATTGCCCAGGAGTCTGTTTTGTTCCTAACCTGGGAAGCTAACATTGGCATATCATAGTATTATTAAGCAAGCTTACTTACAAGTAAGCTTACAAACAAGTAAATGCTGTTTGTCTGGCATGCCTTAAAATGCGGGATTGTGGTGTTAGGTCATTGTAATGGTCCAGTATCACATATGCCCTGAGACAAAACCATGACCAATAAGGACATATGTGCTGAAACTACATCTACAGCACCGATTTTTAATGATGCGACCTTTTCCAATTAACTTTGGAAATGTATTATTTTAGGAGGGTCCCAAAAATTCTTGATGGACTACCCTAAATCCTCCCAAAACTACATGTACCATAACTCGTTGTGATTGAATAGGAAACCATGTCAAATAATTCTGAATTATAGAGTGTAAGCAAAGATGTCATTGTTCCAAGGGTTCTTCGCCTTCCGAAGCCAACAGGGAACCCTCCCTCTAAAGTCAGGCCAACAGTGGTGTCAGCTTCCAATCTTTATTCTTTCTTTTTAATGAACAACAAATTAAAAAGAAGAGGGGTGGTGCTGGTTTAGACAACATTCTCTAAGGTCAGGTAACCAGAGCTCTGAGAAAGAACATGAGGGCTGCTCCAGACAGTCACTCCAGACAAAAAAGGGTTGCTGCTCTGATTCTTGGCCCAGCTCAAGACACCACTCAAGACATTTTAGGAGAAAAGTCTAGGAGGGTCTTGAGTCTGAGCAGGTATTAACCTGCTTACAGGATCCTGCCCCATACTTCGAGAGCCATGGCCCTTGATGAAAGGCAACAGGGCTCTCACAGGGCAGGGGATGAATACTGCAGATGAAAAGAAATCAGGATGGTAATGTTCAAAGAGGGAGGTGTGTGAGTTCCTAAAAGGCATGGCAAAAGGGAACTGTTGAATTCTGCACCACCAGTTCTAATACCAAAGGCTTTTGGTCCCAGGTTCAAGACAGTTGTCTCTTTCAGAACCAAGGGAACTGTGCTGGAATTTCCTGTGAGCTGGAGTTCTGAAACTAACTTGCATAGATTTGGTGGATAATGAATATGCTCTGGAAACTGTTAGATGGGCTGAGTTGCCTTTCCTCTGCCTGCCTGGTGCTGTGCTTGATACCAACCAAAATCTACAGAGTGACATAGTTGCCCAAGCTGCCAAGGCCCTGCATTCAGGGTTCCATCCTTGTATTCTATTAATTTGGAATAGCTGATTTTCTCTTGCTTTCACTGTCGCAAGCAGCATCCTCATTTTGTCCATGAACATGCATTGGATATGCCACTTCCTATCAGTACTTTGGCACAAGCTTTGTCAAAGGCTCTTTTCACATTAACAACATACGGTGTGGAAGTGGCCCCCAACTGAATCCATATTTATTTATTTAATCAGATTTGTATCCCACCCTCCCCTTATGGGCTCAAGGCGGCTAACAACATTTTAAAAACAACAATTCAGCTTAAAAACAAGACAATATAATAACAATATAACAATTTACAAAACTATAAACTGATGATCCAAGATTCATTTACGATCGCTGCTATTATTGCTTTGGAGCTCACATATTGGCACTCACACCATTCATGTGTTGCTGTGTCATGTAGCAAGCCATTCATGTCCATCACCACTCTGCTTGGAATCAGAAAACACTCCTGCCACTGGTTTCCAGCAACATAGAGAAAACAGTGGGTCACTCTGCAAGGTTTGCTCAGAGATGGTCCATTCTGTGGCATAGCTGCCTGGAGGAGTCAGTTTCAAGAAATGAATGAAGCGGGCGCCAGGCAGTTGCTAAATAGGACACGTGGCATGGGGGAAAGGAATATGTTGGTTGCATTCATTCAGTGCTTGTCCCAACAAGATAACATAGCACCAACAAAACACACATGCATTCCTGACCTTTCCCAAAAAGTAGAGGACATGAGCTAGTGTGACCTGTGCAACCTTTAGGAAGGACCAGGGCATGTGAATACACAAACCTTTCCTGTAAGTAATACTTTTTGTGTGTCTTCTTTAAGCACCAGAGTGGGCATGCAGAAAGCGTGAATGCAAGTGTGGCTTTTGTTTGTGTGAGAGGGAAAATGACTGTGCGTAAGAAGAAATGTGTTTGCATGCTTGTGTGAGTGAGAGAGAAAGGGAGGTGTAGATAAATGCCCCCCTAAAATTACTCACCGTCAAACTCCATTTTGGGGATGAGCTCACAGGAGTGGAGCTCTGGGACCTCAAAATTTTATTGTGCTCTTTCTCCCCCCACCCCTCAAAAAATACTTGCTTCTGGGCTCCAGTGTTCAAATCCCATATGAGAATTTTGCTTAACTCTTAAGATTTGACCAACTTTCCAATATTTTTCCCCACACAAAAAAAGGAAAATAACCAAAACACATAAAGCAGACAAATGGAAATTTTCATCATGCCACTGTGGCCACATAAGAGAAAGTAATTTAAAAAGAATGATGGGAGTAAGTTTTTATTATGACAATTATAATTCAAGAAGCATTTTAAGGTAGATGCTGAGCTGATATAATTTAGTATACCTTCCGGTGATGTCAGGGATGTGTGGCATATGCAAATGAGTTATGTAAATGAGTTGTGCTAATGGGCTCCAGCACCTCTTTTTCTACAAAATGATCCCTGCTCACCGTAATCTGGATAGCCCAGGCTAGCCTGATCTTGTCATATTTCATAAGCTAAGTGGGATCAGCCCTGATCAGTATTTGGATGGGAGACCACCAAGGGATGTGTAGGGTCGCAAGGCAGAGGCAAGCAATGGCAAGCTACTTCTGAATGTCTCTTGCCTTGAAAAGTCTAGGAGTGGCCATGACAACTGTGACTTGATGGCCAAAAAAGCACAAAAACCTCTTTCCCGCTCCCCTCCTCAATTGGTCTACTGTAATTCAAGTTGCCACTGGTGATTAAGCGAGCTAACTTTTGCCATTTTCTTCTTCTAACAGTCAGCTCATACAACTCAGTGCATTTCCCTCCCCTTCCTGTCCAATTTCCCTCCCTAGCAACACTACAGATTAAAGCAATGGGTTGGCTCTGAAGCCTGACTAGCTGTGTAAAAGATGGCACCCTCTTTTATTGAGGCCATGTTGTGTCCACACTGGAAAATTTCCACCCAGCGACATTATTTCCCTTCAGAGGAGCTCCCTGCCTCCATTCCCCAACAAACTGCATTAGAGAGACAGACACGAACTGGGATGAAGAGGGTATTCGAAATGAAGCTGGCCTCTTGCCTTGAACTACCTCCAGGGCTCTCTTGTATGCCGAGACCTCCAAGTTATCTGTGTTGCCATGGAGACCACCTTGAGCGCACAGTTGGGTTGTTACAAGCAGAATCTTTGTTAAGAAGGGCCTCAAGGCCTTGGCTGCGCAAAGACTGCAGATGGATTAAATGAAAACATGCTATTGCATCTCTGTTTCTCTCCCACCCCCCCCTTTTCTTTTCCTGGACACAGAGATATGAACCTATGGAAATAAGGAAAACAAGTCAGGAAAACTTGTGTTGTTGGATTGGTTTAGTGCAATACTCCATTAAATGTTTGTTCATGCCAGCTGTGGTGCCCCCCCCCCCACTCCTTGTCAGATATCAGTTAAACCACACCCCATGCTCCATGAGGGCTCTTTGCTTTTGTTTTAGTGCCTCATTTCAGATATACAAATGCCTCCACAGTGTTGATTCACTTAGCACTACAAGGAAGACTGTCCTTGCAAACGTGTTTCTTTGAAATGACAGGCTAGGTTACTGAGAGATGCCAGCCTCCAGGTGGGACCTAGGGATCCCCTGGAATTACACCTGATTTCCAGACTACAAATGTCAGTTCCCATGGAGAAAATGGATCTGTGGAGGGTGACCTCTATGGCATTCTGCCCCACTGAAGTCCTTGATATCCCAGGCTCTGTCCTCAAATCTCCAGGAGCTTCTCAGCTTGGAGCTGGCAACGCTATCCCCCATCCTTTGCCGATCACCAGGGGACTTGGCTCCCATGTGAACATGCCTTTCTAAACAGAAGGCTGTGGGGGCTACTGCTCATGAAGAAGTCTCCCTGCCTGTTGCTAGACATTGCTCACACAATTAAATGGCACTGTGTTTTTGAGGTGGTGACATAAAAGTGCTGCTTGTGACACTGATCTAAGGACTACCAGTTCTGGGTTGGGAAATTCCTGGAGATTCAAGAATGGAGCCTCAGTGGAGTCTCATGCCATAGAGCCTACCCTCCAAAGCAGTAATTTGCACCAGGGGAACAGATCTCTGTGGTCTGGAGTTCAGTCATGATTCCAGGAGATCTCCAGGCCCCACTTGGAGGCTGGCAACCCTACCTGGCATAGCTTGCCAAGCATTTTGTGAACTGCCAACTCTGGGACAAACAGAGACAAGGTGTTAGAAGCTGGTAAAGTAACCCATCTTACTCCTGAATCCATCCACTTACCTGCACATAGTGAAGCCCAAAGAGAAATATAAGAAATTAGATTTGTTCAAAACCCAAAGGCTCTGGTCTGTTCCTTTAATATTGTATTGTATTTATAACTGTATTTTTAATGTATGAAATAATGTAAACCATCCTAAGGGCCTGATTTTTAAGGTGGATTTTGGAAAAAAAAACCCAATTCCTCTCAGATTTCTGTGTTTCTGTGTGGGGGAAGTTTGTATGCGCATAAAATGCATAATGAAAATGCAAGAAGAGCTCTTTTGAATCCATCTTGTTCACTGTCCAGTTTCCAACAATGGCCAGCCTGATGCTTCTGGAAAGCCCAAGTGAACAACCAGAAGGAAACAGTTTCCCCCTGTTGTTGCCCCCAGCAATTGGGTTTCAAAAGATATACTATCTCTAATTTAATTTGGAAGTTGCATTCAGGTAACATGGCAAATAGCTTTTCTTCCAGGAATTTGTGTAACCCCTTTGAAAAAAGGCTATGGCCAAGGCTATACATTATGACATTAAATTTGGTAAACTGGAAATGTGTTGTGTGAGGAAAGACTTGTTTGTGCTCATCAACTTCATCAGGTAACCACAACAGAGGGAAAAGGGTGTGGATTCTTCCCCCCACCCCAACTTTCTCCTTAAATCACATCTGCTCTTGATGATAGGGGGTATTTTTAGGGGGCGGGAGGGTTTGTTTGTTTGATAAACTGAAAAAGTCCCCAAATCCTTAACTTTTCCTTGTAGGAATGATAATTTAGGTTGTCTTTTTCTACACCTATTTAAACTGCAGCCTATTTGAAATGAGATGACCAGATTCATTAAAAGAAAGGTGCCAGAGCATTGGTTTGGAAGCTGACTCACCTCAGTGATGATGGCTGCAATTTCTAACTACCCAGGATATCAGCAGCAGTCAGCGTTCTTCTAGCAATTTCTTGGCCTTTTAAAATCTTGGGTTCAGGCTTTGGGGCTTTGTAATGTATAGAATGCCCTCTCTGGAAAACTAATGTCATATGAGTTACAGTTCAGAGAGAGATAAGGGCTGGAATGGGCACAGGTGCAAATGAGATCATGGGGGTTTCAAGGCCAGAGACTAGGGGGAGTCTCATCAACACAAAGATGAGATTCCATCTCATCAACACAAAGAACCGTTGTCGGGGGTGAGGGTTTGGCTGATTGTGGGCACGTAGTAGCTGCAGAAGTGTGTGGCCATGTGTCTTAGTGACACACTGATTGATCCACCAGGATCGGGCCAGCTGTGGGCAGTCTGGGATAAAAGAAGTTCATTCATTCTAGTTTGTACCTTTGGGTCAACCTTTTGACTAGGCTGAGCCTTGCTGAAATACCTGCCTCTTGGATTCTGGACTTTGAAACTTTACCTGGACTCTTGTGTTTCAGCCTGGTCTGGTACTATCTGGGTCAGAGAACCCAACAGCCTGTAGATAAATTTTAGGTTAGCTAGTTAGATTTTAAGCTTTTCTTTTTTTGTTTTGCACTGGTCTTATATTTGTAAACTTTTGCACAGTTCTTTTAATAAACCTTGTCAATTATACTTCTGAGGTATTGAGTTTTGGAGCTTCAGTCTAAACCCAATATCTTACCCTGTTTTGGCTACAGCTACCAAAGCAATTGTTTTTGGAATATATCTTGCAGTGTCCTACCTTGCAAGAGTGACCTTGATGAACACCTGGTAGGGCTAGCAGGAGTGTCAAACATGCTGCCTAGGGGCAGAATCAGGCTCCTGGAGGGCTCCTATCAGGCCCCCGAGCAACTGGCTCTTGTCTGCCTCCTTCTCCCTCTCTCTTGCTTCCTTCTGCATCTCAGCTTGCTTTGCAAGGCTTGCTCAATCACACAGGAGCTACAGAGCAAAACCTCTATTTTCTCCATTGGTTGAGGCTCCTCTGCCCCCTGGAGAGGAAAAGAGCCAGAGCTTCCTTTGACCAGTTCCTGGATCCTATGGGAGAAATACAAAGAGAGCAGCTTTAGGACCAACAAGTGCTAATGTTTTAAGCATGTTTTACTTTAAAAAAAATCTTTAATCATGTATGTGTCCTTTAAAAAGTTTATATCTTTGCTAAAAAGGTAAAGGTAGTCCCCTGTGCAAGCACCATTTGTTTCCAACTCTGGGATGATGTCGCATCCCGACGTTTTCATGGCAAACTATTTATGGGGTGGTTTGCCATTGCCTTTCCCAGTCATTTATGCTTTCCCCCCAACAAGCTGGGTACTCATTGAACCGACCTCGGAAAGGCTGAGTCAACCTTGAGTTGGTACCTGAACCCAGCTTCTGCCGGAATCGAACTCAGGTCGTGCTACCTAATCTTAAATAGGTGCACACATGGCCTTTGTGGAGAAATGCCATTTTAGGCTATGGTTATCTGGGAGTTGGCAGGAAGAGGCCATCAAACTGGACTCGGGCTTTGGCCTAGTCTCTTCCTCCTCCCCTCTGGGCTGGAAACAGCAATTCTGAGGAGGCCTCCTAGAGAGGCAGGAAGTCTTTCAGGCTGGTCTCCCAGAAGGCTGCAGGAGGGAAAGCCAGTTCCTGGGCGGGAACTGGATTTTATATTGAAATTTTGGGTGGGAAGCCTGCAATTTGAGTTGGGCTTTGAGTTCAGTCAGTTGGGTTGGTAAGTCTGTCTGTGCTGGATGGTATGGTCAGGGCAAGTATTATACAATAGGGAAAGAAGGAGCATTTTTCCCTAGTTTGATTTATTTCTTCTGTTCACTATTCTAAAATGCCTGTATATAGTTGTAAATTTTAAATAAATATTTTGTCTTTTTAAAAGGTAGTCCCTCTGTACCACATAGTTTCCCCAACCGCCTTAGACCATGCTACTGCAAGAGGGGAGTCCAGGAAAGGGGGAAGGCATACAGTTGGCAAGGGTGCCAATCCCCCAGGGGTCTCCCAAAGAAGGACTTTGACCTCTATCATAACCAGGTGCTGGTAGGGTTGCCAAGTCCAATTCATGAAATATCTGGGAACTTTGGGGGTGGAGCCAGGAGGCTTTGGGGGTGGAGCCAAGATCAAGGCTGTGACAAGCATAATTGAACTCCAAAGGGAGTTCTGGCCATCACATTTAAAGGGACGGCACACCTTTTCAATGCCTTCCTTCCATAGGAAATAATGAAGATAAGGACACCCTCTTTTGGGGCTCATAGAATTGGACCCCCTGGTCCAATCTTTTTGAAACTTGGTGGGTATTTTGGGGAGAGGCACTAGATGCTATTTTGGTGCCTCTACCTCAAAAAACAGCCCCCCTCAGAGCCCCAGGTACCCGAGGATCAATTCTCCATTATTTTCTATGGGAATAACAGAGTTCCCAGCAAACATTTCCCTCCCCTCCCCCCGCTTTCTGATGACCCTGAAGCGGGGGGGGGGCCTCCAAACCGGGGGATCCCCTGCCCCCACCTGGGGATTGGCAACCCTAGGTGCTGGGTTGGCAGAGGACCTTGAGGCCAGACCTCAGAACTGGCAAGGGGGATTGGGAGTCCTGTTCCTCTCAGTCAGGAACCCCTAAATTGAGTAGGTGGTGGCAGCGTGCCCTAGTGGTGGGAAGAAGATAAGCTCCCTTCAGGAGTTGGCAACTCAAAAGGGAGTTGATGGAACCGGGTCTGACGGCAGAATTGGGCCAGTTCCTCCACAGTCTGGCTCAACACAGCGCAGCCCAACAAGGTCTCATTTATGTTCGGATCCGGCTCTCATAACAAATGAGTTTGACACCCCTGGGCTAGAGACCTGGTTCCCTCAGTTTCTCAGCTGCGGGTTAGCTAGAGAGGCAGGTAGTGGCTTGTTACTCTGGTTAGTGAGGATTTGGTTCTCAGTTTGATGCATTTTGCTTTTTCACTTGTCTCTCTGTTGACACATCCTTACAGCCAATTGACAGAAAAGCCAACAGTAAAAGGAGGAAAAAAGTTTTGTATTTGAATTATTTGCCGATATTCAGTAGACAGAGACATTTCAATAGAAAATCTTTCAAATAAAGGAATTCTACACATGCTCAAAAACATTTTTTCTATGCTTATTTTTAAAAGTGCTTCTTATTGCAGGGGAAAGTGAGTCCATACATGCTCAAAGGCACCAAGACAGAGCTTCCAGATGTTTTGTTTTACAATAAAAAGCTGGCAGGTTCTGGAGGGGAAAGTCATGTCCCTTTAACAGAAACTTGAGATACCATTTAGCTCCATGCCATGATTAGATTCAACTGCCTATTTTTACACACTAAACCTCTATTAAAGGGCCTGATGGCAACCTTACTTAAAATACTACCAGAGATTATTGTAACAATTACATAAGGTATAAAGGAGTTAAGTGACTGTGATTACTATCTTGAGCCTATGGATTGGATGGGCTACTCTAGAATCTATATCACTAGTGAAAGGATGTCACATCTAAGTCCCTGACTTCTTATCAGATCTTTTGGGATCTCAAGTATGGCTCATGGAACCCTCACCACATTTCACACCAGTTAATTACTTTCAAGGGCACTGTCCCCATGTACTTAACAGGGCAAAGGTGCCGACTACAACACTGCAGTTTGGCAACCCTTCTCTAGCTTCTTTGAGTTTACACCAGAGTGGCAAGTATCAAGACAAGACAAAACAGGCCAGTAGTACCTTAAAGATGAAAAATGTTTATTTGGTATTAGCATTTGGGTCAGACTTACTTCCTCAGATATGATGGTATAACAACGCGCCTCGCGGCCTCACTGGATCGCTTCTATATGCGGCTTATGGCTACCCCAGCCCCTCTTCCGCCTCAATTCTTCCTTTTGAATTTTACCTCACGACTATGAAACTCAAGGGGTGGGTGTAATATGGATTTCTCACTACTAGTCTCTTCGGGGTTTTTGTTTTGCTTTCAGATGGATATAAACTCAGTTTGTAGGGAGGGGACCACAGCAGCTTTGATAGTTTTCCCAATATACTGGCACCAGAGAACTTTAAAGTAAACCACAGAAATGTATTAACGTACACACACCGTCTTCAACTGGGGAATGGGAAATATATACATGGGCTATATTGTATCTCAAGCAGTTAACAGTTTCTTCGTAGTTCAGGCTTTATAATATCAAGTTCACTTAGGTCTCTCAGGTTTCACAGATCATACAGCTTTCACTCTCCAACACTATTCTGGGTTGGCCTCTTCGGTATAATGTGCCAAGTCCCTTAAGTCGACTGGTGTCTCTTCTCCCAGCCCTTCAGACTTCTAGACCCACATCTTTCTTTCAACCACCTCTTTAGCTCTTAAGAGAAGTGTCTCTGTGTCTGTGACCGCTCAGGTCTTTTACTGTGACTCTCCTTTAGGCACACTCAGCCCCTTGGCTGCCTTTATAGAGTGAACAGTGAGCTTTGCTTCTCTCGAAGACTTTCCTCAGCTCCTGTTTCAGCTCCTTCTCAGACCAACTGCTCTCTTCAGCAGTCTCCCTCAGACTCTGTCACTAACTGCCCCCAGCTGTTAGCTGTCAATCACCTCTGAGAGTTCCGATCACCTGACGCAGGCTCTATGCATCGTTTTCTTGTTAACCCATTCATTACCGTCACAGATGGAAAGAAAACCATTTTGCTAATTATGCAGGAAATTCCAGAAGGGGATGGGGGAAAGGGAGGAGCTGGGGAAAGAGAAGCTTGGTATCATACATATGTGTGATTCTCTGTCACAGACTTGAACTGCTTACATAAATATGCAATTTACTGCTATATGCAGGGCCAGCCCTGCCACTATGCAATTGTCTAGGGCAGAGTTTTCCATTTGCAGGGTTGCGACCTGGTACTGAAACACGGAAGCCTCAATACTGAGTCACAAGAAAAGCCAAAGCTAGCCCTGCCCGCAGAAGAGCATGAGCTCTGCTTTGCTTCCTTCCTTTCCCATCTCTCTGTTGTGCAGAGAAAAGCTAGACTTGAAGACTGACACAGGCTGCAAAGCCTGAGCTGTTTTCCTTCCTTCCATCCCCCAATGTCTCTGTGTTGTGCAGATAAAAGCTAGGCTTGAAGACTGACACAGGCTGCAAAGCCTGAGCCCTGTTTTCCTTCCTTCCATCCCCCAATGTCTCTGTGTTGTGCAGAGAGGAGCTGGACTGCCCCCCCACCCCAGTGTTTGAGAGAAAAACCAGAGTCCATTGGCACTTTAGACCCATTAAGTGTTTTTCAAGGTATGAGCTTTCATGTACCTTGCAGTATGTTCTTTTGGGAAGATTTTCCTGGGAGGCCTGGGCAGCAAAGAAGGGAGGGGGAATGTTTTTTTTCCCAGCCAGGAGGGGCAGGGAGTGAGCATTCCAGTTTTTTTTTTTTTTTACTAAACGACCCCTGGGCAGAATTGTTGCTGGCTGTGGTCATCTGATGGTGAGTAAGGCTTTATTTTTTCTTTGTCCCCCCTTCTTTCTTTCATTCCCTGCAAGTGATGCTCTGTCTGTATTCTTGGTGCTGGGGGGGGGGGAGCAATAGTGGGAGGGTTTCTAGTGCCCTGGCTCCACTGTGGACATTCTAGTGCTTTTTGGACTGGATGGTCCACTGGCCTGATCCAACATGGCTTTTTTTATGTTCTTTCTTTCCATGTCTTTTTCTTCCCTTCCCTTTCATTCTTTCCCTTTCTTTCTTTCCTTCCATTTTTACTGGATGAAACTTTTCTATTCATCATACTGTTGTTGCAGACATAGAAGTTCTGCCAATGAATAGTTGGCACCCTCAGTTGGCCTTTCTATGAGATTTCTGTGTGAGTGAGTGAGAGATGTGGGGCAGAAAGAAATTATTGGAGATTGCTGTATATCTCAACAGCACTGGAAGTGATGGCACTATGAATTTGGCACCATTTTACTGGTCCTGCTTTTAACAGCTGTCTGACACCAAAATTAAACTCATCCTGTAGATATTAAAAAGGATGAAAGGAGTTCATTGGCTAAATATCTTTACAACAGGTTGCTTTTAAAGGCATGGGAAATACAGCCAGTAAAAAGCTGCAAGCCCCTTATAAATATCCTTTTGGGGATAACTGCAGAAAAGCTTGTATGAACTTCGTATAACTTGAAATTAATTCATTAATTGCAGTACAATTCTCTGCTATCTTTCACAACAATTTCCCACATTTCAGCCAAAGAAAAGTATGAAAAATAGCTGTCACAAGATTTTCTTGAAACCAAGCAAGCTTGGTAGTAGCTTGAGGCAGGGTTCCAGTAGTAGCAGCTGAAGGAAGGGCCTACTAAATGTGTCAGCATATTTTGAGGTAGAGCAGCTGCCAGGGCCCAATGTGGGTGGTACACAGTGCTGGCATTCCTGATGGCAATGGCAACAGCACTCCCAACTGCATACACTGGCCAGTGCTGTTGAGGAAGGGGTGTGTAGGTGGTGCAGGCAACTGAACATGGGCATTAGGAGTGCTTGCAAGCTGGAGAAGAATACACAAACAGATAGGTGCATGCAGGTGTGGGGGTGGAAAGAGAGAACCCTGGGAACGCATGAAAAAGTTGCAGACCACCCACTTTCCACCCCCATTTTGGCTTAGCATGAGTTTCAAAGAGATTTTTCTGCAAATTAAGTTACTTCAGAAAAAGAGGCAGGTTTGGGGGAGTGTCCTGGAAGTGACATCACAGGAAGAGGTGCAGCTTTGGTTCAGTGTGCCCCACAAGTGACATCACTTGGCCCTTGACCTGGATGTGACACCACGGGAAATTACATAATTGCTGTCTCCCAGTTCCACCCCAGTCTCCTGGCTGCACCCCCGAATTTTAGTGGGCCATGAAGAAGTGTAAAAATTACCAGGTAATTGGGGGCGGGTAGTTTGAGAAACCCTGCTCTAGGACACCAGCGTTCTGGGGTCACCAAATTGGGTGCCCCCATGTGACTTGGTGACATTATCAATAGCGGGGGGGGGGGGGGGACCAGAAGTTAGCCTTGCCTAGGGTGCCAGAGAATCTACAGCTGGCCCTGGCTATATGTGGCTAAATTCTGTCTGGATCTACAGCTTTTTAATTTATTCCCCATTTTCTTCCTAATTTACCCCTCGTTGATCTTGTTGCTCTTTGGGGACTATATTTTGTAGTGTGCAGCAGGTATTAAGACAGAGGGCCTGTAAGACAGAGTTGTTCCACCAGGCCTTTGGCTGGGGCAGCAGGTATCCAGGTATAGCAACCTCCCCAATTCCACCCATCCCTTCATTCCATTTTAATCATTCCATGTTCCAGTCATCTCCAATCAACTCTTCCAACTGGGCATACACATAGCATCCTCTGGAAAGCTTCTGTATTTATTTATTTATTTAGCCATCTTGTGGTGATGCTGTTGGGGTTTTAAATAGGATTATTGTTTTGAGTATTTAAAAATGTTTTTACTCTGTTGAATTTTGTTGTAAACTTTGCAGGGAAGGGCAGGTTAGAAATATAATAAAATAAAAAAATTGAACGTGCAGCTGATGTTCATTGAATCATAACATGATGTCAGATGCAAGGCTCTGAGCCTGCAATGGGCCTTTGGGGATCTCATGAAACTGCCTTATACTGATTCTGTTAAGATCAGTATTGTCTACTCTGGCAACATTTCTCCAGGATCTCCGCTTGAGGTCTTTCATCTCACTGACAACCTGATCCTTAATTCTGGGGAATCCAGAGGCTGAGCCCAGGATCTTCTGCACACAGATCTTCTGTTGCTGAGCCATGACCCCCCAACCCTGACTCTTGGCCCCCTTACTGCATTCCATCCCAATTAAACACTTTCAAGGCCAGATTCCCAATGATTTTAGTAGGGCAAAGGTCCTGATTTGTTGATGGCTATTATTCATCAAATTGTAGGAGAATTGACTTATTTCTCTTGAAAAATTGCCATTCAACTGCTGGGTGAAGAATTTGGTCCTCTACATTGTTTCAGCATTTCATTTTCAATATAGATGTATGTTTCCATGCCTTATGTGACAACCAATGTTCCCTCTAAGCTGTGGAGTCTTGTGAGAAAATTTTACTTTGTGAGCTACTGACATTAAAGTTGTGAGCTACTGCATAAATTAGTTTGCTCTAGGGTCATTTTTCCTGAGCTGAGACAAAAATGTGTGAGCTGTAGGCTAAAAAATTGTATGCTAGCTCAGACTAACTCAGAGGGAACACTGGTGACAACCTGCATCTTTACTACAGTGTGCTAAATTGCACTAGAAAACAGTCAGTCCGGTAGCACCTTATACACTTAACAAAATTTATCTCATACTCTACCACAAATTGTATTAGTCATTAAGGTGCTACTGGGCTCCTGCTCTTTTCTGCTGCTACAGACAAATACCGCTACTCCTCTTAATTTGCACTGTAGCAGCACGAAGTTTGTTTACATTAAGGAAAATAAATGGTTATGAAATGGCATGTGGCGATGTCTGTTAAGGGCCACGTCACTCACATGCCCCCACAACACGCATACACTGATACTTCCGTCCCATAATACTCTCATAGCTCTGCACAACCCCTTGACCAGACTCTGGGGTCACCCTCAGGGAATTTCTTCCTTTAGCTTCTCATCAGTTTCTCCCCAATTATTTTCCATGGCAGTTTCCTCTGGCGTTGACAGTTGCCCAGCAGGCGGAAATACAGCAGCAACCTGACGTTTCCCGCGGCTTCCATCTCACCGCCATGCTAATGAACAGTTTCTCCTACTGAAATTCTGCCCGCTACACATATTAGTAAAGCCCAGCCAAGCTTCAAGACACTACAAGGCTTTTGATTCTGCACTGAGATGATGCATACTTTTCTCGCACTAAATAGCATTTGAAGGCGAATACCACCGCAACGGCTTATGGGTAAAGTGAAGGCAAGCGGACACGCGCAAAGGACTCCGGGAAGCGAAGCTAAGGGGAGGGGGCAGGTGGGGGCAGAATGCGCAGAGGGTTGTGGGTACACGGGAGCGCAGGAAACGGGGCTCTTGCTTGGGAGGGAGGCTTCCGGTTCCGGTCGGGCCTGTGAGAGCTGCAGCCTGGCAGTGCCCCCCTGCCCCCCCACCCCAGAGGGACCAGCGACGCTCCCCGCATATCCTGGGGGCAAGGCAAAGGCCTGGGGGCTTCCCCCGACTCCAATCCTGCTGCACAGGGAACAGCCCCTACCCGGGGCGCAGAGGAGGCTGGGGCAGCGCCACATACCGGTGAGTGCCATCCTAGAGCCAGTCCTGCCCTAGAAATTGCCTCCCCTCACATACCGTATTGCGAGCGAAAATCCTTGCAACCCCCCCCCCCCCCTCCGATAACGCCCTTTGACTTCCGCCTCTCTTCAGTAGCCCCACCCCTGGCTACTCTGAGAACCCGCCTGACCGATCCGGTCGACCCTTTCCCCCAGTAGTCCCTCTGCTCATCCTTTCGCCAGGGTGATATATATCCCCTTTGCCATCTCCCTGTTTCCAGTCCATACTCGAGCCCACCATTGGAAGATCTATTTTCTCTTCCCCCACCCCCTCCCTCCCTGCTGCGTTGCCACCCGGAAAGGTTTCGGCCTCTCGTCTCTCAGAACTTTATAGGGTAGCATAGAATTAGGTTGCTTCCCAAACTGCTGATCTACATAAACACATACAACTCTGCCTTTCTTAGAGTCCAATACAGGGGTGGCCAAACTGTGGCTCAGGAGTCACACGTGGCTCTTCTACATATATTGTCAAAACGCCAGTGTTTATTGTCCAATGTCCATTGTCAAAACTCCAATGTTTATTCATTTTTTATTGTTTTAGTCTTGATTGTTGTGAGCCACCCTGAGCCTGCTTCGGTGGGGAGGGTGAGATATAAATCCAAGAAATAAAATAAAATAAAATAAAATAAAATAAAATAAAATAAAATAAATAAATAAATAAATAAATAAATAAATAAATATATTCTGTGGCTCTCAGAAGTCCCCACTGCCCCATTGGCCAACTTGGAGAAGTAATTTCTCTCTTTAAATCTCTGCTCCAAACCAGCCAGCAGCTTGGAGAATGCGGTTAAAGATGCTTTCTTTCCACCTCTCCCCCCATATATTTGCTTTCTTTCTACCTTTCTTTCAATTTTTCTTCCCTCCCTTGTGGCTCTCAAACATCTGACATTCATTCTATGTGGCCCTTATGTTAAGCAAGTTTGTCCACCCCTGGTCCAGTATCTGCTCTCCTCCCCCCTCAGTTCAGTTTAATCTGTTTGGTATCCTTTTATAAAGCAAAACCAGCTTTTTCATTTTTGTTTCCAGAAAAAACTGTACTTTATTTTATCACAAACTTGTTTAGTCTCATAACCCTGTCAGTATAATAAAGGATCCTCTGCTGTTTCTTAAATTCAGTGGGCACAATTTGATTGTCTACTCCCATCTTTCCAAATGCTAGATAAAGTAAAAGGTGTTGCCTCGACCTCCCTGATTCCCCACCCCCATCTTACCCTTTAGTTCTACCCACACCTATACATCAGCAGGAGGGAACTGTGTCCCTCATGGATATTTCTTGCCTTCTTGTAGGAAACACCTTTCCTGATTGGCTCAATTCCTAACTACAGTTATCCTTCATGTTTCAATGTTCACATTGTCTCCATCCTTGGTTAAAAAAATAACCTCCTATCCATTCCTCCAGCATTCTCCATATTCATAGAGCTCTTATATATTTTCCCCATTACTGTGATCCCACACTGCGGCATCTCCTGTCTGTTTCTGTGACTCTGCCAGCCTCTGTCAACATCAAGCCGTCTCTGTCTCATTCTGTCAAGTGTGAGAAGTCGCCCCATTCGTGGGAAGTCGCCCCACTCGTATTTCATCAGAAGCATCCAAAGTGCTCTCTGCTGCCCCCTCCCCTAAAAAACCCAGCTTTACACAGGATCAGGATAGCTCTTTGTGGTGCAGAATTTGGGCTACATTCTGTGACTTTTATTAATTGAGCAAATTTGCATGCATTTTCTTAATTCTTTATTCTGCTCTGCTAGTCATTGAGGGGAGAGGTCAAAGAGCTATGGACCGCACTGTAGTTTTGCCCCCCTGTGTACTAGGAACTGTTGCATCAATCCAATACTGGCTTTTGATACTTGATTGAGCATTGGCCACACGCTGTCTTACTGCATTAGTCTTTATCCAGATGAAAGATGCAGTTTCCCCTGGAAAGTATTGCCTCACAGATTACCCCTTTCTCAAACATTATACTTTTGAGGTAGCATGGTTCCTGTGACACATGTGCATTGCCCCAGTTCTGCATACTTGAATTAGTGGAGAATTAGCACGCAGTTCCTGAACTGGAAAATGTACACTGTAAATAGCAATAAACATGGGGACCATCTCTTGGCATTTTAATGTTTTGTGTTGAGCAAGAAAACTCCCAAGGATTTGTTATCTAGAAGTGCAGGAGGAAACTGGCAATGGAGCATGTTGCTTGGGTGCCAGTTATCTAGGGAACCAGAATAGACTTGGGGACACAACCCAGAAACCATTGTTTCAAGCCCTGCGTGCTTCAATTAATGCAGTAGATCCCATTCTCTCTCTCAAGGACTGTGGAATCAGATATCCCATCCTCGAGTGCTTCTCATTTTGGAATACTTGGTTCCTGGCTGTCCTGCTTCCACTTTCATGTCTCCAAAGGAATGGGAGCTCTTGCAGCCCCGTCACACCCTGCTGAAACAACAAATGCCCCTGGGGCTCTTCCCTTTTGTAGACCTTTCTTTACCATTGCCTTCCTTGTCAACTTTGCTTTCTCCCTTCCCCTTGTCTGTAATCATGTTGTTGCACTCCTTACTAAGTCCATCTGATGTTACAGCTCAGTTCTTCCGTTTAAGTGTTTGTGTTGTTACTCTTTTTTTAAATACAGCTACAGTATAGGCATCGTATAATTTCTTTGCTTAGTATAGCTCCTAGTATATAGTTGGCATTATATTAAGGCTGTTATTTAAAGGAACCCAGGAATTCTGGGTTCCTTTAAATTGTTGCCTTACATTGTTGCCTGTGGCAATGTTCTCTACCCTGCTCCTTTATTCAGCAGAAATCTTGGAAACCTGTTCCCAAGCATTCATCTGCCGCATTGTAACTCATTGCATTGCCATTGACTGCTCTTTACCACTGGGGGCATCAGTCATGCTCCAGAATTCTGCCAGTTTTAATTTAAAGCAGTTTTCCAGTGGTTGAGATTAGGATAAAAGTGGTTGGTGCTAATAGTGTTTTTTAGTAAGTTGTTACTAGACTCAAATCTTGCACTTCAACATATTGATGTCATACATGTGGGAAGCAGTTTGGGAATCTTTTTATGTTTCCTAACTTTAAAAAAAAATCTTTTGATAGTGAAAAGCTGGGGAAAATAGTTGTAACCCAAGATTTTGCTAGGCATCTGTAGGTGGGCATGCCAGCATAGGTGGCTGTAAAGTCAGTATAGAAGAATGCTGAAATTGGCTTCAGGAGAAAGGACAAAGATGGCAGAATCAATCAAGAATGTTATATGTTTGATCCTATGTATTCATCAGATTATAGACTGTAATGGTCCCCTGCCCCTTTCTGGCAGGAATTTTGGACTAGTTCACATTAGGCTACGTCTGTGAGAATGCAGTTCTTTACAAGAGCATAAAATCCACACACAGATCCCCATCATGTGAAGGGGATCTGTGTGTGGATTTTGATGGGGATCTGTGTGTGGATTTTGTTCAGTATGTACACACCAAGAGGCTGTAGCCAAATGAAGCTTCTCACAGTGTGTACATGAAGCTTAACTCAGGTGTTTCTGATCCATTATATTTCACTGCATTTGGCTATGGCTCCCAGCAAAGCAAATTGATATATTGCTCACAGCACTCTTCATAAGGATTTCATTTTTTCTCTTGGAGAGAAGGGCTTTCCATGCAGTAACAGCCTGTCATATAAGACCCTTGAGAAAGGAGGGTGGGGGAGACAAGACCAATGTAGCCTTATGTAACTTGGACCCTTTGCATCTCAATATCACATTTAAAGAGGATGAGCATTTTACTACAGGGTAGCTTTTAGTAGTAGGCATGGATAGGCCCATATGTCGTGCCAAGCCATGTGGTAACATGTTCTGGAAAACATCTGCACTAGATGAGAAATCTGGGCTGAAAGTAAAATTCTCCTTTCTGTATAGAAGGGAAGTTTCGGATAAATCGTTTCTCATACGGCTGTATTTCTGCACCCTGTTCACCCACAATGTGCTTTCCTAATGGTGCTACCCATGTACTGAACTGTACTTCCTGGAACTCCCTAGATCATTATTGGAGCCTTAACCCGCAGCGTATGCTGAAAGCCCAATTTTCTGTTGGGATGGACATGTTGGTGGCTAGAGTCAAGCTAACAAGGTGGATATGTGGTTATTTTACTTTTTGATGACATTTTCTGTAGACATTTTGGCTTGGATCCTATGATTAAGTTCCACATGCACTAAAACAGCCTCTGTGGGGGAGTGCGCTTCCTCTTCCACTAGTACATTTGCTTATGCAAGGGCTCACAGAAAACGATTAATCTTGCACAAAGTAACAGCAGAAGATGAAGCATGCTCCATGGCAGAGGCCCCCTTAGCGCTCTTGGAACTTACTTTGGGGTTAATTCTGGTGAGCTACTGTGAATGTTTGGTACTTGGTGAAGGGGCAGAAATTCAGTGAATAAATATGAGCTTTTGATGATGTCTACTGTGCGGTTCTTCCTGACCCTGTAGGAACCCCAAGCTTCAGTGCTTCTGCTGAACTTCTCCTGGATCACCATGATGTCATTTGATTTATTAGTTAATTTGCCTCCTTCTCCTTCCCCTCTTCTACAAGCTTGCATAGCCTGATCATTTAGCTCCTACTTAGACTGTAAGCTTTTTAGGAATCAGTTGAATTCATTTGTAAGCCCTATTTAGGGTCCAGTATGCTGTTGGCACTGATTTTAAGTGGTTAACCCTACTGGTAGAAGTCGCAGGTGCTTTGAAAGCAAAACTACTGAGAAGGTTGCTGCTTCAGTCCACTGATTGTCAAAGTAACAACTGACCCATTATCTTGGGACCAAATATTCTAGAAGTCTGCCATTCTTATTTCATTACTTAGGAAGGGCTAGAAAGAAAGTCATTTTCTTTCCTTGTCCTGCAGCATTGAGAAGCAGACCTGACCCAATAGCTGCTAGCAAAACATTTCCTCCTGGCCACTTGCTGTAACTACAGGCATCTCCAAACAGGAAAGGTTGCCTTGCTGCTCACCTTAGTACCATTTCCTTTAAAAACTGGCTTCAGGGTTGAGTTTTGGTTTTTTTTAATGTTTTTAATTTCATTTTTAAAATGGTATTTGTGGGCTGACTCTTGAGTTCTAGCTTAAAATTCCGAAGAACTGGACAATGAATTATTTGCATTGATTAGAAACCTTACCTAACATAAAATTATAATAATTCATTGTGAATTTTTTTAAAAGTAATTGTTTTACAATAAGGTAGCTAACGTTTTTGTAACTAGGGTAAGTATCTAATCTGTTGAAATTATTAAAGTGTTTTTTTGTGTGTTCTAATAAAGTTAATGCTTTTAAGCTATATAAAGCAGCACTTCACCCATCAGCTGACAAAGTTTTCTTTGATGTTAGCACCTATTGTGAATGGCCAGCTCTGCTTTTACATAGAATGACAATGAATGTTACAGGGAAAGTAGTGAAAAGTGCCATCCAGTTGCAACCAACCCATGGCAACCCTGTAGGGTTTTCAAGGGAATAGGCATTCTGAGGTGGTTTGCCATTGCCTGCTTCTGCATAGCAACCCTGGCTTCCAAGTGCTACCCAAAGCTGCCTCTGCTGCCCCTCAGATATAATAAGATCAGGCTAGTGTGGTCTCATTTGGAATACTGTGTACAGTTCTGGTCACTGCACCTCAAAAAGGATATTATAGCATTGGAAAAAGTCCAGAAAAGGGCAACTTGAATGATTAAAGATTTGGAACATTTTCCCTATGAAGAAAGGTTAAACCGCTTGGGGCTCTTTAGCTTGGAGAAACGTCAACTGCGGGGTGACATGATAGAGGTTTACAAGATTATGCATAGGATGGAGAAAGTAGAGAAAGAAGTACTTTTCTCCCTTTCTCACAATACAAGAACTCATCGGCATTCAATGAAATTGCTGAACAGTCAGGTTAGAACGGATAAAAGGAAGTACTTCTTCACCCAAAGGCTGATTAGCATGTGGAATTCACTGCCACAGGAGGTGGTGGCAGCTACAAGCATAGCCAGCTTCAAGAAGGGATTGGATAAATATATGGAACAGAGGTCCATCAGTGGCTATTAGCCACAGCATATTGTTGGAACTGTTTGGGGCAGTGATGCTCTGTATTCTTGGTGCTTGGGGGGGTGGGGGGGGCAAAGTGGAAGGGCTTCTAGCCCCACTTGTGAACCTCCTGATGGCACTTGGGGTTTTTTGGCCACTGCGTGACACAGAGTGTTGGACTGGATGGGCCATTGGCCTGATCCAACATGGCTCTCTTATATTCTTAGCATGTGTCATCCAGGGATACAGGTGGTGAAATAAAATAAAACCTTTTTTCCAAATCCAGTGGCACCTTAAAGGCTAACAACACTTATTCCAGCATAAGCCTTCATGAGTCAGAGTTTCCTTTGTCAGATGCACAAAATATTCATCCATAAGGCAGACACATTTATACTGAAAGCTACAAACTAAAGAAAACTGGGGCAGTGGGAGATATTACAAAGAGAGGCCAGTTTAAAACAAGATCCAGTCAGAAGGATAATCAATCTACTCTGAGTGAGTGAGAATCACTCCCAGCTGG
Organism: Heteronotia binoei; assembly: GCF_032191835.1. NCBI lineage: Eukaryota > Metazoa > Chordata > Lepidosauria > Squamata > Gekkonidae > Heteronotia > Heteronotia binoei. Next base: position 23,943,534 of record NC_083237.1, read on the forward strand.
TGGTAGATGGACAAAGTAGATTTAATGGAAAGTCAAATCTAATTTAGGGAAGTGCAGGATGAAACCTAAAGAGATCCAGTTAGAAAAGCATAACTGAATTTATTAATGTGTATGTGCTGGGATTGGCTAAGATGTTTGCACCTATTGTGAATGAGAAATCACATTTCCTTGTTCAGGCCAGGGAAGTGGGGTGGAAGAGATAGTGTTGATGACCCCAAGGGATATGGGGTGGTTACGGTTCCTGGTGTATTGGCTAGGCATGTAATAAATCATCCATCAATATCTTTAGTCCTATACATTAGCTTCTTCGATACATCTTTAGTTTGAGCTATCTTTACAGTCTTGAACCAGAAGGGTAGATTTCTAATGTCATGTGAAACAAAAAAAAAAGTATTTGAAAAGGTGCAGGGGAGAATTGCATTGCTGAATCACACCAAAGTTCCAACTAGATCAATTATAACTGTTGCAGTAGCCTACCAAAAATTGCAAGCAAGGCATGATAAGTGATAACCATACTTTGTTTGGCTACTGTGTTTGGGAAATGGAGGTGTAGTACCACTGGACACATCGGTACTGTTTTTAGCTGTTAGGCTTACCTGCATTGATGATAGACTCCTGAAATTGGGGAACAGGCGAAATTACCCTGTACTGTGTCATTAGTCCATCTTGCCCCATATTATTTACTCTGACAGACAGTGGCTCTCCATGGTCTTAGATGGAGGCCTATTGCATTGCCTACTACCCAGTTCTTTAGTGGAAGATTAAAGTTGGGACCTTCTGCGTGCAAAGCAGATGTTCTTGTTACTGAACAATGACCCCTTCATAAATCTGTCAGATCTTTTAAAAAGCTGTTTAAGAACAATTTAAGATGACCCTGTTGGAGGGGACATGCAAGTCAGCTTCTGTCCCTCTTGTCCTTTTGGTATAACGCAGAGATCCCTAACCTTTCAAGTCTCTGGGCCAACTGGAATTCTGACACAAGGTAATAGGTGCAGCCACAAAATGGCTGCTGCAGGAGGCCGAGACATGCATATGCCCAGAGGAAGTCCCAGGTGCAGAGGAGAAGAGGAGTAGTTTTAAATATATACTGAGAAAGAGTGTGAGAGAATAAAACCAGGACTGATGGCAGCTGCTGCCAAAGCAACATTATTTTAATCTGCATGGCCAATCAGATCTCCTGTGGCCTATTAAAAGCTGTATTGGACAATAGCCCCACTAGGCTCCACCCACCTTGTGAAAACACATGGTGGGTGCCTGGTGAGGTGTCGATGTATGCTATGGTGTCCGTGGACAGTGGACACTACATTGGGGGCTCTTGTTATAATACATGAGGGGGGGGGAACCCCTTGGTCCTTGACTCTTCTTGTGTCAAACAGATACAGAAATTCAGTAATGTGACCTAATGGTTGCAGCTTAGGAACTGAGAAGCTCAGGCTTGAATTCTTATTCTGCCATAGAAGTTTGCTGAGTGGCCTTGGGCCACACATGCGCTCAGCCTAACCCACCAAGCAGGGTTATCGTGAGGAGAAAATGAAGGAGGGAAGAATGATGTAAGCTGGTTTGGGTCCCCCACCAGGGGAAAAGGTGGCGTAAGTCATCGAAGTAAATAAAACTGTATGCAACTGAATAAATTTTCTTTAGTTTACATGGGTTGAACAGTTTGTTGCTGTGGAAACAGAATGTTGGGATGTCTTGAGTGCAATAGCATCTAGACTTGAATAAAATCAACATGTTTGAATTAGGGGCAAGTTAGATTTAAAAACGATGGGATGAAAAGGGGCCAAAAATCTTCCACAATCCATTCCCACACAAGTGGTTATTAGCCAGATCTGTATTTTGTCCTCCTCTTTCTTGGGTGTTCAGGGGCTTGTATATGGGTCTGTCTTGTTTTATAATCACGCTGCGAAGCTGAGAGAGTGAGCCTTGCCCCAGGTCACGCCGAGAGCCTTGTGTCTGAATTTAGACCTGGATTTGTCACATTCAAAGCCAGCTCTATGGTGTGCCTCAAGAAGTGAGGTGATATTTGCACCTTGCAGACTATGCTGTAAACTACAGGAAAAACATGTGGCTAGTTTGGAAGCAAAGAGCTAATAGACTCCCTGCAATGACCCTGGCCTTGCACACTTTTCCAGTCCATGTACTAACTTTCTGATGTCTCATTTGCCTTCCAACTCAGATCTGTATGTCATCTTCCCAGTTAGTGAATTCACAGCTGAAGAGAAATTTCTATCCATGTCTTCCAGCTCATAACTCATGTTTGAAACTGCTGTAGTGTAGCAGTGGATAGAACTCCATAAATCTTCATAGAACTAGTGACACAGACGTTATCAGGGTTCATCTAGTACGGACAAAATAATGAACCCTGTGGGCATCATAAAATAGAGTGGTATCAAGCATCTGACAGGTAATGAGCCACATAAAATGATCTATGGGTGCTTCAGAGAGTTCATTAGCTAAGATAGCAATTAGGAGCTTTTTAATTGCACATTCTTCTCACAATATGTGGCTCAGTGACAGAGCCTCGGCTTGGCATGCAGAAGGTCCCAGGTTCAATCCCTGTCATCTCCAGTTAAAGGGACCAGGGAGTAGATGGTGTGAAAGACCTCTGCTTGAGACCCTGGAAAACTTCTGCTATTCTGAGTAGACACTACTGACAGTGATAGACCAAGGGTCTGATTTCAGTATGAGGCAGCTTCACATGTGAGTTATTGTTAGACCTGAAAAAACAAGAGACTGCTGCAGAGGAGAAACTCGACATGCATAGTAATGAATATGTATGTATGTTGACATCATATTCCTTTTCTTTGTCTAGGCAGTGCCCCCTTCCGGGCGGAGATGGAAGCCAATGCAGTGAGCGACGAGGGTGTGCATTTCCAGAGCTACCCCTTCGACTTCCTGGAGTTCCTGAACCACCAGCGCTTTGAACCTATGGAGGCTTATAATCACGAACACGCCAAAGCAGTTGCCACCCTTCCTTGCCCACAGCCACCTTACGAGTACGCCCAGCCGCCCACCGCTGCCCCGCCTGCTCACTTTGACCGCATCCCTCCAACTGTTGGCACATCTAAGCCCAAAACTGAAGGGCCCTCCTCCTCCTCTTCCTCCTCCACCTCTTCTACAAACGTTCAAGTCAAGAAACCTGACCCCGGGGCCCCTGCATCGCAGCCGCCACCACAACAGCCACAGCCCCCATATAGTGCTCCATCAGTGGTTCCACCAACAGGCCAGCCTCTCTTTGATACTACAGCAGCCGCTGCAGCCGCTGCTGCTGCCTACAACACTCCACAGTGGGGTATCGTGGACCTTTCCGGCCACCAGCACCTCTTCAATAGCCTGAAACGTGGGCAGGCACCACCACAAGCCACCTCTTCCATAACCCCTGACAGCCAGGCAATCAAGGACGACAAGAATTACTTCCGGCGCCTGAAATACTTCATCGATCGGCGCTTCCCGTGCGGGGTGTGTCAGAAGTCATTCAAGCAGTCGTCCCACCTAGTACAGCACATGCTGGTGCATACGGGCGAACGGCCGTACGAGTGCACCACTTGTGGGCGCACCTACAACCACATCTCCAGCCTCATCCGACACCGCCGCTGTCACAAGGACACTGAGGATGCCGCTGCAGCTGCCAATGCGGCAGCTGCCAATGTAGCAGCCGCAGCAGCTGCTGCAGCTGCCGTAGCCAATGCAGCAGCCGCTCCCAGTGCCGAGGGAGCTGCCCAACCTCCCACCCAGAGCAACAACCCGCAGGTGGTACCGGCACCAACTGGTGCGACAGCTGCTTCTGCTCTAGGCGCCGCCATTGCTCAGACAGAAGGCCCTTTCACTTGTTCTCTGTGCTGGAAAGTGTTTAAAAAGCCGAGCCACCTGCACCAGCATCAGATCATCCACACTGGCGAAAAGCCTTTTTCGTGCTCCGTCTGCCAGAAGAGCTTCAACCGCCGTGAGAGCCTGAAGCGTCATGTACGGACCCATTCAGACCTCTTGCGAGTGCAGTGCGGGGTGTGTGGCAAGGAATTCCGGGATGCCTCCTACCTGCTCAAGCATCAGGCCACCCACGCCCCGCCTGGAACCATACCCCCACGCCCTGAATACAAGTGTGACATCTGTGGCAAGGGCTATGTAGCTCCCCAGAACCTCCTGCGCCATCGGCAGCTGCAACATGAGGGAGCCCAGCTGCCCAAGGATGGCACCAGTGCCCTGTCCTACCTGCCACCAGGGGCGTATCTCCTTCCACAAGATGGACAGGCTACCAGTTCTGAGGGAGACACCAAGCCGGCATCGTATGGGCTTCTGGGGGCCCACCCGCTGTTGGTGGGGACGGCAGCAGGCAAGAATTTCTGCTGTGGGATCTGTGGCCGTGGGTTCGGAAGGAGGGAGACGCTCAAGCGACACGAACGGATCCATACAGGGGAGAAGCCGCACCAGTGTGCAGTGTGTGGGAAGCGCTTCCGTGAATCCTTCCACCTCAGCAAACACCATGTGGTTCACACACGGGAGAGGCCCTACAAATGTGAGATCTGTGGGAAGGTTTTTGGTTACCCGCAGAGCTTAACCCGACACAAGCAGATCCACCGGCTGCAGCTTCCTTGCTCTTTGCCACCCATGGGGCCTTCACTGACATCCATGGGGCCTTCGCTGCCTCCTCCTCCTGAGGGGCTGACCTATGGGTGTTCTGACTGTGGCGAGCGCTTCCCGGATCTCTTTCACGTCATGAGCCACAAGGAGGTCCATGTGGCTGAGAAGCCATACCCTTGCGATGCCTGTGGCAAGTGCTTTGGCTTCATCGAGAACCTCATGTGGCACAAACTGGTCCATCAGGCGGCCCCTGAGCGGCTCCTCCCCCCTGATGAGACAGCAGCAGCCGTGGCTCCCCTGGAGAATGGGCTGGCTAGTGGTGACAGTATGGTGGCATCCTACGAAGATCACCATCCCACCTTGCCAAGCGGGGAACGCTTCTCCTGCTCCATCTGCGGCCAGACCTTCAAGCATTTCCTGGGGCTCGTCACCCACAAGTACGTGCATCTGGTGCGCCGCACGCTGGCCTGTTCAGTATGCGGGCAGAGTTTTGCAGGGGCCTACGATCTGCTGCTGCATCGCCGTACCCATCTTCAGAAGCGCCATTTCTCTTGCCCCGTCTGTGGGAAGCGCTTCTGGGAGGCTGCTCTCCTGATGCGCCACCAGCGATGCCACACAGAGGAGCGTCCGTATCGCTGCGCCGTCTGTGGCCGTGGCTTCCTGCGCTCGTGGTACCTGCGCCAGCACAAAGTGGTGCACACGGGCGAGCGGGCCTATAAGTGTGCCCTCTGCAACAAGCGCTTTGCACAATCATCCAGCCTGGCTGAGCATCAGCGCCTCCATGTGGTGGCCAGGCCCCAGCGTTGCCCCACCTGTGGCAAGACCTTCCGCTACCGCAGCAACCTCCTGGAGCACCAGCGAGTGCACCTGGGTGAGAAGGTCTACCGCTGCGATCGCTGCTCCAAGAGCTTTTTCTACCTGTCGTCCATCCTGCGCCACCAGCGCTCCCATGATGCCAAGCGTGAGTTGCGATGCGGGGCTTGCCTCAAGCTCTTCAAGGACCCCAAATATTTCAGCAAGCACCTCCAGGCCCACCAGGGCGGACGGCCTTTCAAGTGCAGCACCTGCGGGGAAGCCTTCTCTAACACCTACGGTCTCAAGAAGCACCGCCACATTCACAAGATGGAGCGCTTTGCAGCCATGGGGACCCACAAGGAACAACAGCCCTAGTGTGGAGGGGGCTGCAGAAAAAATGGGTGGTCCAAGGGTGAGACAGGGGGCTAGTTCCAGGCTATTGTAAGCCATAAGGGGGAGGGGGCCATAATAGTAAGCAAAAGTGTGCTTGTTTGAAGCAAGGTGGCACCGTTGGGGATGGATTGGGGAGGAGTCACAAACACCTGCATGTGGCGAGCCATGTCAAACCAGAGATCAGGAGGGCTTAACGAGGAAGGACAGTTACTGTGCAGTGCCCTGCTGTTTTTCTGATCCCAAAAACAAAAATAGGCATAATCCTGTCTGCCATGGATTCCCCAAGACAAATGTGGTGGTGGGGGGTGGGGGTAGGGAAATGACTGCCTCAGAGGTGTAATTTCCCCACCAAAAGGGAGCGTAGCTTTGGGGAGGAACGTTTTGGGGTAGAGGTGACTGACTGGCCGTGGTTTCTGCTTTAGGCCTAGATGCTGAAAGGAAATGAGCCAAAGTGAGTCCCCTGTAGCCGGAGTGGAATGTTAGAACCAGTTCATGCTGAAAGAAAGATGATACAGTCCTCTGGGATTGTGTCACTTCATTGTACAGCTAAAGGTTGCGTATTTAAATGTCTCCCCCTCACATGTTTTTTTTCTGTGCATGGAAAGTTAAGTCTGTCAGGGAGAAGAGTTTGAGCACAGCCTCCCTGATGTGCTGCTTTTGCATAGGTAGAGAGAGAATTGAATATTCTCTCAGAATATGAGAGAACATTCAGGCATGTGAATCCATTGGCTGAATTCTAAAATGGTACAGTCCCAGGAGGGAACAGTATCACATACAGGTTCTTTTTAGCAACATGTGAATTGGCATTCAAACGTAGGCAGGAAATGCAAAAGCATTTTTGGATGTCCGTTATGGAAACTGTGGCATGGGCCTTCTCTGTGCCCCACAGTGCTAGGATTCTTGCATAACCCATGTGCCCTTTCGCCTAGTGAAGATGAATCCTCACTCCCAACATCAATGCCGAATGCCTTTTCTCAAGCTGCAAATACAGTGGATCTGCAATGAGGGCTGTGGCCAGTGGTCACTCATGCACGGGTACATGTTTGTTGCCCCCCCCCCCCCCCAGTTGTTTGAACTAGGAAGGCAAACCAGAACGGTGACCGCTCACATCCCAGGGCAGGGTGATATGTTACTTCTGCTTCTCTGTAGAGCTATTTGTTCACATGCATTCTCATCCTAGGTCTGAGCCATGGGTTCTTCTATTTCTTGGCAACTCCCCCCCCCTCCCAAAATGAATTTTTTTTCCGCTTTGGAGCCAGCATGCCACATGATAACACCCTCATCCTCAGTCCTGACATGGGACTCCATCCCCAAAGTGGAAACACTGATGTGATACGGACAAAAGAGATGCTTGTTAATGGTCTGACTTCCCCGTGTGTTTCCCTGATTCTCCCTCCCCACACACACTTTTATTTACCCCTTCCCTCAGCAAATTGTGGGGCACATCATTGTGTAGCTCTGAGCAGGAGCGCATGACTGATGTATTATAAACAACCAAAGAGTTCTAAAAGCGCCTCTCTCCTTCCTTTGGACACTATGTTGAACATTCCATTCTCTGCCTTTGTGATCTGGGTAGTGAGTTTGGGGCAGCATTTGGTGATCCAGTGTGCCATTTAAACAAGCTAGATGCATGATGAAGAAAGTGAGAGACAGAAGAGGGATGTGTTTTTGCAGGGGAAAAGATACCTCACAACAACAACAAAAAAGTTGGCTCAGCTGATCGGTCTCATCAGGCTAATGCCTCCAGCAGTGATGGGGACTGGAACTTCCTTTTGTTTTTAATCTTTATCCCGAAGTTTAAAAACCTGAGCATGTAGCTGAAATTCAGTGGACTCTCTCTGCTTCTACTTCTGTCTGCCTTATATGGAAACCATTTTTTCCATAGTTTCTTTCCTGGCTTCCTGATTTGCCAGTAGAGTTGAACATTAGTTTTTAAATAAACCCTTTATGAATACTCTGCACTCTCTTTATTCCATATCTGCTTATCAGAAGTAGCTCCTTCATCATTTTAATTGAGCATTGCATCATTGGAAATCCTATGGAAAGGAAATGTGATCTCCAAATTTTTCAAACCCGGAAGGTTAATCTTTATGCTTACTTGCCTTTTAAACTTGATAAAATGAGTTTGCAACAATGTATCTAGTAGGAGATGTATCTGTTGATTATTGAATTATAGCTTCCCAATTGGACAGGGAAACCCATGAGAAGATGGGTGTGGGAGGGGGAAAGAAAGACTGTGCTTTTTTTTGAAGGGAAAATACTGATCAGAATCACCAGACTGTTTTATCTTTGGCCGAAGCATGTGGACTTCCAAAGGAAATTCTCTCAGAATAATTTACAGGTCTTGAATGTATGAGACAGGTTTCACAATTGATTGTGAAATTCCTGTTTCAACTAGAAAATTGATTTTATCATGTTCAGTCAGGTATTGCTTATCACGTTCACAATGGTGACGTGCTTTCCTACATATGAGAAAATGTAGTTTTTTCTAGGTGTGTGTGTTTTTTTTTAAGTTTCCCTGATTCACTTAACATGGGTTAGTTATCCTTAACACCCTTTTAGTACTCATTATTAGAATGATTAGAAAGTGATGTTCATTCACTGCATATTTTTTCCTGGTGGCAGAGCAGAAAGAATGTCAGTTCTTTTCTAGCCAGATCTTTGATGGCAGAATGTAGGCATGCAGTACTTGCTAGCAAAGGCTCACCCAGCCCCTGTTAATGTTGCATCTGAGCTCTTTAACAAGGAAGATTTGCAGTTATCCTTCTTTCTAGGAGCCATTTCATTTCCCCCCTAAGCATATGTTTCTGTTCTCTGTAGTGGTTGAGCTTTGCTTGTGGGTACAATGTGAATTTAGCCCCTGAAACCCATCACTGTCCTGATTCTGGAGGAGAAGCTGAGGAGGACAATAAGTATCTCTGGAAAGGTGGCTCTGGTGGATTTTAGAGCAGAGGGCCTGGGAGGCAGCCTGCTTTAAGTTGAGCTCCGTGGCAGAGGCTTGTAAGAACTTAGTGGGTCAGAGAAATGGGAGGTCCAGGTTTTAATTCTGGTTAGGAAGCAAGAGTTTTCTTGAAGACTTGCTTGGTGTGGAGCACAATTAAGAGTTCCCATTGCACTGCCCTGCCTATTACATTGCTTAGTTGGATTCTGCGCTCTGAATTGTGTGCTGCTAGGATGCCACATCCTACAGGGTCCCTGCAATGCTTTCTCTGCCTTTGTATTGGAATTGTGAAGCGGGCTGGGGAAGATGCTCCATCTTAAAGGACACCACAAGACATGCAGCTGTCGTCCAAGAACAACTTCTGCCCTCCCTTTTTTCTTTTTTTGGAGATCTTGGGATTCTGTGGTTAAGACTTCATGGCAAGATAATCATCTTGTGATGGCCAAAACTGGGAGACGGAGATTCCTGAGACAGAAATCAAAACTGCCCAGACCGGTAGCTGTTGCAGCCTCTAAATGAAGAGTCATGCCATTGATTGAACCCAACCCTTCGTTATCGTGTTAGCAGATGACTTTTTATATTAATACAGATATATAAATACATACATTTATATATAAATTCTTCTTTTCTAACTACCCCTTTCTTCCTTTGGCCACAGAGTGCAGTTCCTTTGGTGCCAAGATTCCTCTGTGTTAACAAAGTGTACTAAAATATGTATAGAACCCCTTTTGTTGTCCACGCAGCTGATGGGCCTGGACTGTGATAAGCCCTCGTTGCACCCCTTGGGAACTGTACAGTGTGTGTGTTTCTCATTCGGGGTGGGGGACTGGAGCGTGTTCGTGTTTTAAACCAAGCAATTGCTAAAAGTGTCTGATTCACAATGTACAGACTAAACAAACATTAAAAAAAAGTAATGGGAAACAAATGACATTCCGTTCATTGTACGGTGACCGGGTTTGTATAATTCATGGGTACCCTATCTTTTGAGCCTGCGGGTACCTTTGGAGTTCTGATACAAGGCAGTGAGCATAGTCACAAAATGGTTGCCACAAGAGGTGGGGCCAACCACAAAGCTAGTTTATATATAGCTGTAACTCTTTAACACTTCAGGCAAAAGCTTTGCTTACCAGGAAGCTTTTAAATCTGTATGTCCAATCAGAAATGCTGCTGGACAGAAGCTCCACCTAGCCATGCCCATTTTTAAAAGTGCCATGACATGCTCAGGCACCATGGTGGGGACTACCTGAGACACTGCAGAGCTGGAAAAAGTGTAGAGACCAAGGTGATTAGGAGCACCTTCCGTATGCGGAAAGTCTGAAAGTCTGGGACTCTTCAGTTTAGAAAAGAGATAACTAAGGGGGAGGGGGACATGATAGAGGTTTAAAAATTATGCAGAGTTGACAAAGGGAAAATTTTCTTCCTCTCCCAAAATATTAGAACCCAAAGGCATCCAATGAAACTGATGGGCAGAAGGGCAGGAAAAAAGAAATATTTTCTTTTTGCATTTTAATGTGGAATTCACTGCCAGAAGATATAGAATTAACAGCTTTAAAAGGGAATATAAGAATTAACTATATGGCTATAAGAATTAACAGCTTTAAAAGGGGATTAGATGAATTCATGGAGGATAACTCTTTCAATGGCTAGTAGCCATTGTGACTGAGGAGAACTTCCACATTCAGAGGTACTAATCCTCTGAATTACAGAGCAAGGAGGCAACATCAGGGGAAGGCCTTGGCATCTGTCTATGCTGTGTTGCTGGCCGTCCAGAGGCACTGCGCAAGACAGAATGTTGGACTATATGGATCCAGCAGGGCTCTCACATTCTTATGACTTTAACTGATGATGTAGAGGGGCACTTGAGATCACAAGAGTGGCTCTTTTAAGGTCCTCACTATGAATCTTAAGGGGACGGAAGGTGGCATGGTATAACCCAATTTTGTCAGAAGCTAAACACGGTTCTTCCAAGGAAGACTGTAGAGGAAGGTAATGACAAACCACCTCTGGTTCTCACTTGCTTTGAAAGCTCCTTGCTGGCTATGACTTGCCAGCCCTTATGTATATACACACTGGACAGAGAAAGCAATGGCATTGGGACTGTGTATGTATCTTACACTGGGGAGGATTTGCATTGCCTAAAGAACTGAAGCAAGAAAACAAAAGGAAATCAAAGGAAACTTCCCTGCAGTATGGGAGTTACAAATTAGGGCAAACATTTTGAGACCCACTGATCTTTCTGCTTCTAGAACCTAGTCCTGGAAATCCAGAGGGGTTTGGCAACTACCTTCTTCAAAAATGTTCCCTTTCTACTGAGAAGGAGGTTTTTATTGTCCTAACAAATTCTTAGCAAGTTAGAATAAAAGGGGTGAAGATCCCTGAAGGCACCTCTGTCCTGAAAGGTTTCTGACCAGTATGGACCCAGTGCTAACATGATGGTACAAGGGAAAATGTGGACAAGCTAAAGGAGAAGCAGAGTAGAATCTCACTGTCACATTAAAATACTGGAAGTCAATCCCAGAAATGGAACATTCTGAGGTAACGAGAAGTCCCAAGAGCTAATTTCTGACTAATTTCTGCCCTCGAGTGATAAAGCAAAAAGGGGGGGGGGGGGGGGGAAGAACCCAGCTAAATGATTCCAGTAACCAAAAGGTTGAGTAAAACAACAAACCAGTGAAGGAGGGTATAAATTTCATAAATGCCACTAGAAATACCATAAAATATGAACTATAATATTTGAAATAAAATACATTAACCTTCCTAGTCAGGTAAGATAGCAGCACATTAAATCATTGTCCAGTGCATTTTGGCAAGAAATTACCTTAATCAGTGTGTGTGTGGGGGAATTCCTGAGAACTGTGTATAGAGTCATATAAAACCACCATACAGAAGTATGTATCCTGCTGATCAGGTAAAACTGTTCAGTGTACCACTATAGAATTAGTGCCTTCCTATAAACCAGCATCTTCAAGTCTACACTAAAATCCCTGAAATTCAATCAACAGTACAACTCTCACTATATGTGGTTAATGTATTATATTTCATTTAATATGTTAATATATTTCATTTAATATATTTATGGTATTTCTAGCGGTATTAAATTTATACACTTCCCTTAATGATTCACTGTCTGCTTTTCTCAGCCTTTTGGTTACTTGGCTTCCTTTCCACACCAGTCTCATTCTGGGAGAGGGACAAGAGCTGGCAGAGGAGAAGCTCATACAACTCATTAGAATACTACAAGATTTTAAATTTGTGGAAGGCAGTAATGTTACCTAGCCAAACATAATATTTTCAGGTCTTGTTTTATCGCAAAGAAGAAACCACAATCCAAAAGCATCCATACATTGGCTCTAATTTAAAATAAATTGCAATATAAGACAAAACACTTGCAAGAAATCCTAAGTAGAACTTGCATGAGAAACCATCTCTCCCCTCCCCTGTTTGTTTCAGTTCAACCTCCCCACCCCGCACAGCAGGATAGAAAAAAAGGCAGGGAATAACAGCGCAGCCCCATCGTTCAGCAGAATCTTGTACGGGGGTCTCAGTTATTTGCTCAAAGCCCTTATCAGTGGGCAGGACTTGGAGAGCATGAATGCTATCTATCTGGAAAGTTTTATATGAAAAGATAATAGCAGAGTGCCTCTTGCTCATTCCATGTTTTTATCCCTCATGTCACAGAGGTTCCTGTACTGCTCCACTCTGGACAAGTTTCCATGTTTTCTAGGATTAATGTGTGTTGGTTTTTGTACCATGAAAGAAATGCAAGTTCAGATGATAACTCAATGCACACTGATTTTTTTTAAGTGGATTGAAAACACTTGTTTAGAAGGCTGCATGTGTTCTGAATTGTGAAGTTGTATGATACAGCCAAGCCAACCAATTTGTGATGCATATGGAAAGCCGCCGTGAAAATCCATCCTAGGAGAACAAAGTTGGAGTTCAGTAGCACCTTTAAGATCAACAAAGTTTAATTGAGAATTTAAGCTTTCATGTGCATGCACACTTCATCAGATAGTGAAAATGGGGTACAATTAGCATTGCTACATATAGCTTGTGGGTAGTGAGTGGTTAAGCATGCAAAATAGTACAAAGTTAGAATCCAATAGTATAATAATGAAATTATGTAACACAGCTAATTGAACCCAATTTCATTGTCTGACAAAGTGTGCATACAAAAGCTTACATTCTGAATATAACTTCGTTGGTCTTAAAGGTGCTACTGGACTCCCAACTTTGTTCTGTTACTTCAGACCAACACAGCTGCCTGCCTGGATCATCCTAGGAGAAGACCACAAGGGTGTTAAAGGGCTTATATTGCAAAATGTGCAATGAGGCAAGATCTGAGAACAATTTTTTTAAAATAAAAAAGGGCTGTCCAGAAGTGTATAAGGTTTCCTTTAAGACGGAAAACAAATCACTTCTGCAAAGACACATAACAAGACAGTAAGTGGGATCTAAGTAAATTAGATGGAAGTAAATTTAAACTGAATCTTCAGCAGAAGTTTCATGGAGACTGGAGTAGGTAGTCTCAGATTTTCTCCCAGGCTTTATTGAGGGAGTGGAAATAATGCAATTTTGCTGCTCTCCTGTCCCTCCCCACCCATCACAATTACCTGAATATTCACCATGGTATAAAACACATTTTTAAAAAAATAACTGTAGATTTACAAATCAGAATTACCACTATTTGTTTTTTGAACATGACAACTTTTCAGAAAATTTATTTCTGGCTTTGGGTATTTGCTGACAATAGTTAAAAGACTTTGAGGAGACTTTTGCCCCTCTAATTCCCTTTCCACATGTTGCTCCATTGCAGGCAAAACATGAACAGGTATTTAAGTCCCGCCACCCCCCCCCCTTTAACTAATAATTTTGGCAAATACATTTTTAGAGCCAAAAATCATTTTAAATTTGCCCGCTTCGTGATGAGCATGCTTAAAAACCTGTGGGTGGTGGCTACTACCAGGCCTTTCCTAGAGAAAAAAAACCCTCAACTGTATAAAGTTACACAAACTATGCAAATTAGCAGATCCTTGTTTATTTTTTTCTTCTGCTATCCTCGGGAGGGGACACACAACTACACAAGGCACTGATTCACTACAAATTTTGCTCAGCTTCTTTTCAGCCCCACTTTGTCCACTTATTTTGGCCTCTTCATAGCCTGAAGGACTAGGAACTTTGAAACGAGAAAATGAGGTTCTGAATGAATGCTGAATTCAGTATTACAGTGTAGGAATTATCACAGCTCTGATTTCAGCTACCATATGCCATCTGGATAGCCCAGGCATTTCATGAGATCTCTGTAGCTAAGCAGGGTCAGCCCTGGTTAGTAATTGGATGGGAGACCACCAAGGAAGACCAGGAGTGTGACGCAGTAGCAACCCACTTTGACTTGAAATCTCTGCGGGGTTGCCCTCCCTCAGCTTTGACTTGACAGCACTTTCCACGACATACCATCGATAAAACCCTCTGAAGCAGTCACTGTGGCTTGACACTCCGTGATATTTTCTCCACACCCTTATTGCCACTTCCTGTGCTCTCCTGCAAATGAAGCCGGCGATGTTTGGCAAAGTTGGAAGAGTTATTGAAGCGCCGACAGCACACGGTGCATTCAAAGGGCTTTTCCCCAGTATGAAGCCTGCGGTGAGTTGCCAGGGCTGAGCTCTGCGTGAACCGCTTACCACAGACGGAGCAGCCAAAGGGCCTTTCACCTGTATGTACTCGCAGATGCTCCTTCAAATCAGTAGCACGCCGGAACTGCTTGGGACATGCAAAGCACAGGAATGGCTTGGAATCAAAGTCTGATTGGGAATGCTGAGCATAAGGCTCAGAATCTTGGAAAGGAAAGCAGGTAGGACTCTCTCCTTCCCAGGGCTGAATGGTGCTGCTGAATTGGTCTTGCAGTGAGTGGTGGGGGGACACTGAGAGGTCATAAGGCGAAGAGCACGCATTGGAGATGCCTGGTGCCCAAGAGGATGAACCGGGGCGCCTGTCAAAGGGACAACATTCTTCAAGTTCCTCTCTTTCCTTCATGGTCTCCATATCAGACTTTTCCCAGACCATGATATCCCCCCTTTCAGGACAAGTTCCCACAGACATTTTAGGCACTAGAGAATTCATGTTTCCAGGAGTACATGTTTGAAAGTTCACCTGTTTCTCCTTGCCGGTGCTAGCATCATGGCTCAGATCTCCAAAATGGCTGGTGCAATTTTCACTCATGCCATGGACATGCCCTTCATGGCTGACATTTTGTCTCAGCTTTGTGGAGTGGTCATAGTGGATTTGCCTCAGCCCACTGTTTGGACTTCCCCCAGTGCCATTCTGTTTCATGTCTGCAATGGTGTCCTTTCCTCTGGTGTGCTTCAGCCCTTTGAGGTAGCCTCCGTTAGGCCTCCTGTCTAAGTTGTAGCCCCTGACACTACCATTTTGGCTATGAATATTGCCACCCACTGATAAGAGGCCTTTTCCATAGCTGACAACATCTAACTGTAACCTACCACTATAGCTGGCAACATGTTTCTGGTCTCCCTGAGTGTCACTTTCCTCTGCTTTCCTTGACTTCAGGCCTTTAGTGTGATTTCCCCCACTACCATACTTCAGAAGTCTGAACCTGTGGCCATTTTGAGCTTCCCCTTGTTCAAGGCTGCAGTTTCCATTTCCCCCCTGTTCACCAATATATCCTTTGCTATCACCTACCTTAAGTCGGACACTTCCATGTCTCATTTCAAGGTTAGGGCCACAGTAAGTGGCACCTTGCCTTACTTTCATCCTCTTAAAATGACCTACATTATTACCAAGTTGCCTTAGACTGTTGTTACCACCATCTTGGCCTAGAAGCCCATTAACATAAGGGCCATTTTGTCTCCCAACAAGATTGTGGGCCCTGTTCCCGCCTTCTCTCAGTTCCTTGATGCTTTGGTGGCCATTTTGACTCAGTATCTTGCTTTGCCACTGGTTACTGCCTGTGGCCTGATGCTGCTTCTTCCCCCGAAGGATGGTACAGTTCTTCCCATCCTTCCCCTTGGGACCATATTCATATGGTTGTCCATGGATACGTTGGTGTTTGCGAAAATTGGAGCCATTGTTGAAAGACTTTAAGCAGACTGTGCAATGGAAAGGTCGCTCACCAGTATGAATACGCATGTGGCCAGAAAGCACCGAACTCTGAGTAAAGCGCTTACCACAGATACCACAGCCGTAAGGCCTTTCTCCCGTATGCACCCGCTCATGGTCACGCCGGTCTGAGGCCCTTTTGAAGCGCTTGGGGCAAAAAGAACAACCATAAGGTCTGTCAGCAGGGAGGGCCTGGGTCTCTAGGTTGTCAGGCAACCAGTTCCCAGGCTCCAAAACAATGCTTTTGCAGGCCTGGCACTGTGGAGTCTGCCCTGGGGATCCAGAAAAGTCTGGTAGCTCCTCCTGACACAGACAACAGGTTGGGAGAGTTACTGATCCAGTTTCTTCCTTTACTTTAATCAGCTCTGTTTCCATCAGTTAGTCCAAAGCATCACAGCACCAGCTTCTCAGTATCTGCCCTTAGGAAAAAGAAAACAGAAACAGAAAATGAGAAAAGGGAACATGGGAAGGGAGGGGAGGAAAAGTAAAAGTGACATATAAAATTAATGCCATATACTGGGGGCCCCATGCACATACCTTCTTCCAGGAAAATTCAATTTCCAGCTTCTCTGTCTTAACTCAAGTCTTCCTGGATGTCTTGGGAGTGCTAGACCCCAGTTCTGCAGTCTCTCAATCTCCAATTTCTCTTTTAGAAATCCTTTTGTTCTTCAGCCTACTCAAGGTCCCTGGGGAATTCTGGGTCTATGCTCATTACAACCCCCACCGTTTCACTTTGTTCCCAAAAAGACATGGGTACTCCAGCGCCAAAGCGACTCCCCTTCGTTAGGCTCTGCTTGTTCCTTATACAGTGGAACCTCCATGTACAGGAGCAGTCTGCCTTTAAATGCAAGACACTGGTGCAAACGACAACAAGCAAAAGGCCACTGTCTTCATGTCTTCCTTGTGAGTGCCCAAAGGTATCTGGCCAGGCGCTGCAAGAAAAAAAACGAAGGGATAGGC